>NC_045449.1:18995523-19037610 GCF_002776525.5 Piliocolobus tephrosceles
CCCTGACCTCGTGATCCGCCCGTCTCGGCCTCCCAAAGTGCTGGGATTACAGGCTTGAGCCACCACGCCCGGCTAGAATTTTCTCTTTGTCTTTGATTCTCTGAAGTTTGAATATGATATGCTTAGATGCAGATTTTTTCATCTTCATTCTGCTTGGTGTTTTCTGTTTCCTAGGTTCGTGGTTTGATTCTGTCATTAATTTTGGAAGTTTTTCAGCCATTATTACTGCTTTGAATGTTTCTTCTGCTTTTCTCTCTCATTCTTCTGGTATTCCCATTAAGTATATGTTCCACTCTTACAGTTGGCCCATTGTTCTTAAGAGTCTCATGCTCTGCTGACTGAGCTAGCCAGGCACTGGCTCCATTGTTCTTAGTCTGTTCTTTTTTCTTCTTCTTCTTCTTTTCATTCTTCTTTCTCTTTGCTTTTTAGTTCAGGAAGTTTCAGGAAGATATTGACATATCTTTAATCTCACTGATTCTTTCCTTGGCAAAGTCCAGTCTACTGATGAGCCCATCAAAGGCATTCTTTGTTTCTGTTACCGTGATTTTGATTTTTAGCATTTCTTTTAGACTCTTTTTGAGTTTCCATCTCTCTGTCTATATTACCTATCTGTTCTTGCATGTTGTCCACTTTTTCCGTTACAGCCCTTAGTATATTAATTATCATTACTTTAAATTCCCAGTGTGATATTAATTCCAGTATCTCTGCCATATGTGAGTCTGGTTCTGATGTTTGACTTGCTCTCTCTTTTCAAACTGTATTTTTGCCTTTTAGCATGCCTTTTAATTGAGGCTGAGTATGATATACTTTGTTTAAAAACTGAGTTAAATAGGCCTTTAGTATGAGGTTTTTTGTTTATCTGGCCAGGAGTTAAGCTTTATTTAGTGTTTGCTGTAGCTGTGGGTATCAGAGGCTAAAATTTTCTCTGGTATCCTTGTTTTTGTCTCTCCTGTTGTCTTTGGGTTTCCCTATACATTCCTTAAATTGCATCTGGACCTTGCCTAACTCTGCATTTTCTTCCAACAGCTTTATAATTCTAATTTTAAAAGTGTAAGATGTAGCTCTTACACTTACGTCTGTGGTCCAGTTTGACTTAATTCTTATGGATGATGTGGTGAAGGGATCCAGCTTTATTCTTTTGGATGGGCTATTCCGTGGTCGCAGCACCATTGAAGATTATTCTTTCCCTATTGTGTTGTTTTGCTAGCCTTGTCAAAAATTGGTTGACCATTGATAGGGTTAGGTTTTGTGTCTCCACCCAAATCTTATCTTGAATTGTAATTCCCTTAATTTCCATGTGTCAAGGGACAGACCAGGTGGAGGTAATTGAATCATGGGGGCAGTTTCCCCCATGATGTTCTGGTGATAGTGAGTTCTCATGAGATATGATGGTTTTATAAGGGGGCTCTTCCCCACTTTGCTTGGCATTTCTCCTTCCTGCTGCCTTGTCAAGAAAGTGCCTTGCTTCCCCTTTGCCTTCCACCATAATTGTAGGTTTCCTGAGGCCTCCCCAGCCATGCTTAACTGTGAGTCAATTAAACCTCTTTCCTTTATAAATTTCCCAGTCTCGGGCGTTATTTATAGCAGTAGGAAAACGAACTAATACAACCATAA
Organism: Piliocolobus tephrosceles; assembly: GCF_002776525.5. Lineage (NCBI taxonomy): Eukaryota > Metazoa > Chordata > Mammalia > Primates > Cercopithecidae > Piliocolobus > Piliocolobus tephrosceles. Next base: position 18,997,138 of record NC_045449.1, read on the forward strand.
ATATGTTTATTTCTGGTCTCAACTATTTCATTGATACATATGTCAATTCATGCTGGTACCATACTACCTTGATTACTGTAGCTTTGTCTTAGATTTCGAAATCAGGAAATAGGAGTTTTTCTTTTTTGTTCTTTTTCAAGATTGTTTTGGTTATTAGGGGTGTCTTTGAGTTTCCATATGAATTTTGCATGATCTTGTCAGTTTCTGTAGAGAGACTGGCTGGGTTTTTGATAGAGATTGCATTATTAGATCAATTTAGTGAATACGGAAATCTTTCTTAGTCCATTTTGTGCTGCTATAACAGAACAGCTGAGACTACATAATTTATAATGAACAGAAATTTACTTTCTTACCATTCTGTAGGCTGAAAGTCCAAGATCAAGGCACTTACTCTGGTGAGAGTCTTGCTGCTTCGTCACATAGTGGAAGGCAGAAGGGCGGGAGAGGGCTTGTCCTTTAACCTCAAGTCCTTTTATAATGGCATTAATCCATTCATGAGGGCTTTTGGGTCTTGTTTCCTCTTAGTCTGGTCAAAGGTTTGTTAATTTTATTTATCTTTTCAGTAAACCAACTTTCATTTCCTTGATCTTTTGTATTGTTTTCTTAGTTTCAATTTTGTTTATTTGTGCCCTGATTTTTATTATTTCTTTTCTTCTGGTAATTTTAGGTTTGGTTTGCTCTTGCTTTTCTAGTTCTTTAAGATGCATTGTTAGGTTGTTTGAAGATTTCTTCTTTTTTGATGTGTAAGCACTTTTAGCTATAAATTTCCTGCTTACCACTGCTTTCACTGTAATCCCAAAGGTTTGATATGTTGTGTTTCCATTATTATTTGTTTCAATAAATTTTTCAATTTCCTTCTTTCTTCATTGACCCTCTGGTCATTCAGGAGCATATTGTTTAATTTCCATGTATTTATATAGTTTCCAAAATACCTCTTATTAATTTCTAGTTTTATTTCATGGTGGTCAGAGAAGATACTTGATATTATTTCCAAAAAAATTTGTGTGTGTGTGTGTAAATGGGGTATTGCTGGAGTGCAGTGGCATGATCTTGGTGCACTGCAATCTCCACCTCCCAGATTCAAGCGATTCTTGTGCCTCAGCCTCCCTTGTTGCTGGGATTACAGGTGTGTACCACCATGCCTGGCTAATTTTTGTAATTTTTTTTTTTTTTTCTTTTTAGAGAGTCTCACTCTGTTGCCCAGGCTGGAGTACAGTGCTGCAATCTTGGCTCACTGCAACCTCCTCCTGGATCCAAGTGATTCTCCTGCCTCAGCCTCTTGAGTAACTGGAACCACGGGTATGTGCCACCATACCCAGCTTTTTTTGTATTTTTAGTAGAGATGGGGTTTCACCATGTTGGTCAAGCTGGTCTGGAACTCCTGGCCTCATGTGATTTGCCCGCCTCAGCCTCCCAAAGTGCTGGGATTATAGGCTTGAGCCACTGTGCCCACCTACTTTTTGTAATAGTAGAGACAGGATTTTGCCATGTTGGTAAAGCTGGTTTCGAACTCCTGACCTCAAGTGATCTGCCCGCCTCGGCCTCCCACAGTGCTGCAACTACAGGTGTGAGCCACTACACCGGCCATTGTTGTTGTTGTTTAATGTTTGATGACTTGTTTTGTGACCTAACATATGGTCTATCATTGAGAATGATCCATATCCTGAGTGGAATGTATATTCTGCAGCCATTGGGTGAAACGTTCTGTAAATATCAATTAGGACCTATAGTGCAGATTAAGTCTGGTGTTTCTTTGTTGATTTTCTTCTGGATGATCTATCCAAGTGTGAAAGTGGGGCCCTGAAGTTCCCAGCTATTATTGTATTGGGGTCTATCTCTGTCTTTAGCTCTAATAATATTTACTTTGTATATCTGTATGCTCCTGTGTTGGGTGTGTATATATCTACAGTTGTCATATCCTCTTGCTGAATTGACCCCTTTGTCATTATATAATGACCTTTGTCTCTTTTTATGGTTTTTGTCTTGAAATCTATTTTGTCTGATGTAAGTATAGCTACTCCTGCTCTTTTTTAGTTTCCATTGCATGGAATATCCTTTTCCATCCTTTTATTATCAGTCTATGTGTGTCTCTATAGGTGAAGTGTGTTTCTTATAGGCACCAGATAGGTGGGGCTTATTTTTTTAATCCATTCAGCCACTCAATGTCTTTTAACTCATGATTGAAGAGTTTAGTTCACTTATATTCAATGTTTGTATTGGTAACTAAGGACTTAATCCTGCCATTTTGTTATTTGTTTTCTGGTCTTCTTTTTCCTTCCTTCCTTCCTCCCGCCCTTCTTCTTGCTTTTAGTGAAGGTGATTTTCTCTGGTGGTATCACTGAATTTCTTGCTTTCTATTTTTTGTGTATCCAGTATATGTTTTTTTATTTGAGGTTACCATGAGCTTGCAAATACTATCCATTAATTCGATTTAATTTAATTTTTTTTATTTTTGAGATGGAGTTTTGCTGTTGTCACCCAGACTGGAGTGCAATGGCACGATCTTGGCTCACTGCAACCTCTGCCTCCTGGGTTCAAGTGATTATCCTGCCTCAGCCTCCCAAGTAGCTGGGATTACAGGCGCCTGCCACCACACCCGGCAAATTTTTGTGTTTTTAGTAGAGACGGAGTTTCACCATGTTTGCCAGGATAGTCTTAAACTCCTGACCTCAGGTGATTCACCTGTCTTGGCCTCCCAAATTGCTAGGATTACAGGCGTGAGCCACTGCTCCTGGCCCCAATGCATTATTTTAAAGTGATGACAACACTGATTGCATAAACAAGCAATAAGAAAACTAAAAATACTCTAATTTTATCTCCTTGCTTCTTAACTTTTTGTTATTTCTCTCTACATGTTATTATACTGTCTACCTTTTGAAAAGTTGTAGTTATTATTTTTGATCAGGTCATTGTTTAGTCTGTCTACTTAAGGCCAATAACCCTTAGACTTGTCCTTTTGCAGCTATTTTTTAGATCTTGTAGGCTTTCTTCATTCTTTTTCATTTTTTTCTTTTGTTTCCTCTGTATTTTCAAATAGCCTATTTTCATAGCTCACTGATTCTTTCTTCTGCTTGATCAGTTCTGCTATTAAGAGACTCCAGTGCATTCTTCAGTATGTCAATTGCATTTTTCACCTCTGGAATTTTTACTTGATTCTTTTAATTATTTCAATCTGTGTTAGATTTATCTGATAGAATTTTGAATTTCTTCTCTATGTTATCTTAAATTTCCTTGAGTTTTCTCAAAACAGCTATTTTGAATTCTCTGTCTGAAAGTTTATATATCTCTGTTTCTCCATGATTGGTCCCTGGTGCCTTATTTAGTTCACTTGGTAGGTTCATGTTTTCCTGACTGGTCTTGATGTAGATTTTTGTCCATGTCTGGGCATTGACATGTTAGGTATTTACTGTTGTCTTTACAATCTGGGCTTTGCAATCTGTACCCGTCCTTCTTGGGGAGACTTTCCAGGTATTTGACGGGACTTGGGCTCCAAGCCCAATAATGCTGCAGTTCTTGCAGACTTGTAGACTTGGATAAGATCCAGAAGAATTCTGTGGATTACCAGGTAGAGACTTTTGTTCTGTTCCCTAACTTTTTATCAAAAGGTGAGCAACTAATGGCGTGTCTCTTTCTATGCTGAGCTGCTTGGATGTGGGGGTGGGGTGATGCAAACACCCCTGTGGCCACCACCACTGGAACCACCTGGTTCAGACCTGAAGCCAGCACAGCCCTGGGTCTTGCCCAAGGCCCTTTATAACCACTGCCTGGCTACCACCTATGTTCGCTCAAGCCCCAGGACTTAAAATCAGCAGGTGGGGAAACCAGCCAGGTTTGTGTCCTTCCTTTCAGGGCAACAGGTTCCCCAGGCTCCAGGCATGTCCAGAGATGCTTTCTGGGAGTCAGGGATAGGAATTTAAAAACCTTAGAAATCTACCTGGTGTCCTATCCTACTGCAGCGAAGCTGCCACTCAAAACCACAAGACAAAGTCCTTCCCAGTCTTTCCCGCCCTTACCTCAGGCAGAGGAACCTATCCCTGTGGCCATAACCACCACTGGCCCACAAGGAGTTCTGCCAGGCCACCACTGATGTTAACTTAAGGCCCAAGGGCTCTTCAGTCAGCGTGTACTGAGTGCTACTAGGCCTAGGACCACACCCTTCAGGGCAGGTCCAGAAATGTCCAAGCCTAGATTTGGAAACCCCAAGAGCCTGCTTAGTGCTCTATCCCATTGTGATCAAGCTACCCTGAAGCCAGCATGTCTAGAGTTTCACCCAAGGCCCAAGCATGCTCCCTGGGTAGTGGTTATTGCTTACTCAGGGCCTGAGGACTCTTCAGTCAGTAGGTGATGAATCTTGCCAAGACTGGGTCTTTTTTTTTCAAGGCCAGTGAGTTCCCTTCTGGCTCAGGGTGTGTCTAGAAATGTCAACAGGAACTCGGGCCTGGGATGGGGGTCTCATGACTGTGCGGAGTCTGTCCTACTGTGGCTGAGCCTAGTATCCAAGACGCAAGAGAAAGCCCTTTTTACCTTTCTCTCTTGTCCTCAAGCAAAAGGAAGGAGTCACTTTTGTTGCTATGAGCTGCGCTGCCTGGGTTTGGGAGGAGGAATGGCACAAACCCTCACTTAGAAGCCCTGTCTGATGTCTCCCTAGGTCGTGCCCCAATCACTGACTCTAAGCCCAGCACAGAACCAGGATTTGGCTAGGAATTGCATTCCTTGTATCCTAGACTGCCTTTCAAGTTCACTTTGAACCCAGAGCGCTTCAGCTTGTGGTGGCGAGGCTTGCAGAAACTCACATTCTGGCCATTCAGATGGGCACTTTCCCTCTAGCTACAGCTGGTCTAAGTGCTCCCTCTGTGGGTGGATACCAGCTGGGTTCAGCATGGTTTTGTTTTGCGCTGTGACAGGGCAGCACTGAGTTCAATGTGCAGTCCCCAAATTGCTGCACTCTCCCTCCTCCAAGTACACAGATTATTTCTTCACCACACACAGCCACTGCCAGGGAAGTGGCAGAGGGTGGTGCTGGCAATTCAAGACTACCTTTCCTACCCTCTTCAGTGCTGCTTTCAGTGATACGAAGTTAAAACCAGGTACTGTGATTACTCACCTGAGTTTTGGTTCTTATAAAGGTGCTTTATTGTGCGCAAATTTTGGGGGGGGTGTGTTGTACAATTGGTGGAGGCTTCTATTTTGCCATCTTACTCTGGTTTGTAATTTTATGTCTTTGAAAAGAAGCTGAGATAAGAAAAGAAAGCAAGTATGTGTTTATAGTTTGTTATATTAACTTTCTTATTTATCATTTCTGGTTCTCTTGATTTGTTTTTGTTTTTGTGGATTTGATTTACCATCTGGTGTCATTTCCTTACCCTAATACAGTTTTAATCCCATCTGACTCCTTTATGTTGTTATTATCAAATATATTTCTGGCTGGGTGCAGTGGCTTGCTCCTGTAATCCCAACACCGTGGAAGGCTGCAGCAGGAGGATCACTTGAGCTCAGGAGTTGGAGGCTGCAGTGAGCTATGGTCATACCACTGCCCTTCAGCCTGGGTGACAGGTGGAGACCCATTCTCTAAAAAAATAAAAAGTAAGGCCAGGTGCGGGGCCTCACGCCTGTAATCCCAGCAGTTTGAGAGGCCAAGGCGGGTGGATTACAAGGTCAAGAGATAGAGACCATCCTGGCCAACATGATGAAACCCTGGCTCTACTAAAAATACAAAAATCAGCTGGGCGTGGTGGCACACACCTGTAATCCCTGCTACTCGGAAGGCTGAGGCAGGAGAATCAGGAAGCGGAGGTTACAATGAGCCAAGATCTCGCCAGTGCACTCCAGCCTGGCGACAGAGTGAGATTCCATCTCCAAAAAAAAAAATAATAATAATAATTAAATGAACTTTACATTTCTATATGCTATAGACCTGACAATGCAACTGTATACACGTTTTATACAGTTGCTTTTTAAATCAGTTAACAGAAGAACTATACAGTTTGTGTTTTATAATTATCTTTACAGATTGGGATTACTATTTGGAGTTAGTTACTTTTGGTCTGAAGAACTATCCTTTGTCCTTTGTATTTCTTGTAAGACAAGTCTGCTGGCAGTGAATTCTCTCAGCTTTTGTTTATTTGGGAATGTCTTTATTTTGATTTCTTTTTTTTTTTTTTTTTGAGACGAAGTCTCGATCTGTCACCCAGGCTGAGTGCAATGGCACGATCTCGGCTCACTGTAACCTCTGCCTTCTGGGTTCAAGAGATTCTCCTGACTCAGGCTTTTGAGTCAGGCCTATGATTACAGGCACACATCACCACGCCCGGCAATTTTTTGAATTTTTAGTAGAAACAGGGTTTCACCACGTTGGCCAGGCTGGTCTTGAACTTCTGACCTCAGGTGATCCACCCATCTTGGCCTCCCAAAGTGCTAGGGTTACATGCATGAGCCACTACACCCACCCTAGCTTAACATGTTTTTATTCCCAGTTCTTGGCCTTCACTTTTTAGGACTGTCTTCAACATGTATAACTTACAGTTCATGTATTTTAGAAGTATACAAATGTAACTCCAAATGCTAGATTTTGGTGTGAAGAAGATTCACACTTGAGATTACTATAAATTATTTTAATGAAAATACTGTATTATATTTTCTGATTTTAAGAGCAATAAGTACTTTTTGTAAGAAGAGAGAAAAAAAAAAACTGGACTCATGATATAAAAGTCAGTGTCCACCTGCAGTCCCATCTCCCAGATATAAACACTATCAGGGTAACATGACCTTCTGTAAACTTTTTGTTGTAGCTCCAGCAGGAGCCTGTGGTATTGTTCTGGCACCTCCTGCAGGTATAGCAGCAAGTTCCAGGGCTGTCCTCTTCACTGTAGGGTCTCCTCCACACAGTGCAGTGGCCCCCACTTGTACCCACATGCTCCTTCGAACAAGAACAACCTCAGGTAAGGAGCATTTGTTATATTACAGTCTTTGGCTAGTATTTGGAATGTAGTGTTTTGACAAATGACTCAGTGTTGTAACTTAGACAAGTCACTTAATTCTCTGGGCTTCAGTTTCTTTACCAGTGAACTGGAGATTACTATTTTCTTTATCTTAATGGATTATAAGAAGTAAATGAGGCATTATTTGTGGGAAAAAAAACTTTGTAAAGTGCTATATTATATATTAAAATATTGTATGTTCTATATATTACAAAATGACATAGTATAAATATGACTTATTCATGAAGAAGCAAATCAAATATAGTTCTTCTTAGCTTATATATTAAAGGGTTACTTTAGTAGATCCAATAAATTATTTGAAAATTATAGGCTTTTTGTTTGTTTGTTTGTTTGTTTTAAAGAAACTTGTTTTGGCCAGGTGCGGTGGCTCATGCCTGTAATCCCAGCACTTTGGGAGGCTGAGACAGGCAGATCACTTGAGGCCAGGAGTTCGAGACCAGCCTGGCCAACATGGTGAAACCCCATCTCTACTAAAAATATAAAAATTTAGCCAGATGTGGTGGCAGGTGCCTGTAATCCCAGCTACTCAGGAGGCTGAGGCAGGAGAATCGCTTGAACCTGGAAAGTGGAGGTTGCAGTGAGCCGAGATCGTGCCATTGCACTCCAGCCTGGGTAACGAGCAAAACTCTGTCTCAAAAAAAAAGGAAAGAAACTTGTTTTATTTATTTTTTTAAATTTTTTGTACTTTGGGTCTCAATCTTTGCACTTAATCCTATATACAGTTAGAAGGCTAATAGATTTGTTTTATCATTTACAATCTGTAGATAGGTTAATACCAAAAATTAAGAAAGTATTTAGATTGGAGTTGAAATCAATAATTTGACATCTTATCTGTTGTACCATGAGTCAAGTTATCTTATTCTAAATAAGTTGCTAATCAAGATACCAGATTAATAAGCAAAGGACAGGAATAGATAATAAGAGAAAATAGACCTAAAATCATATTTTTAAGACGATTAAAAATCTTGAATAATAAGAAAATACCATTTTAAGAAAGTAACATTTGTATCTGTTAACTCTAACTACATTTTAAAAAGTATAATGTCCAAGACTGGGCATGGTGATTCACGCCTGTAATCCCAGCACTTTGGGAGGCTGAGGCAGGAGGATCACTTGAGGTCAGGAGTTCGAGGCCAGCCTGGGCAACATGGTGAAACCCCGTCTCTACAAAAAAAATACAGAAATTAGCCAGACATGGTGGCATACGCCTATAGTCCCAGCTACTTGTGAGGCTGAGATGAAAGAATTACCTGAGCCTGGGAAATCAAGGCTGCAGTGAGCTGTGATCACGCCACTGCAATCCAGCCTGGGCAACAACAAAACCCTGTCTCAAAAAAAAAAAAGTATCATGTCCAGTGTTATTGAGGTTTAAATAGGATCTATGTGCTTACTCAGGGCTGCGTTAAAGAGTAATACAGCAGTTCTTAGAGCTGTAAAAATATGTATTGATCTATGCTAATTCCATTCCTTCTTATACCACTTCAGAGTGTTTATCACAAAGAAATTATTCAAAAGAAGGAATAACTGCATTTCATTACAGTGCTATTTGTAATATGAATAAAATCAGAAATAGTATAAATAACTCCAGATAAACATTATATATAAACTTAATGAATCACTATGCATCCATTGAGTTTTATAATTATGAGGCCCTGTAGAACAGCAAGGAGAATATGATCTAAATTTGTTTAAAACAGAGTATTAAAAAAACCAGCTGTGATGATGTCTAATATAAAATATATAGACAAGGAATAACAATGAACATGGATAGATAAAAACTATTAATATCCTCAAATAGTACATAGGGGTCAGTGAGTTTCTTTTAACATTTCCTTTATCACCTCAGCAGGTTTATTCAGTACATAAAAGTAGGAGTGGGTGTGAAAGTCCTGACTCTGGACACTGCCATGTATCCTCTGTTTCCTCGTAGTGGGGCCCAGCAACTCGGGGGGCTCTCTGTGTGCCATGAGTGGCCGCGTGTGTGTGGGGTCCCCGCCTGGCCCAGGCTTCGGCTCTTCCCCTCCAGGAGCAGAGGCAGCTCCCAGCCTGAGATACGTGCCTTACGGTGCTTCACCCCCCAGCCTGGAGGGGCTCATCACCTTTGAAGCCCCTGAACTGCCGGAGGAGACGCTGATGGAGGTAGAGAAGATACTATAGTGGTGTGAATGTAATGTTGATTTGGTATGAGAACATTCTAGTGATGACAAGAACAAAATACATTAAATAGTTACTAAATTATGTTCTCTTTAACGTGCCTTTTCTGTTTGAAAAGTATTGCTGATGTCTTTTTAGATTAATGTTGACAGTGACACTCATCCATAATAAGCTTTGGTTTATAGGAAGAAACGCATAGATTCTGTGTTTTTCTTTCTTTTTTTTTTGAGATGGAGTCTCGCTGTGTCGCCCAGGCTGGAGTACAGTGGCGCGATCTTGGCTCGCCACAACCTCTGCCTCCTGGGTTCAAACAGTTCTCCTGCCTCAGTTCCCCGAGTAGCTGGGATTACAGGCACGTGCCACCATGCCCGGCTAATTTTTGTATCTTTAGCAGACATGGGGTTTCACCATGTTGGCCAAGCTGGTCTTGAACTCCTGACCTTGTGGTCCACCTGCCTCTGCCTCCCAAAGTGCTGGGATTACAGGCATGAGCATTCTAGTACATTCCAGTACATGTTCCAGTATATTGAAACATATAGTCCAATATGCTGTCACAGAGCAGAAAGACTTAGAAGTCAATTGACTTATTCTGTCACCAGGAAAATGATTCTCATCTTTCTTTAACCATAATAGAGTGGGAAACCTTTAGGCTTATTTGGGATTTCAGGATGCATTTATAACTAAAAACAAATCTCAAAACAACATTCTAGAATACCCATTTATTTATTTATTTATTTGTTTATTTGAGACAGTCTCTCTCTGTCACCCAGGCTGTAGTGCAGTGGTGCGATCTCAGCTCACTCTAACCTCCACCTCCTGGGATCAAGCCAGTCTCCTGCCTCAGCTTCCTGAGTAGCTGCGACTACAGACACGTGCCACTACAGCGGCTAATTTTTGTATTTTTAGTAGAGATGGGGTTTCGCCATGATGGCCAGGCTGGTCTGAAACTCCTGACCTCAGATGATCCACCTGCCTCAGCCTCCCAAAGTGCTGGGATTACAGGCGTGAGCCACCATACCTGGCCTAGAATACCCATTTTTAAATGACAGCCCTCTGAATGTTGTTATGTCTACCCACACTCCCCTCTTTAACTAACTGAAAAGATCACAGAAATTTAGAGCTTTGGTATTAGTAATCACTGTTAACTGAAAAACCACCAGAAATTAAGTAAAGCAACTCTGAAATTATAAGAAGTCAACAGAATTCACTACAGTATCAAGAAGTGTAATTTAGCACCTATAGTATCCTTAAAATCTTGGTGTCTAACTTGTCATGTTTTTGTCTCATGTATATTGGTTTAATCATTCAGCTTTCTTTTCTTTTTCTGGTAAAAGCACAGCAACCCATCCTGAGAGTTTACTTATATGGGTACTCTGATATATATACACAAACACATGCATATACCTACATTTGGTTTCATTTGTGTTCATTTTCTTACCAGCTTTCTGAAGTTTAAAAATTTCAATCTCCTTTTGTCATTCTGATACTCATAAGTATAGAAAATGTGATCGGTGGCCATGGTTTATGTACAGAAATGAGTATGTACCTATTTTTAATCTGAAATTTTCTAAGACAAATTGACTTTGCTGCAGCGGGAACACACGGACACCTTACGCCATCTGAATGTGATGCTGATGTTCACCGAATGTGTGCTGGACCTGACAGCCGTGAGGGGAGGAAACCCTGAGCTATGCACATCTGCTGTGTCCTTGTACCAGATCCAGGAGAGTGTGGTGGTGGACCAAATCAGTCAGCTGAGCAAAGACTGGGGGTAGGTACCCCCCGTCATTCATTTCCAGACTTTTCATGCTTTCTCTAAACTTGTGTCTAAGTCATAGGTATTGTCATCCACTGAAGATCGTATCTCACTACTAAAAGCTAGGAGTCTCAATTATTTCATTGTACTAGATTTCACTATATGAGCCAAGACCTGGAGATTATACAACCTTAGTGCTGCCTTTCCTTGTAAATTATACTGTTGATAATCACATAAAAATTACATAAATTTTACTATTTATGTAAATAGATTGTATTGATTTTTATCTGAGTGTATCTGTTGTTTTCAAAGTACACACATCTTTATGCCTTGTCCCTCGAGAGTTTACTTGTGCATTAAGAAATTAAGGAGGACTGATCGCAGTGGCTTACGCCTATAATGTAATTCCAGCACTTTGGGAGGATGGGGCAGAAGGATTGCATGAGCCCATGGATTCAAGACCAGCCTGGGCGATATGATGAATCCCTGTCTCTACAAAAAATACAAAAATTAGCCAGGCACGGTGGCACGCCCCTGTGGTCCCAGCTGTTAGTACACGGGAGGCTGAGGTGGAAGGATCCCTTGAGCCCAGGAAGTAGAGGATGCAGTAAGCCAAGATCAAGCCACTACACTTCGGCTTGGAGAACAGAGCAAGACTCTGTCAAAAAAATAAATAAATAAATAAAAATAAATCAAAGAGGATGCTGTCCCTTTATAGAAAGGCAATTTTAATGTTGACCGGTTGTGTAAAGTGCCACGTCTTAGATTAGTTCACTAGATAACCCTCTGCTACTGTCTTTTGGGTGCAGGCGGGTGGAGCAGCTGGTGTTGTACATGAAAGCAGCACAGCTGCTTGCGGCTTCTCTGCATCTTGCCAAAGCCCAGATCAAGTCCGGGAAACTGAGCCCATCCACAGCGGTGAAACAAGGTATGGAAGAAGGCAGCGTGTGACTCCAGGGGTCCTTAAGTTGCTCTTTCCCATCACACCGTGAGAGTGTCTTATGAGTACTCACTGTTACTTTTATTTTTCAAATATTCTTAAAGGGAAAAGATGCTGGGTTATTAACTTTTTGCAGTTTAATTGATATAAATCAGAAGTGCATTATTCTCAATCTTTTCATATTGAAAGAGATAACATATGAAAGAATCCTGTTTCTGGTCTGTTTTTTGAATGATCACTAGTGACACCTTCCCTATATATCAGCAAGAAAGATACATATCACTGTGTCTTTATTTCTGGAGGAAAATTAAAATTAGTTCCCATCTCAATTTTTTTTCAGTTGTCAAAAATCTGAACGAACGATATAAATTCTGCATCACCATGTGCAAGAAACTTACAGAAAAGCTGAATAGATTCTTCTCTGACAAACAGAGGTTTATTGATGAAATCAACAGTGTGACTGCAGAGAAACTCATCTATAATTGTGCTGTGGAAATGGTAACCCTTTCTAAGGTTTAATATTGTATAGTACTACTTATCTTTTAAGTGTTTTTTTAATTGAATATCTATTTGACAGCTATCATTTTAAAAGATAATGTCTCAAGTCCCAAGTATTGTAGATCGCCTTCTACTAAAGAAGTAATTGGATTTAAGCAACTCTTAATGTAATTTATTGAATGTATTTGATGTAATTACGAATCCACATTTGTAAGTTACCACATTTGCTAAAAGTTTATTACAGCTCTTATTAAACATTGTTGGCATTAGGAATGATCTAATCTCTCTCTTCTTTTTTTTTTTTGGAGATGGAGTCACTCTGTCACCCAGGCTGGAGTACAGTGGCACGATTTCAGCTCACTGCAACCTCTGCTTCCCGGGTTCAAGTGATTCTCCTGCCTCAGCTTCCCAAGTAGCTGAGATTACAGGCACCTGCCACCATGCCCAGCTAATTTTTGTATTTTTAGTAGAGATGGGGTTTCGCCATGTTGGCCAGGGTAGTCTCGAACTCCTGGCCTCAGGGGATCCACCCTCCTCAGCCTCCCAAAGTACTGGGATTACAGGCATGCGCCACTGTGCCCGGCCAATCTAATCTTTTTATAGTGTGCATCTAAAAGCCTTAGCAGGATCTGTTCCTGCATTTTCTGTTGTTTAAGAAAGTTAGGTTTGATAAAACTCTTAGAAAAAACACTGCTTTATTAATCCACACAAATTTATGTGCGCAGGTCCCACTTACTGATAATTATTGTAGTGTAGACGCAAAGTAAAACCTCCTTTTCCAATTTTCTGGTTATAATACTGGAAATTTGTTTTCTGCCTCTCTTAGGGAAAAATTGCTCTGAAGTAGAAATAAAAATAGAAGCTGTTGAAAAAGTAGTTAAGTGGGGGAAAATTCATTCGTTAGCCAATTTTTTTTTTTTTTTTTTTGAGATGGAATTTTGTTCTGTCATCCAGGCTGAAGTGCAGCAGCATGATCTTGGCTCACTGCAACCTCTGCTTCCCAGGTTCAAGTGATTCTGCTGCCCCCACCTCCCATGTAGCTGGGATTCTAGGCACCTGCCACCATGCCCATCTAATTTTTGTATTTTTAGTAGAGACGGGATTTTACCGTGTTAGCCAGGCTGGTCTTGAACTCTTGACCTCAAATGTTTCACCTCAAATGATTCACCCGCCTCGGCCTCCCAAAGTGTTGGGATTATAGGCATGAGCCACCGCGCTCGGCGTGCTAATTGTATTTCTAACACATTAACATAATAGATCCCCATTTCCATTTTCCATTTGTCTACTTTGAACTGTGCTGTTATATTCCATGGCCTTATTTTGAAATTTATTAAAATAACCATAGGAAAATAACTTTGGAATATAAATTCTTGACAAAAATAGTATATATCGTATTGCTGTAAACTGTTGAGGTGAATAATACACACTGCATCACTGTATGCTGAATTGAGACCTTATATGATAAATTATTTTTAGAATTTTGCACCAGAAAAATGTCCTCCATAAGGAATTATTATGCTGTTTTTCCTTCTCAGAATAAAAAGATCTATAACTTAATAAATTCCTCCTTTCGTCCTGGCTGCTTAGTGAGCTTAGAGGCATTAACACTTAAGTTATTTTTTTCTTTTTACTTGTCCTGGCTCTGATTTTCTGTATCCATTTTATTTGCTTGTTGTTAGCTACTTGCAATTATTTTTTTGAAGGAGAGAGAATAGGTAGGTACAGTGGCAAGCACCTGTAGTACCAGCTACTCAGGAGGCTGAGACAAGAGGATTGCTTGAGCCCAGGAGTTCAAGATCAGTCTAGGCAACAGAGCAAGACCCCATCTGTATAAGAAGACATTAATACATTTTTAAAATTAAAAACAAAGATACAGCGTATTAACAAGTAAATTTGGATACTGGATTACTGAGAGTTCTGGTATTTAATGATCAAAGAGAAAATCAGAATGTCGATGGGGAAACCCCTGTGAATAATGCTAGCATCCCCTCTTTCTGGAGAGCCCCTTCCCATATTTCCTCACCTAATTCACTTCTGCTGTTGCTTCATGATTCAGCACAAACAGCACCTCCTGGAAGCTTCCCCTAATCATCTTCCTCCATAATATAGGTTAGAGGCGTCCCCTTTGTATTCTGTACCATCCAGTGCTTCCTCCTGTAATACCATGTGTCCCTTGGAATTAGAATTGCATTTTTTGCAGGACTGTATCTCCCTCCAGACTGCGAGCTCTCCTTCATTGTAGGCACAGTGCCTGGCACTTAGTAGGTGCTTAATAAGTATATTTGAATGAATGAATGACAACACCCAAAAAGTATTTGGCTAGAAAAAGAAGCCAATAAAGCCAGTAAGTGACTGTTAGCATCATTTAATTATATTATTGAAACAGAATCTACTTTAATGAAATTTCAGGTTACCCTTGTGTGGAAGTGTGTGTTTAAGATCAATTTATAGTGAAGTCATAAAAGAGCCAGTTTAGAAGGGTTCTAGTATGAAATCTATGAGGCATACCTCTGAATACCAGAAGGCTGTGTTTGAAAGCAGAATGACCTTTTATGAAGTTGCTCTTATGTATTGCTCATCCCAAAGAATCTTTGAATTTTATGCAGTTTTGCAGATTATATCACTTTACCAAAATGTGTTAATTTTAGGTGGATTCCATTTAAAGCTTAAATGCCCAAATGGATTTGTATTTTCCTGGAAAAATTGAGAGAATTGTGTTTTTGTTGACTGGTTCCAGGTTCAGTCTGCAGCCCTTGATGAGATGTTTCAGCAGACCGAAGATATTGTTTATCGCTATCACAAGGCAGCCCTTCTTTTGGAAGGCCTAACTAAGATTCTACAGGACCCTGCAGATATTGAAAATGTACATAAATGTAAGTTGACTTACAAAGTAGTGTATTTACTGACTTCATTTTAATTGTCTACCACAGGCATAGTACAAAGAGCTTGGAGTTTGGAATCCTGCCTGGGTTTGAATCGTGTCTTTCCAGCCTTGAGCAAATCACTGAGCCTTTGTGTGGCCTCAGCTTCTTTTTCATAAAATGGGAGTAGGGCCAGGCACAGTGGCTCACACTTGTAATCCCAGCACTTTGGGAGACCAAGGTGGGCGGATCACTTGAGTTCAGGAGTTTGAGACCAGCCTAGCCAATGTGGCGAAACCCTGTCTCTACTAAAAATACAAAAATTAGCTGGGCATCATGGTGCATACCTGTAAGCCCCACTACTCGAGAGGCTGAGGCAAGAGAATCGCTTGAACCCAGGAGGCAGAGGTTGCAGTGAGCTGAGATCGCGCTTCTGCACTCCAGCGTGGGCGACAGAGCAAGACTCCATCCTAGGTAGGTAGGTAGGTAGGTAGGTAGGTAGGTAGGTAGATACATAGATACATATATAGATATATAGATAAATAAATACATAGCTAGATAGATACATAGATACAGCAGTGCCTGCCTTGCAGGGTTGTTGTGAGGATTATAGGTGATGCATGAAAAGCACTGGTGACTGTGTAATTCATCTTTAGATTTCTACACTGTGTTACTTTGTTGGCAAGTGTTCGTATATGTAGGAGGACTTTATTTTTATTATTAAATGCAACTATTTTAAGCCTCATGGGCTTAGTGACTGAAGAGTCCTGTGAAACTTCTGTGTACTGCAGACTTGGTATAGATAGCAGAGTGGAGATTGATGGGATACCAGGATGTTATTACTTATGTCATACAAGCCCAGTAATCTGGTTTTTTAGGCAGAGGTGGTGGACTGTTTGGAGTGTATGTGGTCACGCTACATTTTGAGTAGCTACAAGAGGATGGCAGTTCTAAGACTATTTGCAGTTTTAAGCAAGCTAGTTATGTAACAAGCTAGCCGACATGCTTACCTAAATTTTACCACTTTGCAGCACTAAGCTAGAAGTCGTATCTAAACTATTACCAAGCAGAAATAAGAAAACATGTTCAGAACTGTTAACTTTGGGGCAAAGATAGATTAGAGATGACAATATAATTAGTGACTTTTTTCACTAGTTCTTCATTTTTGTTATTTTATTTCTAGATAAATGTAGTATTGAAAGAAGACTGTCGGCGCTCTGCCATAGCACCGCAACCGTGTGAGCAGCAGGCTCATCCCATGGACCGGTGGTGGGAACCTGAGGTGATGCCTTTGGGATTACAGCTTGAGTTCTGTCACCCCATCCCCAGGAAACTGTAGCTTCTTACCTGGTGACTACCAAAGAACAAGCAGTGATTTCAAAAAGGAAAAACAATCCAAAAACTACATATTTGTAGGAAATCTGCCTTATTGGAGAAAGTCACCCTTTCCCTTTTTCTTTGTAGAAGCAGGAGCAAGAATGTTTGGCTCCCAGTTTGGACTTGGTGAATAAATGTACCTTAGAACTAGGATAACCGGTACAGTTATTCTTAAAGGTAATTAAAAATGTAACAAAGTGAGTGCTCATCACTAAGTTCATCAGAGCAGTGTGTGAAATTCCATGTGTTTGCTGAGGTGTAAAGGTAAAAGTATTCACCCCTCATCCAGGCAGTTTGATATTTGGAGTAAGTTTGTTTAAATCTGAGCATGTATCTTTAAACAGCTCAGGAAGAAATAGCTTAAGAAGTGAAACATGGATCTTGGAAGAAATTTTGAAATCTTCAATTTGATCCTAATATGGACACATGTTAATCTTCCAAAATCTTTCATATTGCACTAATTTATTAAAACAACTGTGTATTGGATTTTGTAACTTAACTGAGGCACAATGGAGTTGTTTAAAATATTTTACTTGATTGTATACATATACCCTTCCCAGAATTCACATGTAATCTCCGGTGAACTTTTAAGTGGTTAAAACGTATTCATGTGAACCTTTGCAATTTTTTTTTCTTCATCTACACCTACAGATTTTCTCAGTAATGTTTTTGTTAGCTTTTGGTTCCATTTTTTATTGTGCATGCAGAATGTACATTGATGCCTGTGACCTTAGGTTTACTAAAGGCTAGGTTTATTTGGGCAGTATTAGGAAAAAAAATCATGGATCAAGAGATACTCTTGAGGATTTGAATAGGGCCAAAACAAAGTTGGTGACCTAAAGGCTTGTTAGTGATGTGGAGTTCCTACATGAAGTGAGTGGAAAATGAAGTTCGTTTTCTCTTAGGAAAATGGGCAGCTCTCTTCTGCCTAATGTGTATTTTTCATGTTAATCCTGACAGTTCACCAAATAGCTAGTCACGGAGAATGCAGGCAGTTAACTTAATATCCCTCCAGGAATGGTTCCTACGTTGTATATTATTTGATTTCTTTTACTTACCTGCTTGAATACTTGAATAAACCATTCACCAATTTTAATCCTTTTATTTTAATCCTTTTACTTAAAATAATCTGAACTCTTTGACAAATTGCACAGAGCTCTTTGGCATTAATCTAATTTTAATGTACTGATAAAAACAAACATGGTTTTCCTTTACTTTGACAAAGTAATGTAATTTTTACCTTATTTATCTGTATGAAATTCCAGTAGTTAATTTGAACATTTATTTATATGACGTTTGTATTTTTAGGTCTTTAATACAGTGTTTCTACCTCTCATTTGTAACTGCATGCATTATTCTTGAAACTAGGTAAAACTCACTGAATTGTTGTGTAATAGCCTTTTTATTATTGCCTGTACAAATGTATATTAAGGTAAAATAAAACTGACAAAATGTTTCTAGGGTGTAGCTGGGTACATATTAAGTGACTTGTTGAGCCAGGTACTTCCTTAGTGAGTTTAGAGACTTGGCCATGAATATCCTTTGTCCTGCCCCAACATTTAGTTCTCAGCTGCTGTCATGCAGGCTTCCAGGAACATAGACTGTTTTACCTCCCCAACCCTATTTGTTATTAGTGATACTTTATTGTGTATAATATTTTTTATTCACAGTGAAATTTCATTCATGTTCTTTCAGTTATCACCTGTGTTATCTCAGTTGTAGGTTTATTCTATCCTCTCCTCTTCCTCTCCCATTTCTTTTTTAATACAGGATGAAACAGGTTCAGAGAGGGGACGTGATTGGCCTAAAGTCAGGAACTAGGCAAGCCGTCAAGCCATGCTTTGTGACTTTCAAGTTAATTCTTCTTGTTCTTGTATAATAAAGTTCTTGGGGTAGATGGTGTGTGTGAAACAGTGAAGTCTCAACAGCAGAAAAGAACAAACTGTAAATTCATGAATAATGGTTCTGGTTATACTTCCATTATCAAGGCTAATTGTTTTAAGAAATATTGCCTTGAGTATAGCAATAATAAACAAATGCTTTATGTTTCCCTGAGTTATTTTTTAATTTCATATCGTGTTTCATAGAGTGGAAATGTACCAGTTCATACATACATTCATGGGTTGACACCTGTATTCAAGCGATAACCTGGAAAATTGCTGACCAGCTATTACTACTGTAAAGATTTGCTTTAACTGTACCCTCCACTGGACCTGGAGGCCTGTGCTCTAGATAATTGGTCTCCCATAGTCCCTGTCCTCTCCTTCCACTGACAGAAGTAACCAGAGCAACAGTTGTTTTTCCTCGCTGGAGTGGTGAATAGGAGCTGGGAGGAGGGGACTGTTAGGATCAAGCTGCCTCAGTCTCCCCAGTAATAAGGAGGAAATTGAGTTGGACACAGTGGACATGAGGCCTCAAGTGGGTACCCCAAACCCATGCATCTCAGAGTGTCTGAGTCCTCACGCCCCCTTCTGCATGCCGGGAGTGCTCTGTGCAGCCATCCTGTGACTGCTTCAGTTCAGAGAAGGATAGTATCCATCCCTCCCTCCAGCTTGCCTCTCTGCTGAGGCTTTCTCCTCTCTACTCAGCTAGCTATTTGCAACAGCTTCTCTCCTGGCACTTGTCTGGGAATATCAAGTTAAAAATTGTAACACCCAATTTTGATAATTTTAGTTGAGAGAAACAACCTCCAGTGAAGACTGATAAGTAACTTATTGCTCATGTTCCTTTGTCCCCACAAGAGGAATTACCAGGGCAGCAGTTCTCCCCTCACTAGAGTCCCGTCTAGGAGCTTGAGAGGAGGGGATTTTTAGGGCTGGACTGCCTCAGTCTGCACGGTGATAAGGAGAAGTTGAGTTGGACACAGTGGATGTGAGGACCTGGACTTAGATATCTGAAGAATCCTTATTATTTGTTTGTTTGTTTTGAGACGGAGTCTCACCCTATTGCCCAGGCTGGAGGGCAATGGCGCGATCTTGGCTCACTGCAACCTCTGCCTCCTGGGTTCCAGTGATTCTCCTGCCTCAGCCTCCCAAGTAGCTGGGATTACAGGCATGTGCCACCATGCCCAGCTAATTTTTGTATTTTTGGTAGAGATGAGGTTTCACTGTATTAGGCTGGTCTTGAACACCTGCCTCGGCCTCCCGAAGTGCTGGGATTACAGGCATGAACCCCCGTGCCTGGCCAAAATCCTTAATGTTGGTTAAGGATTAACCAACATTAAGGTTAGTACAACATTAAGGTTAGTACAACATTAGTGGTTAGTACATGTTTTGGAGGAGGACTTCACACATTTTAACTATGCTCCCTTGTGTTTTCTGTAGGCAGTCTTAAATTCTTTCTGGAATAAAGCAAGGTTGATCAGTGTTTCTCAAGGAGGATTACTTGGCAGGGAGTAGCTACTGCTCAGAGAACTTGGTATTAAGTGCATTCTGGAAGCATCTGTGCCTGTTTCTAGACACCTCAGACCACTTTCTTCTGAGTTCTAGACCCTTGAATCTGCAGCCAAGCAAGCTCTTGGGTCCCTCCCAAGTCTCATGTTTAGCAGAGCCCTGTGAGAATAATTGTATTGGGGGAGGAGTCAAGATGATACTTCCCTCACGTGCATCAGAGGAAACCACATCAGAAACAATCCACCTAGAAAAACACTGCATACAGGAAAACTGACAACTTGCCCTGAGAAATCATAGCCTTGGTGCAAGAGGTGAAGCCGAACTGATAAAAGATCAAAGTGAACTCAGAGATTAAACTGTACTAGGGAAAGGAGCAGAGGCTGAGATCCTGCTGCCAGTGTGACCTCTCACAGAGTAGCCCAGCAGAGGCTGCGTAGAGATGGCCACAGAGCCAGGACCCAGCCCTGTGGAGGCCCTGGGCACATGTGGTCCCAAGTGAAGCCGTGCCTGTTGCTCTGAACAGGTGGAATCAATCTGTAGGTTTTTCCTCTTTTCACAGAGTGTGCCTCTCCTTAGGTCTGCACTCCCTCTCTGTGCAGGGCGGACGCCCTGGGCTCTGCAGCATGACCTCCTGTCCCAAGACAGTCGTGCTCTTGGACAGTTAGCTTCTATCATTAGGAAGTGCCCACATGAGCTCTTGTTTATTGGAAACTGTGTTCTATACCTCCTTTGGGGTTTCTGCAACTGAATTTGGCAGGTAGCTTAGTGGTCCACTTGGTCTCAAACTCCAGCTCCACCATGTGCAGTTGTGTGTTCTTTGGCAAAGTTCCTCCCCTCCCCCGCATCTGTCAGTGGGGGAAGAGTGCATGTCTCACAGAATTGAAGTGAGAAATAAGTTAATGAATATGAAATTCTTTGCCCAGCCCCTGGCACATGGAAGGGCTCAGCAATACTGTATCCGTTGTACTGGTCATCAGTCTGTGGCTCTTCACTGCTCTTGTTTTGTTTTGGGAGAGGGTGGAGAACAATTTGTTCTGTGTTTGTGTGGGGCAATGCCTGTCTTCAGGGCTCTCTCAAACCATGTGCGTTCTGGCTGGAGCTTCTGAAAGGACACAGTTCTTGCATAGAAGTTCCTTTCTCCAGCTTACCCACCAGGCACTCTAACTTCAGACATCTATGTTGCTCTTTTAAGTCAATTTGGCTGTTGAAGTGGAATGTTTGTGTCAGTCTGATAGTTGTTAATTCATTTGATCCTCATACCAACCCTTACTTGCCTCCTGTTACAGGTGGAAAAATCAAACTTGGAAAGTAATTTCCCCCAAGGAAAAACCCCACAGCTGAATAGTGGTGGGAGCAGGAGGCCACACTGGGCACAGGAGTACCTACCTCCCTACAGGAGCCCCACACTGTCTCACCCTTAGAAAACCCAAATGCACACTCCTTGTCTTTCTAATGCATTCTTTCTGATGTGCAGGAAGAGGGGAAAGAAGGAAGAGCTTTTCCATTTGGTGCTCCAATGTCTCCTGCTGGACCCGTCTTCTGCCTAGTGGAAGGCAGCAAAATTTCAAGAAGCAGGTGAGGTTGAGCAGCTTGGTGCAACCCCATGGGGCCTGGAGTTGGAGCTCAACAACAATGGATTTCAGAGACTACCCTGAAACTCCCAGTAAAAAAGACTTCAGAGACATGTTAATAAACTCAAGCATTCGATCAACCCACTTTTAAGTTTTCCTGTTTGCTTGCTTGTTTTTGCATATGGCAGTGAGATTGAGCAGCAGGGAATTGTTTCAGTGGGAAGTGGGAGGACCCTCAATTCTAGGTGTGCCCAGAGGAACTTCCGCCGCCACAGGCCCTGCCAGCCTCCTGGGACCAGTTCCTTCACTGATGGCAGTAGACATAGCCCATTTCTCCTTTCTCCAGGAACGCTCTTTAGAGGCTGCCCCGCCGAGGCTGCGTGCACTCCCATTCTCACCTCGGCCTGCCCAGCCTAGCGTTCAGTGCCAGTCCCCTTTGGCTTACGCAAGAGGAGGACAGCGTGTAGAACCCCGTCTCCAGCCACCAAGTCCACCCAGTTGCTGCCTTCTCCTACCTTCTGTCTTATTGTTCCCGTCTCAGCCCACATGAGGGCCCTTGTTTACGTTGGCATCCCCACCCGCTACTACAGGGAGAGGCTGGGGAAGAAGATAGTGGCCTGAGTCTGGCTGGATCTCTGGAAGGCCTCTCCCAAGTCTCACGGACAATAAAGTGACTTCCTCTCTAGCACATGGATTCCCTTCAAAAGCAGTGATGGGAAACCTACAGCCAGGGCTTCTGAGGGGCCCTGGCTAGAGGCTATTGCTCCACTCCCTCTGGAAAATTTCAGTGAAGATGAAGGTGAGTTGATACATTTTGGAGCTAAACCAAAGATGGCTGATTTAGGTAGGAATTCTCATAAGGAGCAGAAAGAGTGCAGGCTTTGATATGGAATGCCTTGTGATTGGAAAATGGAGTTAGTAGAAACCCAGAATATTTTGAGCATGAACAGTTTTTTCATAAATCCCTTTTACATTCTGAGAAAGAAAACAGCACCCCCATACACCTGTCTCTTGGGGAGAACTTTTCTACAATATGATGAAAATATGCACAAAAGGTTTGAATATATTTTAAGTGTTTATAAGATGATAAAGATATATCTGTGGGTGTCCAATGGAATTAAGTTTTCCTTCCCTATCTGTAGTGTCTGATGGACCTGGAAAATGGGAATTATTTTAGAGACTTTGTTTGAAGCAGATTCTTGTTCAGTCACCCGGGCTGGAGTGCAGTGGTGCGATCTCAGTTCACTGTGACCTCCGCCTCCCAGGTTCAAGTGATTCTCCTGCCTCAGCCTCCCACGTAGTTGGGATAACAGGCACCCGCCACTACGCCTGGCTAATTTTTTTGTATTTTTAGTAGGAACAGGGTTTCAGCATGTTGGCCAGGCTGGTCTCAAACTTCTGGCATTAGGTGATCCACTGCCTCGGCCTCCCAAAGTGCTGGGATTATAAGAGACATTTAATTTTATATTTCATAATGCTAATATTTTTAACCATGAGCTTACATAATTAATTTTTTTTTTTTTTAAGACAGAGTCTCGCTCTGTTACCCAGGCTGGAGTGCAATGGCACAATCTCGGCTCACTGCAACCTCTGCTTCCTGGGTTCAAGCTATTCTCCCATCTAAGCCTCCCAAGTAACTGGGATTACAAGTGTGTGCCACCACACCTGGCTAATTTTTTTTTTTTTGAGACGGAGTCTTGCTCTGTTGCCCAGGCTGGAGTGCAGTGGCGCGATCTCGGCTCACTGCAAGCTCCGCCTCCCAGGTTCACGCCGTTCTCCTGCCTCAGCCTCCTGAGTAGATGGGACTACAGGCGCCCGCCACCTCGCCTGGCTAATTTTTTTTTTTTGTAATTTTAGTAGAGACGGGGTTTCACTGTGTTAGCCAGGATGGTCTCGACCTCCTGACCTCGTGATCCGCCCTCCTCAGCCTCCCAAAGTGCTGGGATTACAAGCGTGAGCCACTGCGCCCGGCCTACCTGGCTAATTTGTGTGTGTGTGTGTGTGTGTGTGTGTGTGTGTGTGTGTATTTTTCAGACAGTCTCACTTTGTCACCTAGGCTGGAGTGCAGTGGCCTGATCTCGGCTCACTGCAAGCTCCGCCTCCCAGGTTCACGCCGTTCTCCTGCCTCAGCCTCCTGAGTAGATGGGACTACAGGCGCCCGCCACCTCGCCTGGCTAATTTTTTTTTTTTGTAATTTTAGTAGAGACGGGGTTTCACTGTGTTAGCCAGGATGGTCTCGACCTCCTGACCTCGTGATCTGCCCTCCTCAGCCTCCCAAAGTGCTGGGATTACAAGCGTGAGCCACCGCACCTGGCCTACCTGGCTAATTTGTGTGTGTGTGTGCGTGTGTGTGTGTGTGTGTGTGTGTGTTTCAGACAGTCTCACTTTGTCGCCTAGGCTGGAGTGCAGTGGCGTGATCTTGGCTCACTGCAACCTCCGCCTCCCGGGTTCAAATGATTCTCCTGCCTCAGCCTCCTGAGTAGCTGGGATTACAGGTGCCCGCCACCATGCCCAGCTAATTTTTGTATTTTTAGTAGAGACAGAGTTTCACCATGTTGGCCAGGCTGGTCTCGAACACCTGACCTCAGGTGATCCACTCACCTCGGCCTCCCAAAGTGCTAGGATTATAGGCGTGAGCCACTGTGCCCATTCTAATTATGTAATTTTTAGAAACAAGATTTTTTAAGTATAGGAAAACTAAAAGACTAGGAAAGATTTGCAGTAAATCCAACAGATGAAGGGAGGTTAAAGTGGGGGAAAATGTTAGGAGAAAATCCAGAAATTCCCTTTGCTCCTGACAGCCTCATGTCACCAATGGTGAGCAGCAGAGGGGCCAGAAAGGGTAGTGAGTTTGAGAGGCCCTGGTGTCCTGTGGGGTCCTGCCACATGCTCCGGTTGCCTCCTGTGTGTGCTGACACTGACCTGGGTGAGACGCCTCACTCCCTGGGCTTCCCTGTCCTTGTCAGTAAAGCAGAGATAGAAACACAACCTGCCTCTCAGGTTTCCTGTGAGAGTCAAATGAGCTGCCATGGCAGCCCCTGGCTGAGGCTGGCGTGGCCAGCAGCGGGTGGAGCAGAGCAAGGCTGAAAGGACATGGGAGGCCTCAGGACCCACTCTGTTGTTTCTCCTCGTTGGCAGTCACATGCTGCTTCCTCTTTTGTCACATCTGTATTGTGGAGCCATAAACCCTCCTTTCCATGGGACATGTGCTAAAATAACATTTCTTAGAAAAGTTGATCTCAAGAATATACCGTTAACTCAGTAACAAAGGAGCCAGCAGTGTGACAAATGTTAATTCAAAACGGACATGAAAACTGAGGTCTGTTTTGGAAACAGGATGCTTATTATGTAAGTATTTTGTAAAAATAAGTTGCTTATTGGTAAAGGTCACAGTTTCCTTTTACTTCTATGGTCATAGAAACATTATAAGCGTTACACAGGAAGTCTGGGGCAGGATGGTCCAAGATACCAGGTATGTAGACCAGGGGTTGGCAAGCTTTTCTTGTACAGAAAAATGCAAATATTTTAGGTTTTGAAGACTATATGGTCTCTGTCACAACTGCAGGAGTCCCACCGTATTCATGAGGTTATGCTCCAAGACCCCCCAGTGGACATCTGAAACCTTGGAAAGTGCCAAACCATGTATCTATGCTGTTTTTCCCTATACAATCACATAGTATAGGGTGGATCACATATGCGGCATGGACACGCTAGACAAAAGGAATGATTTGTGTCCCAAGTGGGATGGCAGGAGACTACATCACACTGCTCAGAATGGTGTGTAACTTAAAACTTAGGAATTGTTTATTTCTGGAATTTTCCATTGTTTTTTTTTTTTTCTTTCTCCTCCCCTCCCCTCCTCTTTCTTTCTTTCTCTCTCTCTACAGTCTCTGTCACTGGAGTACAGTGGCGTGATCTTGACTCACTGCAACTTCTGCCTCCTGAGTTCAAGCAATTCTTCTGCCTCAGCCTCCCCATTAGCTGGGATTACAGGCCTTGTGCCACCACGCCCAGCTAATTTTTGCATTTTTATTAGAGATGGGGTTTCGCCATGTTGGCCAGGCTGGTCTCTATCTCCTGACCTCCGGTGAGCCGCCCGTCTCCGCCTCCTGAAGTGCTGGGATTACCGGCGTGAGCCACCGCATCCAGCCTTAAACAGAATTTAATGAACTGTTAGTTTACAGCATGCAAATTTTTCTCCGTTGGTAGTTTTGGAACATATTTTTCTGCTTCTTTGAGAAGGTGTTCTACTTTTAATCTTCCTGTGTGTTGTTTGGACAAGTTACCTTCCCATCCTGAGCCTCAATTTTTCCATCCATTAGAAAAGATAAGAGGACTACTACCTTCTAATCCTGCTTGTGTGGGGAAAATGCTCTTTGCACAGTGCCTGGCATTTAGCAAGTGCTCAATAAATGATGGCAGTAAGCAAAGTGAGGCTGTTCCTGCCGTTCTGGGATTTGATGCCCCTGTTCCTAGAAAGAGCTGCCTACAGTGTCAGGGAGCTGGGCCTTGGGCTGTTGCCCTGTCTCAGTAGGGCTATGTGAGCATATTGATTTTTGCAAAACCAAGTTCTGGTTCCTTGCTGTGGGGCTGATAAAAAACCATGGGGCCGATCCTCTATAAATATTTTAGCTCTGTCCTCTGTTTTTTACATACGAAGTGTATACTCTAGGCCTTGCCTGTCT
Source organism: Piliocolobus tephrosceles (assembly GCF_002776525.5). Lineage (NCBI taxonomy): Eukaryota > Metazoa > Chordata > Mammalia > Primates > Cercopithecidae > Piliocolobus > Piliocolobus tephrosceles. Next base: position 19,023,370 of record NC_045449.1, read on the forward strand.
GCGTTGGAACAAACTCTTCTGAGGTCATGTGCCTCTGGACCCTCACAGCCACGCACTGTCAGCGGCAGGCCCCACCCCTGGGGGTCATGTCCCCACCTCAGTGCCTTCTCTGCCCTTGAAGAAGGAGCTTAGGTCAGGCCCCACACACCTGTCCAGCCCCATGTGTCTCCCTGACCAGCCCCACTGCCAGCAGCACCCTGTGCACTGAGCCAGACCCGGGCCCGCCCTCAACCGGCAGAGGGCGCCCGCCCCCAGGCAGTGGGGCTTCTAGGGCTGCTCCCGGAGAAAGGACAGTATCTTGCATGGGGAGGGGAGAAGGGACAGTGAGATAACTTCTTCCCAAGGGGTCGCCATCAGGGACCCCTTTGAAAGTCTGAGGAAAACCTCAGAAAAGGCACAAACTCAGAAAATGTGAGAGCTGCCCCCTCGGTGCCGCCTTGTCACTAGATGATGGGGACTCCCAGCTCCCTGGAAGCCCATCTCCCTTAAGGGAAGCAGCGAGGTGAGTTTTCAAGTCCCCTTTCCCCAAAGAAGTTCTGCTGTCTTGCTCCAAAGATTCCTCGATCCCCTCTTGGGTCTGGTCAGATCTGCCCTTGCCTTGAGAGGAGGCTGGGGAGTGAGCTTGCCCCGAAGGAGACTCAGACCAGCAGAACTCAGGGCCACCCGCAGGAGGGAAGGGCTGCCCTCGCCACATATCCCTCCTGGGGCCTGCCTCTGCTTGGCAGGGCGGGGGTGCCCCATGTGGAGGACTGCTCTAGATGGGCTTTTGTAGGTGAGAAAGGTAAGACCTCAGGCCTACTAGCACATAGAAGAAAAAACTCCCGGCCGGGCTTGGTGGCTCACGCCTGTAATCCCAGCACTTTGGGAGGCCAAGGCAGGCAGATCACCTGAGGTCAGGAGTTCAAGACTAGCCTGGCCAACATGGTGAAACCCTGTCTCTACTAAAAATATAAAAATTAGCTGGGTGTGGTGCCTGGCGCCTGTAATCCCAGCTACTCGGGAGGCTGAGGCAGGAGAATCGCTTGAATCCAGAAGGCGGAGGTTGCAATGAGCCGAGATCGCGCCATTGCACTCCAGCCTGGGCAATGGGAGCGAAACTCCATGTAAAAAAAAAAAAAAAAAAAAAAAAAGCCTGCTGCCAGGAGAAGCTTGCAGGGCTGTGGTGTGGGGTAGGCAAGGTCTAGGGTAGGAAGGATTCCCTTCCCTGCATGTTTCCTATGCCGGAGGCTAATGGACAAATTTTGAGAAATTGTGATGTTTGGCTTGATATTGGGTCTTTTTTCCTGCTTCATTCATTCCCTTGAAGTTGTTTATTTTATTTTTTTATTTTTATTTTTTTTTGAGACGGAGTCTCGCTCTGTCACCCGGGCTGGAGTGCAGTAGCCAGATCTCGGCTCACTGCAAGCTCCGTCTCCCAGGTTTACGCCATTCTCCTGCCTCAGCCTCCCGAGTAGCTGGGACTACAGGCGCCCGCCACCTCGCCCAGCTAGTTTTTTGTATTTTTTAGTAGAGACGGGGTTTCACCGTGTTAGCCAGGATGGTCTCGATCTCCTGACCTCGTGATCCGCCCGTCTCGGCCTCCCAAAGTGCTGGGATTACAGGCTTGAGCCACTGCGCCCGGCCTTGAAGTTGTTTATTCAGCACCTGCTGTGAGTTGGCGCTATATTATGACACAGGGGAGAAAGGGCATGGCCTGCCCTCATGGGGCACACACTGTAGACAGGACGTTGGTAAAGACAACATGACAATTGTGACTAATGCCACAAAAGAGAGGTGGGTGATGTTGTTATGCAGACTTGTGGTAGGGGAACCTGACCAGCCAAGGAAGTCAGGAAAGAAGGGAGCATGTAGCCGGTAGAGAGGGGAGTGTTCTGAGGGAGACACAGCATGGGCAAAGGCCAGCAGGTTTGCTTTCCGCAGTGCAGTAATCACTTTCGGAAATTATCTTGTATGTATTTTTACTTGTTTATTATTATTATCACCTCACTAAAATGTCAGCTGTCTAAAGCCAGGAACCTTACTGTCGTACTGTGTCTCTAGCTCCTAGGACAGTACCTGGGAGATAGTAGGTACTCAACATATGTTTGATATTTGTGGAAAATGATAATAATGGCTGACATATCCTGCATGTCTTCCTTGTGCCAGTCACAGTTTTGTTTTGTTTTGTTTTGTTTTTGAGACAGAGTCTTACTCTGTTGCCCAGTCTGGAGTGCAGTGGCACGATCCGGTTCACTGCAACCTCTGGCTCTCTGCCACCCAGGTTCAAGCGATTATCCTGCCTAAGTCTCCCAGGTAGCTGGGATTACAGGCGCCTGCCACTGCACCTGGCTAATTTTTGTAGTTTTAGTAGAGACGGGATTTCACCATCTTGGCCAGGCTGGTCTTGAACTCCTGACCTCGTGAACCACCTGCCTCAGCCTCCCAAAGTGCTGGGATTACAGGCGTGAGCCACTGCGCCCTGCCTGCCAGTCACCGTTCTAAGCATTTTATATGAACTCACAGCCAGCCCATGAGGAAACTGAAGCTTACAGATGTTAAGTAACTTGCTTAATTTCTCAAAGATGGTGAGTGCCTGAGCCAGGATTCTAACTCAGGCAGGCTTCCTCCAGCGCTCATGTTCTTACAGCCCATCTCTAGATGTAAATGAAGCAGATGGATCTGCTTAGGTGCAGCTTTAAGCGTATCTATGTATATGTGAGCAAGTCGGGGATTTCAGCCCATGACAGAACACAGGCTGTCAGCACTGTCACTGTGTGACTGCAGGTCAGAGAGTCTGGGTGGGAAGAGGGAGAGGGAGAGGTATGTTGATGAGCTTGCAGCCTTTTTTTTTTTTTTTTTTTTTTAAGACAGAATCTGGCTCTGTTGCTCAGGCTGGAGAGCAGTGGCGGGATCTTGGTTCACTCCAGCCTCTGTCTCCTGGGTTCAAGCAATTCTCCTGCCTCAGCCTCCCGAGTAGCTGGGACAACAGGTGCACATCAGTATGTTTGGCTAATTTTTGCATTTCTAGTAGAGAGGGGGTTTTACCATGTTGGCCAGCTGGTCAGGAACTCCTGACCTCAAGTGATCCACTCACCTTGGCCTCCCAAAGTGCTGGGATTACAGAGGTGAGCCACTGCACCTGCCTTGCAGCCATGCCATTTTTAAGCATGGGATGTGGCCTAATCAGATTGGCAGGTTGCAGAAAAGATTAGAGGGGCACAAATGGATTCAGGGAGACCAGATGAAACTTACTCACATGAGAATGATGGATGTTTTCAATAGATGAGTAGGAGTTAAAATGCTTTGGAGATTAATAGGATGTGGGTATCTATCAGTATTCTCAGTTGCTAGAAAGTGTATGAGTTAATTTTTGCTGTATAACAAACCACTCCAAAACTTAATGGCTTAAAATAATAAGTATGTATTATTTCTTATCATGCTTATGGGTCAGTTAGGCAGTTCCGTTCTGAGTCAGCATGGCTGGTGGTCAGTGGTCTAAGACAGCTTCACTTGGGTTTGTAGACTTGCATGGTGTTTAGCTGGGACATCAAGGATGACTTGGCCTCCTGTCTGCCATCATCTGGCAGGCCAGCTCAGCCTTGTTTACATGGTGGTGTCCCGTGGTAGGAGGAGAGCAAGTCCCAGGGCACAAGCACCAGCACCCTACATGTGTCTGCGTGCCTCATATTTTCCAGTGTCCCATTGGCCAAAGCAAAAGCCCCATGGCCAAATCCAGATTCAAGAGGTGGACGACTTGTCTAGTGGAGGTCAACCGACCTCCGTCCTTGGCCACCCTGGTGCTTGCACCGTGAGCCCATGATAAGCCCGCCATGGTGATGGAGTTGCAGGCTACCCGTGGGCCCACCAGGCTGGTTTTGCTAAGCCCAACCTGCCAGCAGCAGAGAGCAGTGCTGAGTCCTCCGGGTGCACCATGGCCAGGGGACACCAGCCAGACCGTTGCTCAGGCGTCCCCATTAAAGTAGCCAGGACCCAACTCAGTGTTGCCCTTTCGCTGGCTCTCCTTCCCCGGCCCTGCTTTGAGGGATGCTAGGTGAGACTGCTTTGAGTGTCCGTCTCTGATGGAAGGCTGAGGCTGCTGACACCCCTCCTTGGTGGCACCTTTGGAAGAGCTTTTCTATGTATCTTCTGAAGCCTGAGAGACATGCTAGGTGGGTGTCTGCTGCCTGAAAAATCAAATGGCCAAGAGTTCACTTCTGGCCAGCTGCTCTCAAACACTTTGTAGGCCAAAGATTGTGTGGCAATGCCAAGGAGGCGATGAGGGCAGAGACCCAGGCAGGGAGAGCTGGGAGTCCTGTCCCACGTGGCTGCTCCAGGGCTTGGGGTAAGGGGGCCTTGGCAGGAAAGCAAGGGGTGTCTGTCAGAGGCTAAGGGGCAGCGGAGGAGCATGAGCCATCTGCAGAGACGGTGTCTCCTCTGTCAAAGGGAGCCCAAGGCAGTGGTCCTTGGGGACAGAGGGTGTGGGAGGCTGTCAAAAGCTGCTGTGTGAGCGAGCAAGCCTCGAACCTCAGAGGGAACCACCTGAAACTGGCGCAGATGGGAAAGCTGCTCTGCGGCCCCTTTCCCTGCCTTCCCTCTGATCTTGGTGGAGCCAGAGCTCACTGAGGCCGAGGAGGAGGAGGAGGGGCAGGAGAAGGAGGAGCAAGGTGGGGAGGCTGAGAAGCCTATAGGGCCTCCTGCCCCCTGACAGCACCTGCAGCTGCAGGGGTCCACTGGGGGAGGTACCTGGAAGAGGCTCCAAGGATTACCCCAATGAGCTTTTTTTTTTTTTTTTGAGACAGAGTCTCGCTCTGTTGGCCAGGCTGGAGTGCAGTGGCATGATCTCGGCTCATTGCAGCCTCCGCCTCCCATGTTCAAGCGATTCTCCTGCCTCAGCCTCCCCAGTAGCTGGGAATACAGGCGCCCACCACCACGTCCAGCTAATTTTCTTGTATTTTTACAAGGGTTTTGCCCTGTTGGCCAGGCTGGTTTCCAACTCCTGACCTTAGGTGATCTGCCCGCCTCAGCCTCCCAAAATGCTGGGATTACAGGTGTGAACAACCACGCCCGGCCCCAATAGGCATTTTTTTAAACTGACTGAAATCGTGTTATTCATGATCGGAGAGGGACTGGAAACATCATGGACTTGCCCCAGTCCTCGTCCCAAGGTCCAGGAAGAACTAGCTTCAGAGGTCAGAGGGGAGAAAAGAGAGTTGTTTTTCTGACAGCAAAATTCTGAGACCTGCTGGTTCACTGTGGTGACTAAGTTACCTCCATGAAAATAAGTGTTGTGAGGATGTGGAGAAATTGAAACCCTTGTGCATGGCGGTTGGGGATGTTAAAATGGTGCAGCTGCTGTGGAGAACAGTCTGGCAGTTCCTCAGAAAATTAAACCTGGGATTACCACATGATCCAGCAATTCTGCTTCTGATTATAAACCCAAGAGAAGCTACAGAGGGTCTCGAGGAAATACTCGTACCTGCATGTTCATTGCAGCGTGATTTGCAATAGCCAAAAGGTGGGAGTGACCCAAGTGTCCACAGGCTGGTGAGTGGAGGAGCAAAATGAGGCATAGACAGATGGTGGGGTGTTATTCAGCCTGAAAAGGGAAGGGAATCCTGACGTGCTGCAACACAGGATGCACCTTGAGGATATCACGCTGAGTGAAAGCATCCAGACACAGAGGACACATTTTCTGTGATTCCACTTCCATGAGGCACTGAGTCCTCAGATTCATAGAGACTGAGGAATGGTGGTTTCCAGTGGCTATGGGGAGTTTTTTTTTTTTTTTAATGGACACAGAGTTTCAGTTTGGGGAAGATGAAAAAGTCCTGGAGATGGATAGAGCTGAAGACTGCACACGTTGTGAATGTGCTTAATGCCACTGAGCGCTACACTTGAAAACAGTTAAAATGGTGAATTTATTTTATGTATTTTTACTACAAAAGAAATATGAAAAAAAAATAGGTCTACAGAGAAGAGTAGGGTACTTATTTGCCAGTGTTTGTTCCTTAGTTCCAGCTCTGATCCTGCTGGTCCCAGAAAGGCATCATCAGTTTTGAGAAAGCACTTTTCTCTTGGCCAGGGCTGTCACAGCGTAAAGCTCGTCGCTCACAGTGAGACCTTGGCAGCAAGAGTTGAAGGCGCATGGAAGGAAAGATCCGTGCAGATGAGATCAGAAGCCGAGGGCCCTGGGACTGAGCATCTCTGGGAGGAGGGCCCCGCGGGCCTCCCTGAGGGAGAGGGAGAGAGGAGGGGCCTCAGGTCATGGTGTGAGCTTCTGAGGAGCTGGGATTTGTGGAGAAAAGTTCCGCTCTGTGGCCTGGATGCACCACGGGGGTAGGAGGAGCCCTCTCCACCCCAGGTCCTGAGGCATGAGGGGCCTGGAGGAAGGCCGCACCCGTGGAAAGGAGGGCCACGGGGAAGCCGCCCTGGTCCTTTGGACAAACAGATTTGGGGTTCAGGAAGGGAGGAGGAGGACTGTGCTTTCCGGAGGGCCCAGAGGCAGGGTTTGGATGGATGGGTGGACAAAGGGGTGGCAGGACGGAGGGGTGGGGTGAGGGGCAGGGCAGCCAAGGAACGGGAGCGTGGAAATCTCGGAATGACAGGTGAGTGGGGCGTGAGGCCCCATGGATTCACACAGAAGGCATTAGGCTACATGTTGAGATGCTTGCTTTTGGTGGCAAGCAGGCCTCAGGGCTAGGGCTGTGCGTGTGAGTGTGGGGCCTCACTGAGCCCAGGCATGGGAGTTCATGGACACTCCCTGTCTCCTTCCCGCTTCTCCTCCAGCAGGCAGGAGGAATGAGGCAGATGTGCAGAGACAGGCAGAGGGCAGGCAGGGCAGAGGGAGAGGAGGAGAGACAGACCACACCCTCCTGCAGCGGGTCTCAGGCCCCTGGCTCTCGCTTCTACACCTGCATCGCAGCAGAAGCCCGGGCTCCTCCCAGTGGGCAGAAGCAGTGTCTTCTCTTGGTGCTTGTCATTTGCAGGAGAAGCCAACTAATACACGTCCACCTGAAGTTTACTCTGTGCTCCCTACTGCCCCCAGAACAGAGCCCAAGCACCTCTGCCCTGCATTCAGGGTGACCCAGCTCCGCCCCGCCCATCGCACCCTCTCAGGCCTCCATGAACAGACCTGGTCAGGCAACGCATTTGTGCTTGTTAGTCAAGGCTGGTCTCCAACTCCTGACCTCAGGTGATCCGCCCGCCTCAGCCTCCCAAAGTGCTGGGATTACAGGCGTGAGCCACTGCACTTGGCCCAGACTCTTTTATCTTCCCCACACTGAAACTCGGTCCCCATTCAACATTCACTCCCCATTCCCCTCTAGTCGGCCCCCGACAACCATCATTCTAACTGTTCTACTTTGTGTCTCTATACATTTTACCACTCAGTACCTCGCGTAAGTGGAATCAGACAGGATTTGTCCTTTGGTGACCAGCTTATTTCACTCAAGGTTCATCCACGTTGTAGCACACATCAGGATTTCCTCCCTTTTTTTTTTTTTGATGGAGTCTTGCTCTGTTGTCCAGGCTGGAGTGTAGTGGCACAATCTCGGCTCACTGCAACCTCTGCCTCCCGGGATCAAGTGATTCTCCTGCCTCAGCCTCCTGAGTAGCTGGGATTACAGGCACCCGCCACCATGCCTGGCTAATTTTGTATTTTTAGTAGAGACAGGGTTTCATCATGTTGGCCAAGCTGATCTCAAACTTCTGACCTCAAGTGATCTGCCCGCCTTGGCCTTCCAAAGTGCTGGGATTACAGGTGTAAGCCACCGTGCCCAGCCTCCTTCCTTTTTTTTTTTTTAGAGACAAGGTTTTGCTCTGTTGCCCACCACTGGAGTGCAGTGGTTCGATCATAGCTCACTGCAGCCTCAAATTCCTGGGCTCAAGCAACCCTGGTAGCGTGTGCCACTATGCCTGGCTAATTTTCTTTTTTATAGAGATGGGGGTCTCACTACGTTGCCCAGGCTGGTCTTGTGCTCCCGGTCTTAAGTGATCCTCCACCTCAGCCTCTTGGGTCGCTGGGATGACAGGCATGAGCCACAGTGCCTGGCCTTCCTTCCTTTTTAAGGGTGAATAATATTCCATTGTATGTGAATTGTGTGGATGGTTTTGAATGGCTCTGGGGGCTCTGTGGTTGTCTCAGTGATTATGGTGGATAGACACAGCTGGAATGGAGCATGCTCCAGTTTGGGAGGCACTGGGGACTCACCCACTCTCCACCCATCACCAGGGGTCCCAAGGCCTGAAATGCCATCTTCTTGGGCTCTGTACTTCCTTCGTGTGCTCTGGGCCCTTTGCCCCATGGAGACCTCTCCCAAGGATGAGGGAGCAGAGCCAGCCCTTCCATATCTTCCAGCATCTCTGCCATGTAAGCAGAAAACTAGACATTGGAGAGCTGGTGAGAGCTGAAGGAATCATGAACCTAAGGGGAGAGAAATGGGACCTTTTTCCTTCCTTCCCTGGAACCTCCCTCACACACAGATGGGCTCCCCACCACTCTGTGCCAACCATGGGGCTCCAAGGGACTCCCTGATGGAGATGGGGGTACCTGAAAGGAAAGGGTGGCGTTTCATTGCCCATTGGGATGTCTTCTCATACAAGAGACTAGCCGAGCCACCCTCTGTGTCATTGGAGCTGGTTGAGCAAGAAAAAAGAACGAGACAGAGATGGCTGGGCAGAGAGGGGCTGAGCGCGGCGCCTGCACACGCGTCTTGCGTGGGGATGACGTGTTCACTCCCTCCGGGCCGGCTGCACCTCCAGAGGCTTGCTGGGTGGGCCGCCTTGCGGATGCCATGGCCAGGGACCTGCTGGCGAGGTGAGGGGCCCCATGGAAGGCAGTTGGCGGAGGGTGTGGGGGGCAGCAGGAATCTCTCTCCCTCTCCAGGAACCCAGTGGCGGGTAAGCACTGCAGGGGCTGCTGAGAGCCGCACCTCCCAGGAGCACCAGTTAAGTCTGAAGTCCTTCGCTCTTGCCCGTTTTTCTCCTACCAGCCGATATTCCAGAGGGAAAGCGAGACCCAGGGTGGGAGGGGTAGTGAGGCCTTGACCCCTTCCTCAGGGCCATAGGCCCAACCCTGGCTGGGCAGAAGCACATTCACTAAGGTCTGCTTAAATTCTCCTGGACCTGGCGTTTTGATGTGGGACACCAGCCAGGAAGGGATGGGAGCTGTTGGGGTGTCTCAGGGGTGGAAAATAAAGGTTGGACAAGGGACGGTGGGAGGCAGTCATTGGGAAGAAAGTCATTTTGTATTCACACTTGGGCCAAATAATATTGTAAAACTAAAAGTACAGGAGGGCTCTTTACTTTTAGTTTTAAGTGGGGGGCAAAAACCTTGGGGCTCAGAGGTGGGGAGGGGAAGGGGTGTCCATCCCAAATGCCACAGCCAGGGTCTGGGGTGGCAGTGGAGCAGAGGTGAGTCTGAAGCTCGTGTCCTGGCAAAGGAGGGCAGCCCAGAGTGGGAAACTGAGTATAGACATGTGCATGTGATGACGGGAGCAGAGACGGGAGGACCCATCAGCACAGTGGGAAGGTAGGAAGAACTCGCAGACAAGCCAGGGGAAGTGGAAGGAACAGCACTGGAGGCGAGAGGAAATAACCAGGGGAAGTAAACTGCTCCACACAGGGGGAAATGGAGAGGATAACCCCAAGTATTTCAGCCATTACACAAAGGGAGGCTGTCAGGATATTGTCTGAAAACAAGCCCTAGCTATGCAGGATTGACGGGATACATGCGGAACAGTAAGGTCGAGAAGGGCTGGGGACGGTCCGTGTGTGGACAGACAAGACACAAATGTGGTGCGCCAGCAGTGTGAGCCACAGACAGGCGGAGCTTCAGCTTAGAACACGTGATGATGAAAAGCAAAACTTATAAAGGGAAAAAGTCATAGACCCGTATGGACTAAGCAAAATGTTGGTTAAATACACAAAGCCAAAGTTACTAGAATTGTAAGGAGAGCTTGAGCCAAATACAGTTACAGCGGGAGATTTCAATACACAGCTCTCAAGCCAATCAATAAAAAGGAATGATATCAAAGAATAACCAATACATTTGATTTAATAGGTGGAGATCCATGTGTGTAAAGTATAGTTGTTAAAACAACAGAAACAGAGTAAAGAGGCTGTGGCCCCTGGGGGGCAGTGCCGGAGCAGGGCCCTGCGTACTTAGACCTGGGGAGAAAGGGCTGTATGCTCCAGCAGGTCTAGGATTGGCAGGCAGGGAGGTGGGTTCTCATGTGTTGGCCCTCATCGCAAAGAATGGAGATCTAGTGGGGCTGATGGTGGGCTGGAGAAAGCCTGATCAAGATGCCACTGTGGCCTCAGTCCCCTCCTCCAAGTCCCCCACCTCTGACTGCAGGTAATCTGCAAAGAGAGCCCCAGCTCAGCACAAGACACGCCCCAGGTCGCCCGAGGCGGTCAAAGCACATGGCCAGCTCGTCGTGACCCAGCCCATTGCGCGTGATGTGGTGCTCCAGCAGGAGGGCCAGGCAGAGGAACAGCATAAATGGGTTCCCCTGCCAGACTCCTGGGGTAGGGGCAGCCCCATTGGTGTTGTGGGTGGCAGGGACTTTCCAGGGTCTTTCTGGGAGCCTACCTCTCGCATCAAGAGGGAGCCTACAGCCGTGTTACCAGGGCAGACACCTCCTGGTTGGATGGTGGAGATGAGGAAGGTGGGGAATGAGGGTGGGAAAAGGAGGAGAGCAGTGGGTGTGGGAAGTTTGGCAAAGGCTTGGAGAGGGACTTGGAGCTAATAAGGGCGATTGGGTGGGGCAGCTAGACCAGAGGGTCCCTCCTGAAGCCCATGTTATCCCTGAGTTGCTGGAGGCCATCCAGGATGGCTTGTCTCAGGTGACACCCCCTGCTACCAGGCCCCTGGCTGGCTGTGGCCAGGTGGTCAATGGCGTCTTCAAAGGTACTACCTCCTCCACTGGCAGGCCTCAGCATGTGCCTGTCACACAGGCTGCCCCCTGTGGCCACCAAAACCAGTGTCTGCCACTTGGCTGCGGGACCCAACCTGTTCTCCCTCATGTTCAGGAGGATCAGGGGGCAGCGAACTTCAGGTGATCACGCATGCGGAGGGCATCTTCAAAGGCGAACTCTCGCTTGAGCTCCAGCAGCAAATTCAGAAGGAAAGACTTTCGTTCCTTCTGTGTTATAATAGGAAAACAAAAATAAAGGGACCTATATAATTTAAGCACCAAAAGAAACTAGGAAGTGATTAAAACAGAAATCAATGAGCTAGGAAACCAACACGCATCCCATTCATACTTTATTAGAATGGATGAGCGACCCCACGCATCTACGCATGCGCAATGGGCTGGACGACAACGAGGTCTCTGCAAGCGCTGATGAAACAGACCTGAGCACATCGTGACTTGCAGTTTCCCTGGTAAGGGGGATGGGGGCAGCAGACACATTCAAGACTAGAAACGAGAACAGAATTTGGAGAAAACTGTATTCCACACTCTGGCAATATGTTTGCAAACCTGGGGGGATGGACTCCCCAGGATATGAGTCTCCTCAAGGGGACGCTGGGTCAGATTCTCGGGTGAAACCTGGTTCGATCACTCACTAGCTGTGTGACCTTATGCAAATCATTTAACACCTGTGTGCTTCAGTTCATCATCTATCAGATGGAAATAATGATAGTTCCTGCCTCTTGGGTACTTGTGAGAACTAAAGGAGTTCATAAGTGCTCAGACCTGGCACACAACAAAGGGTCAGGAAGGGGTGGAGTTGTTATTAAATGGTGTCGGCACACAGGCTGTGCATCTGCAAGAAGATACAATGTGCGGGCTGGGTATGGTCGCTCTGCCTGTAATCCCAGCACTTTGGGAGACCGAGGCGGGTAGATCACGAGGTCAGGAGTTCAAGACTAGCTTGGCCAAGGTTGTGAAACCCCGTCTCTACTAAAAATACAAAAATTGGCTGTGCATGATGATGGGTGCCTGTAATCCCAGATACTCAGGAGGCTGAGGCAGAGAATTGCTTGAACCTGGGAGGCAGAGGTTGCAGAGCAAGACTCCCTCTCAAAAAATATATATATAAAAAAAGAAAATCAATGTGCATTTTTATTTGCATTTGTAAAATCAACTCTTGATGGATTCAAAGTAAATAATAAAACAATAAAAATCTTAACAGAAAATTAGGAATTAATCCTGGGGCAAGGAAACCCTCCTAATCTAAACTAAACAAGAGAGTTCCATTTAGCTTTATAAAAAACTTTTATATAACAAAAGATACCATAAATAAAGTCTGTGGACAAAGCAAAGAGTTCCTAGATACTGACAAGGAAAACACAAACGCCTTCCAAGAAATGGGCAAATGCCAATGGCCATTGCATGGTGAGGAATGCCACCAGACGGCAGGGAAACGGCAGAGTGCCGCACACCGCCAGGCCAGCTGGAACTACAACAGCCCCTTAGGGCCACCTTGGTGGACAGTCACCGGCAACACCTGTGAAGACTGACAAAGCCAGCATCCCGGGGATCTAACACACAGAAATACACACGCCAGGACATGCAAAGTGGCCCATGGAGCATTGATCCAAAGTGGAAAGCAAAGTGGTCTCCCATCCACAGGGAACACTGTGGTTACTTGCACATTCAACGTGCTTGCCACTGCTTTCCCACGGCCACCAGGAGGAACGGACTCCAGCTCCCGGTCGCCCTGGAGGGAGTGGGGTCAGAAGATGCAGAAGAGGGTGCATGATGAGGCTCTGCTTTTAAAATGCTGACAGCTCCCAATGTGTCTGTACATTTTTGTGTGTGTTAAATAAGCACTGAGAAAAACTTAGGGAAAATATTGTGGATTACTGATGAGACACGCACATTGAGAAAGGGGCAAACCAAGTACACACAAAAGAAAATGAGCTAAACAATGTGTATTATGTTTGTAAAATTACATTTGTGTGATTATTGTGAAGACATGAAACTTAAATTTTGTTTGCATTTTTCGAGTAAACATTGTATTTCCTGTGTGATGAGGGTGCATTCAATGTCTGTTAAGATGCAGGATGGGGCTTCCCAGGCCCCAAGAGACTGGCAGTACCAACCCAAGCGTGCCCTGGCATGTCCTCCTGGAGTGCCCCTCCTGTGTCCCTTTCAGGATGGCCGGGGCATGGGCTGGTCTGCAGAGGCTCTGCAGCTGGGGCTGCAGCCAGGCGGTGACTCAGGCAGGTTCCGCCTGGGCTGGGAGGGCCGGGCATTCCTGCTGTGAGGCTGCCTGTGCCTAACTCACCATGACTTGCACTTTGCTGCCATCTTGCCTGGCAGGCTGACTTAGCCAGGATGGCCCTAGTACCCACTTCCCCTGCAGCCAGCACTCATGCCTTCTGCCCCACTAAGATGCCCTCGGCAGAGGCTTCCTGGGAGCCGGGGCCTGGGCCTGGGAGCTACAGCTTCCTGGGAGCAGGAAAGTCCAAGTGAGATGGGGTGAGGACTGGGGTCCTCTGCTGCATCTTAGGGGAGGCTCCCCATTGCTCGCACTCACCTCCCGAGGCTGCAAACCTGCAGCTTCTCTGACCCAAGGCACTATGACTAGCGGCAGATAAAGAGATGAAGAAGCCCCAGAAATCCTTTCTTACAAGTCCCCAGGAGGTGCGGACACAGTGGGGGAAAGTGTCCCGGGCACAGCCAGTTCTGCTGACTTCGTGCCTCTCCAAAGAGGGGCTCTGTAACAGTAGTTGACTGATTGCCCTTGGCTGGGCACGGTGACTGGATTACAGCTCTCTGTGGCCTTCAACTCCTGGGCTCAAGAGATCCTCCCACCTCAACTTTCCCGAGTAGCTGGGACTACAGGCGCGTGCCACCGTGCCCAGAGGAGTTTTACATTTTTTGTAGAGATAGGGTCTTGCTTGGTCACCCAAGCTGGTCTCGAACTCCTGACCTCAGGTGATCTGCCCGCCTCATCCTCCCAAAGTGCTGGGATTACAGGTGTGAGCCACCATGCCTGGCTGAACACTAAGTCGTATTCCTTCTAAGTATATATTTGTACCCATTAAGCAAGCTCTCTTCATTCCCTCACCTCCCCACCCTTCCCAGCCCTGATAACTACCAATCTATTCTCTATCTTCATGAGATCCACTTGTTTGGCTCACACATGTGAGGGAGAACACGTGGTATTTGTCTTCCTGAGGCATAACACTTTTAACCAATGGGGAGATCCCTGAGACCCGCTGCCTAATTTTCTCCTTTCTATTCCTTTTTTTTTTTTTTTTTTTGAGACAGGGTCTTCCACTCTGTCCCCCAGGATGGAGTGCACTGG
>NC_045449.1:19067610-19096937 GCF_002776525.5 Piliocolobus tephrosceles
GCCTCCCAAAGTGCTGGGATTACAGGCGTGAGCCACCGCGCCCGGCCACCATATGCACCTTTTTAAAGTATACAATGCCATGGCTTTTAGTATATTCACAGAGATGTGCAACCAGCATCACAATCAATTTTAGAACATTTTCATGACCCCCAAAGAAACCCCATATCCACTTAGCTGTCACCCTATGTGCCCCGCACGCCCCGCCACCCGCTCCCTGCCAGCCTCTGGAAATCACTCATCTACGCTCTGTCTCTATGGATTTGCCTATTCTGGACATTTCATAGAAATGGAATCACACACTTTCTGACCTTTTGTGATTGGCTCCTTTCACATAGCATCATGTTTTCAAAGTTCATCTGTGTTTTTAGTGGATCAATACTTCATTCCTTTTCATGGCTGAATAATATTCCATTATTGGATATTCCACATGTTGGTATTCCTTTAATCAGTGCATGGACATTTGAGCTTGCCCTAGTTTTTGGCAGTTGTGAAAAGTGCTGCTGCTGCATTCTGGAGCCAACATGAAATGCATGGGCAAGAGGGGGACACGTTCCCTACAGACCTCAAGAAATGCCCTGTTGTTATTCTTCTGTGTACCATTTTAAGAAACAGACTTTCTGTTTTAGAACAGGTTTAGATTTACAGAATTGCACAGAAAGAACAGAGTTTTCAGCGACCTCATTACCTCCACCCCACCTCCCCACCAGTTTTCCCTATTGACATCTTGCATGAGTATGTTTGTTACCACTGATTAACCAATGTTGATACATTATTATGAACTAAAGTCCGTAATTTACATTAGAGTTCACTAGTGGTGTCCTACATTCTATGGGTTTGCAGAAATAATGCGAGGTATCCACCATTACAGGATCCTACAGAATAGTTTCTCTGCCCTAAAATTCCTCTGTACTCCTATTCATCCCGAACCCCCACAGCAACCACTGATCTTACTGTTTCTACAGTTTTGCCTTTTGCAGAATGTCATGGAGTTGGAATTGTACAGTAGGCAGCCTTTTCAGATTGGCTTCTTCCAATTAGATTAGCAATATGCATCTGAGGTTGCTTCATGCCTTTTTGTGGCTTGATAGCTCATTTATTTTTAGTGATGAGTAATATTTATTTTTATTTCTTGTAACTTTTCTCGAGATGGAAAGGCCCACCATCTTCCAGCACTTGGCAGTGTCTTCTGGGGGTCTTGCTGCCACTTGCTGAGGGCTTTGCCAGCTGGCTCTGTCTCTCCCCCCTGGCCTGCAGGATTGGGAGGACTGACGTCAGCTCAAGGACTGAGCCCTGGCCATTTCTAGGGATGCAGCACGTGGGCCTGGAAGGTGCCCAGGGTGACCTTGTGGGAGGAGGGAGAGAGGAAGATAGGAAGGGGCGAGGGATGGAGGGAGGGGGAACTAGGTGGAGGCAGAGAGAGAGGCAGCTGCCAAAATCTATGAGATGGCTGAGGAGGAGTGGGGGAGGGAAGCCTCAGGGATTTAGCAGGTGTTGGTCACTGTCCAGTGGGAGACCTGGCGGAAGAGGCAGGGGCGGGATAGCTTAGTCCTCCCCAACTGTCCTTTGCCCTGAATGTGGGGCTGAGCCATCAGCCAGAGTCCCCACCCTCCCAGGGGAGGAATGGGTGTTTTGCAGTCACGAGGCAGTGGAGAGGGGCTGGAGGAAAGGACATTGGTCCACGGCCCTTGGGGTGCATGTCTCTGGGAGCCAAAGGGCAAATGCAACACCTTTGGGCCCAGTGATGTGTAACCGAGTGAGGAAAGGTTAACAGAGGCCCTGAACCCAGACTGTACTTGGCAGGACTCCAGGAAATTAGTCACGTGAAGGCAGGGCCCGAGGACCTGGCCTTTGTCCCCAGCAGGCCCCGAGCCTGCAGGAGCTGAGCCCTCAAGTGAGGAGGACTTCCTGGCACACCCACATGCCTCATGGCTCTGCTTCAGTGAGGCTGCTGGGGCTGGGGGCCAGCTCCCCCTGCGTCAAACTTCCCTCGCTGGCTGGGAGTCTCCCTAATCCCAAGGTGTGTTCTGGGGGCTTGCCAGGACTCTCCACTCCCTTGACTCTCCCTGCCTCTTGCCACTCCCAGGATTTTGTAGCTTTGGGTCCTCCTTCCCCAGAGAGGTCCTGGATATGCAGGAGTCCCCTCGCCACTGACCTCAGGGGTCTTTATCTGCTTGCCCTTGTTTGGGGCCAAGTGTGGACAGTGGGTAGCACAGGAGCGAGCAGAAGAGAGAATGGAGAGGGAGGAATAGAAGGAGGAAGAGGAGGGTGCTGGTTAAAGAAGGCATGGCCTCTTGGCCGCTCCCACCTAGAAGTGGAGGCTATTCCCTCTCCTGTGAAATTTGGGCGAGTCCATGATTAGCAGTGGTCAACAGGATAAGGCAGAGGGGCATGGAGACCTCCCAGGCTGGCTGTTGACCTGTATGCAGCTCCCACTTGCACCATCAAATGTCCTGTCTTCTGCTCCAGCTCCACGCTGAGATGCCCATGGTGCGTAGGGAAGCCGCTCCATGCTGAGATGCCCATGGTGCATGAGGAGGTTGCTCTATGCTGAGGAGGAGTGGGAGAGGGGAGTGGTGCATGGGGAAGCCGCTCCATGCTGAGATGCCCGTGGTACGCGGGGAGGCCGCTCCATGCTGAGATGCCCGTGGTACGTGGGGAGGCCGCTCCATGCTGAGATGCCCGTGGTGCGTGGGGGGGTCCTATGAGGGGAGGTGGAGATGCTCTGACTGACAGTTTCAGCTGATAGCAGGCACCCACCACGGCCTGGACATGAGCCTGGAGGACAGGCCAGCCTGGGCCAGTCCCCAGTGACTGCAGACACAGCTGGACCGGGGGAGGCAGAAGGACCACCCAACTCACCTCACAGACTCATGACACAGATGATAATGGTTTTAAGACACCAATTTTGGGGGGCATGGGTGGTGCAGTAATAGATAAATGAGGCAGGGTGTGTAGGCACGTTTTTACTTTCATAGCATCTCACCCTCTGGGCGGCCCCCTGCCCCACTTCAGGTAGCTCTCAGCGTCCCTCCTTCCCACCCTTTCCACCTCCATTCTTGTTCAGGTTGGCTCTTGCCCCAGTCTTCCAGGAATTTGTCTCTGGGAATGAAGGTGTTGTGGCTGAGTCAGCTTTCCCTGAATCACCCTGAGAGTCCGGGGTTGCAGGATTCTCCCTTCTCAAGGCCAGCGGCTCAGCCCTCTTCTGTATCACCTGCAATAACAATCGCCTCTCCCGCTTCCTCCCTTCCTCCATCTGCTGGCACCATCCCAGTTCGTTTCTACTGTTTCCATCAGAGAACCGTGGCTGACCCAGCAACTGGCATCAGGAGGATGTCATAGGCCACGTGCCTCAGGAAATAAGGGCCTTGGAAACAAGTGATCAGCTGAGAAGGGAAAGGGTCCAGCATTGCCCGGACTTGCTTGCATATTCTAGGGGATTGGCAGCCCTGTTCCCAAGAGTGAGCTGCTGATCCGTCTCTTGTGTGCAGTATCTGGGACCACAGAAGGTGCAGGACTGAAGGGTGGCGTGTTGCTCCTGACAGCATTGGAAGCTCTGGAGAGGGCAGAGGCTGAAGTCTCGGAGATCCGCCCTCCCAGCCACAGGATGGCACACAGGGGCCATCTGCAGCTCCGCTCAAAGTATCTCAGGTTCCAGGGCGGAATCCCGGAAAACCCAACTGTGCAGGGCGGTGCTGCTGAGTCTGCAGTTACCACCACAAAAAGCGGGCCTGAAGGCATTGCCGGGAGACTATGGAGGACTCATGGAGTTCTGACACTCCACACCTGGAGGAAGTGGCTCCCCCCGCCCCACACTCTGCCTGCACCCCCTTTGCCTGGGGCGGCCAACGCATGGCAGTGGAGTCAGTAATCGACCTTGCTCCTCCCGGGGGTCAAACCCACTGGGGCCTGGGGATTGAAATTCCGAGAGGAGGTGGGAGGGGACTGTCTCCCCAAAGAATGTGGGAATGCATTGGCTCCTATCACAACAATCCTGGGAATGTTCCTGAGAAGGGATTTTGGAGATGCTCGGCCTAGGACTGGCCTCAGGAAGATGTCCTGTGCAGCTGAGTGCTGAACGCCAGTCAGCTCTGGGTACAGCCTGATGTCGCCAAGCTGATGGCGGGGCGTCTGCACTGAACACCTTCCAGCTTGGTGGGGGCAGCGGAGCCAGCTGTCCTCATTAAAAGTGACCTGGAGTGAGATGGACTCTTCTGCCTACACCTCCACATATGGGCTCCTGATCACCTCCATCACGATGGGCTCGCAGGAAGTATCGTTTCTGCCGCAGGGCTCACTGCAATGCTGCCACAGGAGGTGACAGGCCAAGGCCAGCAAGTGACTGCTCTCCCCAGAGGCCCTGTCAGCTGGAAGCAGCTGGTTTCACAGAACAGGGACCCCAGGCCCAGGTCCCCTGGATACAGGAGGATTTATGGCCGCCCTTTTGGAAGAGGTAGGCTGACCATGAGAACTGGCCAAAGGTGAGAAGGATGTGGAGAAGGTGTTGGAGGAGGGAAGTCAGACATACTAACTATAGCCTGGCCTGCCGGGCTGTAGCTTTCACCTGTACTTCCTCCCATTTGGTGTCATCATCACAATCACGACGGTGATCAAATGTCTTCTTTCCTCTAGGCAGGTGGTAAAGGTACTATCTGGTGCACAGGTTGGAGAGTGCCGTGATAGGAGCCATCAGAACAAGGGCAGGAATGTGACCTCCGAGGTGATCCTGACGCAGGTGCTTCCAGTGGAGCGTTTCAGAATTCTGTGTCAAAAAAGAAGGGTGCGTGTTGACTGAGGTGGGGCTGTGCCTATGTTCGGGGTGGCCCATGGGTATAGTGCACCCCTTTTTTTGTGTTTGTCTTGCCTCCTCTCCTTCAGGGTCTGCTCCTTCCTCCTCGTGGCTCTGGGGGCTGCATCTCAGAATCCCACCGGCCACTTCTCCGCTGCAGGGATGGACATGGGAACCGAGTGGGGCCTTTGGGGTATCTTCAGCCCTCCCACACCCACTGGCCTGCCTGCTGTCTTCCTGCCCCTCTTGCCCCTTCGCTCACTTCTCCTGGGCTGAAATGATCCAAAAGCCTGATCCAGGACTGGGCTAGGTGACCGGTGCAATCCTTAGAGCCTCTCTTGGTTCCCACTGCCCTGTGGTCTTGGGGCAGGTTGAGGAGGGAGTCACAGGCCATCCCTGCAAGGAAAAGCAGAGAGGGCTGTTTGGGAGGGTGATGGAGGACCCTGGTGGACGCCAAGTCACAGCCTTGCTAGGCACAATGACTGGCGTGCATAGTGAGCTGCTTTCCCAAGCAATGCCACCCCCAGCTCTCAGATATGCTGCTGAAAGGGGTGACGGGCAGTGGGGGGCTTGGGACTCTGCTGAGGTATCCTAGCTCCCATCCCCATCCCCAGGCACAGGCCCAGGACCCTCCAGCAGGAAAGGCTAGGGACCACACTGCCACGGGGTTTGCCAGGCCCTTGTCTCTTGGGAAGCTGCCCTCTCCCAGGGAAAGGCAGGGCTGGGGGCTGTTCAGGCTCTGCCACTACCTGCTCTGTGACTTCCGGCAGGCCACCAATTCCTCTGAAAAATGGGAGTCATTGTGGGCACCATCACACCTGGGTACAGGACGCCCAGTGGCTCAGCTGCCCCAGCCAGGCTGCCCTGTCCTGGCCTCAGCACACCTCCCACAGCCACTGCAGGCAGCCCTGGACCTTCTCCTGCTGAGGCCTCACTGCCAATCCCTCTGGGAGACCAGACACAACAGGCAGCCGTCTGGGTGACTCCCAGGAGCCCAGGCCTCTATCCTGTCCTCCCCAGTGGCTGGGGCAGTGGGCTGGGCAGCAGGGCCTCAGTGCCCTGGGAGGCAGGGCTCATCCCACAAGTTGCCATGGTGGCCCCTCCTCCTGCCCCTTACTCATTAGCCAGGCTGTACTGACACGGGTTGCCCAGGCAGGGGACGGCTCGCTGGACAAAGCTGGCCGTGCGGGCGCTCAGGCGTGCAGGGTGGCCAGCGCCCCAGCCAGGAATGGACAGCCTCCAGGACACAGCGCTCCCGGACCACGGGGGCTGCTGTCCTGCCCTCAGCAGGCTGGTTCCCAGAGGCTTTGGGGCTGAGATGTGGACTCTCTTTGCCCTTTCTGGACCCCTGGTAAGGAGGAGGAGCTGGGGGGCAGGCAGGGAGTGGAGCAAGCTGAGAGGCTGAGGGTGTCTGCCTTGCAGGCAGGGTCCAGAAATGTGCTCACATTTTCTCCAGAAACTGCTCATGCTGACTGCCAGGTCCAGAGTCTGGGGACAGCAGGACGGCTCCTGGAGGCTGTCCCTGGACAATCCCCAGTGGCAGTGGGGCCTGGCATTGCTCAGCAGCAGGCAGCCCCCACACAGAAGGGGTGGGTGTGCCTCAGCTGGAAACCCACAAAAGCCTGAGTTGGAAGATGGCTCCAGGACAAATGCGGCCTGGAGATGCACGAAGCCTGCAGCACCTTCGCAGGGGGAAGAAGGGGCCGGCTACCCATTTCATTTCCAAAGGGGAAATTGTTTTATATACATTTGTTTTTTTCTGACCATGAAGAGAAATGGACTGGGGGCGGTGCCTCACGCCTGTTCTCTAAGCACTTTGGGAAGCCAAGGAGGGAGGATCACCTGAGGTCAGGAGTTGGAGACCAGCCTGGCCAACATGGAGAAACCCCTGACTCCACTAAACATACAAAAATTAACCAGGCATGGTGGCGGCGCCTGTAATTCCAGCTACTCGGGAGAGAGAGGCAGGAGAATCACTTGAACCCGGGACGGGTAGGTTGCAGTGAGCCGAGATCGCGTCGCTGCACTCCAGCCTGGGCAACAAGGGCGAAACTCTGTCTCAAAAAAAAAAAAAAAAAAAAAAAAGAAAGGAGTAATGGATGGATTTGCACTTCCTGTAAAATTTTCAGAAAAAAATGAAAGTTATAAAGAAGAAAGAAGTTTAACTCAAATCCTAGTGCTTGGAAATAGCCATTACTAAGATTTTGGTGTATTTAATTTAATTCCTCCTTTTTTGGGGGTGTGCGGCCTGACCAAATTATAATAGGAACCGCAATATCAGTATCAGACCCTTGGGTCAAGCTCAGGGCGCCAGGCACTGCGCTGGGTGTCTCTCGTGCACTGACCCTTCTGGGAAGGGGCGTGGAGGCCAGGGGTGACTGCAGCTGCAGAAGACAGAATGGGAGCTGGGCTCAAGCCACCCGACCTCCAGCCCTGGCTTCCCCAGGCGTAGGTGACCTCTCGGGGCACTGCTGCGGGGCCCTCAAAGCTGGAGAGGCCTGTCTGGCAGGGCGGGGCTGTGTGGGCACCTGTGGCCCCAGGTCTGACCCGGCCGCTGTCCTCCAGTTCCTGTTCCAGATGCTGACTTTTATGATATACATCGTGAGCACTGTGTTCTGTGGGCACCTGGGCAAAGTGGAGCTGGCATCGGTGACCCTTGCGGTGGCCGTGAGTACCCAGCTTGGCCCAGAGCAGGGACATTCTCTCCCCAGGCTTTTCCACCGGGTTCCCGGGTGGGCCCGTCTTGGGTGGCTGGTCAGGGATGGGAAGACACAGCCCACATGGCTGGACAGCCGCCTTCACAGGTGGAAACTGAGGGCCGGAGATGGAGGCAGCCTGGCCCTGGGGCACACAGCACGTGAGGCTGCGGAGCAGAGCCACCTCTGCCACCGCTGCCTGATGGATAGCATTTCCCCACCCCGGCCCAGCCCAGATGCAGGGGCCTCTCTTCAGGCCTCGCCTGACAAGCTCTTGTTTCCTCCCGTGTGTGGCACCAGTTTGTCAATGTCTGCGGAGTTTCTGTAGGAGTTGGTTTGTCTTCGGCATGTGACACCTTGATGTCTCAGGTGGGTGACCTCCTGGAGCTGGGCAGGAAGCCAGGCAAGGGCAGAGCCAATCCCACAGGTGCCATGGAGATGGCAGGTGGAAGGGATGTACCCAGGTGATCTGGGAGTGATGGGCCCTGGGGTCAGCTGCCCCTGCCCCACCTCCAAGGACCACAGGCTGTCAGGGAAACAGACCCTCCCCTTTGAAAGAGTCTGGGCCAGGAGAAAGGGGTGGAGATGGTGGAGACAGTTCTCTGACCTCTTGTCCCCAGAGGAGGTCACCAAGTAGAGAAAGACAACCAGTTCCCCAGCCTCACTCCTAAGTTCGGCTGCCTACATGCAGGCATGTGTCAAAGGCCAAGGGGACCCAGAAGGAACCTCCCTGCTTGCAGGGGCCTGCAGTCCAGCAGGGGCTGCCCAGGTGGCCGTGGGGTCACAAAGCGGCAAGGCCTCACTTCTCCCTGGGGGTTCTAGCCTCACAGTGGACCTGGGCTTGGTCCTGGCTCCACTTACCCGCCTGGCGACATGTGATGAAGCCCCGCGTGACTTCATCCTCCTCAGAGCTTTGGGAGAACAGTGGAGACAGTGGGGGGCCCAGGCTCAGGAAGGCCCCTGTGCCCTTACAGGCTGCGGGCGCCGGGTTGCGGTCACCAGAGGCCGCAGGCTCCGCCACACACCGCTGGCGCTGCTGACAGCCCGCTCCCCGCGCGGGGTTTAGGAATGGCCGGGGCAGTGGAAAGGGCTGACATGGGGCGGGTTGTTTTGCAGAGCTTCGGCAGCCGCAACAAAAAGCACGTGGGCGTGATCCTGCAGCGGGGCGCGCTGGTCCTGCTCCTCTGCTGCCTCCCTTGCTGGGCGCTCTTCCTCAACACCCAGCACATCCTGCTGCTCTTCAGGCAGGACCCGGACGTGTCCAGGTGCACTGAGCTCCGGCTGGGGAGATGGGGCTTGCCAGAGACCCAGAGGCTCCTGGAAAACCCGGGCCACCGAGGGAAACCCTGAAGCAGCCCAGCCCTCAGACCCCATGCTTCTCTAGGCCACCAGTGCTCACAGTGCACTGGGCCTGTGGGTACCTTCCAGGCTTTGGTTTGGGGATTCTCCCCACAGCTGCGGCTCTAGCAGTGACCAGCAGGGGACAGAGGCGGACAAACGCCCAGTTTTAATTGAGGCGAGGCGAGACACAATTTGGGATTTGCATTTTATTTGCATTTGTGTGCCCGGACACAGTTGGAGCTTTACAGATGCTTTTGAAGAAATGAAGTGTGTGCGTTTTCCCATATTCCAAAAAGGAGAAAGATGACAACCACTTTTTGATGAATTATAGATGATGATGATGATGATGATGATGATGATGATGATGATGATGATGATTTGAGACAGTCTCGCTCTGTCGCCCAGGCTGGAGTGCAGTGGTGCGATCTTGATTCACTGCAACCTCCACCTCTCGGGTTCAAGTGATTCTCCCGCCTCTGCCTCCTGAGTAGCTGGGACTACAGGCATGTGACACCACACCCGGCTAATTTTTGTATTTTTAGTAGAAACGGGGTTTCACCATGTTGGCCAGGATGGTTTTGATCTCCTGACCTCGTGATCCACCCGCCTCGGCCTCCCAAAGTGCTGGGATTACAGGCGTGAGCTACCGCACCCGGCCTATAGTTTATTATAAAATTTAGAGATGCCCTCTCGTAGGGATGCCTTGTTCATTTATATAATGTACATTTCATTTGATTATTCCTTTTTAAGATATAACCGTTTTTTCTTACAAACCACGTTATTCTCAATTGAAGTTCCCTAGTCCTGAGGGAGGCCTGGGTGTCTGGGTGCTTCAGCCGCCCCTCCTGGCACCTGCTTAGTGTCTGGAAGCAGCAGTCCCTGATGCTGAGGTTTCACAGTCCTGGCTGAGACCCTGGGATGGCGGCTGAGCACCCTGTCCTGGAAGACACAGGGGAGAGGGCCCTGTCTCCCCAGGCCACAGCCTGGTCAGCTCCGGAGCTTCTCCCTCTCTTGCAGGTTGACCGAGGACTATGTCATGATTTTCATTCCAGGACTTCCGGTAGGTGCCCCTGTTTGCTGAGCATGGAATCACATTCTCCTAAATTCTGGCTTTTTGCTTTCCCACCCTATCTGCTGCGGAAGATCTCTATCCTGCTGTGACTTCCTGCTGGGCCATGAGGATGACTGACAGAAGAGAAGTGTGGCCTAACTATGGGTACCAGATAACATTTGGAATTGATATTGTGGAAGGTTATTCAGTCCTATAAAGAGACTAATGACATATTTTAAAGGGAGAAAGCATATTGTAACCCAATATACACATATTGATCCCATTTCAACCTCCGGGAGGCGGAGGTTGCAGTGAGCCGAGATCATGTCACTGCCCTCTAGCCCGGGTGACAAGAGTGAAACTGTCTCAAAAAAAAAAAAAAGACTTAACCCACTGCAAGATTATGTACACATTTGCTTATACTTTTTTTTTTTGAGGCAGAGTCTCGCTCTGTCGCCCAGACTGGAGTGCAGTGGCCGGATCTCAGCTCACTGCAAACTCCGCCTCCCGGGTTCACGCCATTCTACTGCCTCAGCCTCCCGAGTAGCTGGGACTACAGGCGCTCGCCACCTCATCCGGCTAGTTTTTTGTATTTTTTAGTAGAGACGGGGTTTCACTGTGTTAGCCAGGATGGTTTCGATCTCCTGACCTCGTGATCCGCCCGTCTCCGCCTCCCAAAGTGCTGGGATTACAGGCTTGAGCCACCGCGCCCGGCCTGCTTATACTTTTTTGAACCCTTCCAGGGTCTCTATTTTTACATTTAAGATATTAATCCAATTAAAAAATTTTTGAACACCATTTATTGCATATTCTCTCCTATCTGCATTGATTTGTTAAATACTAAATTAATCAACAGTGCATCTGTCTGGGTCAGTGTGTGTATGTCCAGTGACCCAGGGATCTCTATGTCTCTTCTGCAGCCCAATGCTTCACTGTTTGACTTGCAGGTTAGTGATGCCTGTTACGACTGGCAGTTGTGTGTGCTGGACGGCCCTACCAGTCTGAGCTCACTTTCTGACAGTGTAGACTCCATGGCACCAGGCAGAGAGTTGTGGGCAAGGGAGGTGGGCAGGGAAGAGGTCAGGGTGAAGGTGGGATGCCCGAACACCATGCAGTCCCAGCAGACCCAGCCACACCCACCTCTCTGCCAGGCCAGTGCCATGACCTTTTTGGGGCCTAGTTGGTTACAGATTTCTTCCGGTTTATGGAAACCCCCTTATAAGAAGGCTCTTCTCTGAGTCTTCCATATAATCCATACTTTGGCTTTTCAGACAAAGGTGATGGCATGTTGTCAACCAGGACTACTGGGGCTGGGTCACGGGGAAATGCCCTATAAAGATGTCACTGTGGTGTCTTCTTTGTCAGCAAGCCAAGGTCCTTCCATAAAATGCAGCTGCAAAAGTTAACTGCCAATAATAGTGACTAATAAGACTAACACAGGGCGTGGCTAACACTTGGAATGCTTAAAATGTCCCATGTATCATTTTGTAAGCACTTTGCAATATTAACTTTGCAATATTAATGTATGTAAAATATTAAGTGTATATTAAGTACACACACGCACTATTATTATCCCCATTACAGATGAGGAGACAAACTCAGGGAGGTTAAGTAACTTGCCCAAGATCACACATCTCTGAAGAGGCAGAGCCTGGAATTGAACCCGTTCTATTCCAGCTCTGTCCTCGTATCAGTACACTATGCTGAAAAGAAGTGGAGAGCTACAGGAAGGAATGGGACAGGGCCCTGGGCTAGGTTTCAGTTGATGCCCATTCTATTCCCCTTAAGAAAGGAGAGAAAGGGTAGATAAAGAGCCCCCAACACACACACTGCCACGCACACTCCCCTGCGGTTCTCCCCGGCCAGGGAAGGGCCTGCCACCCCCGTAGGGTCTTGAACCTGCTTAGCATAGGCTGCTCACAGCCAGCATGTCTCAGTACCTGCCATTCCCTCGTCCGAGGTCACGCCTTCAAATCCTGTCTCTAAGGCCAGAGCCAAAGTAGGCCCTTCTGTGAACAGGCCCTTGGGTCACTTCCCAGCTTCCTAAGCTGATGGAGGCCTGGCTTAGCAGCCAGAAGGCCTACCAGGCGCTTTGCACCATGAGCATGTGTGCAAAGGGTACTCTCTCAGAGCCAAAGCACGCCTGCTCGTCTCCCCAGTGGCAGAAGGGAGCCCTGAGGGGGCCTCTCTCATAGGCCGGGCCCAAGCACGAGTCCAGGTGGCTGGGTAGGCTTTGGCCACACCTGAGAGGCCCCAGACATACTTTGATGAAGTAATAGCCCCAATCTAGGGTACTATGTCCTGGAAAGGAACGTCTGTTAATGCTCATTTCGTGGGTTTTGGTCATTGTTGTTGATTTGTTTGGGCTTGCTCTTCATACAGGTGATTTTTCTTTACAATCTGCTGGCAAAATATTTGCAAAATCAGGTACAGGTCTTTGGTGTGCGGGGAGGCCCTTCTCCCAGCATACTGCCCTATTCCAGTGGGAGGGGGCCTGGGGCTTTCCCCTTCTCTCCACCCTCTGTGAACCGGCTTCTGAAAGGGGTTGCTTCCAGCCCACCTGCCACGTCCTGACCTCCCGCACAGAGGCAGGTGAGAGGCTGTGCGTCCCAGCCTCTTACGACTCCCGAACAGGGATGGCTGAAGGGGCAGGAGGAGGCGTCCCCATTCCAAACCTGGCTTTGTCCATCCTCCATCCATCCCACTCACACCTTAGCAGGGTCAGTTTTCATTTATTTCAGAAGATCACCTGGCCCCAGGTCCTCAGTGGTGTTGTGGGCAACTGTGTCAACGGTGTGGCCAACTATGTCCTGGTTTCTGTGCTGAACCTGGGGATCAGGTGAGCCCGGGGGTTGGTGGGGCCTAGTCAGGAGACACTGCCCACCGAGTTCCCCACCCCTGCTGGAGACAGGTCAGTCACCATCCTGGCCCTGCCTGTGCCATCCTGAAGTGGAGGGTTATGGGGAGTTGGAGAGGCCTGATGGTCCCTTGGGGACCTCAGTTTGAGGCCTGATCGGGTGAGAGGACAGCCACTCCCCACTCCTGCCCAAGCCCACCAGCAGAGGCGAAGTGGGCACTGGCAGGGTGGCCCCCAGGACACTGTAGTCGCGGCTGCCTGGGTAGAGCCACCATGGCCAGAGGTGCCTGTGGGCCCTGGTTGAGTCTGATCCCAGGATGGGGGTAGAGCAGAGCCATGCCTGCCCCACACGGGTTGGCTGCCAGAGCAACCTCTCTCTCAGGCAGGGCAGTGGCAGAGTTGGCATCAGTCCCAGCCCTGTTCTCTCTCCTTTCCCAGGGGCTCTGCCTATGCCAACATCATCTCCCAGTTCGCACAGACCGTCTTCCTCCTTCTGTACATTGTGCTGAAGAAGCTGCACCTGGAGACGTGGGCAGGTGGGAGGCCTGGCCTGCTCTGGGAGGCTGAGCAGGCCAGCGGCAGAGCTGTCCAGGCCTTGGGGCAGGGCGGTCAGCAGGCAGAGGGTGCAGTGGAGCCTGTTGGAGGAGGTGCAGGACCCTGCACGGCCTCCTCCTCCCCCTTTGCTTCCCCAGCCCCAAGGGCCCGGAGTCCCTCCATCCAAGGTGTCACGATGCAGAGCCCTGCTGCATCACAGAAGCCTGGCCCAGGGAGCTTTCTTGCCCAGCCCCTGCTCTCAGGATGGCGGTGAGAGCAGTGACACCCATGGAATACCAGGCGTCAGCAGTGCGTGGGGTGCCCGACATTCCTGAATTCATTTAAACCTCACCCCACCTCATCTCCTCTTACAAAGAGGAGATTATGACAGACGGAGGTTAAGTAATTTGCTGAAACACCAGGCGTGTAGGGGCCTGCCTGTGCTTTTCTGCCTCTTGAGAGCCAATCCCATACAACGAGGACCTCCTCTTGCCAGGCATTTCAGCAACAGCTCTGCAGGCCCCTGGGGCCTCACGTGGGGCAGGGCCCTGGCTGAGCCCTTTCCAAGCTTGCCCGGCGCATCTGCGGTGTGTTTCCCTTCAGCGTCCTTGATCTCATGCCACCTCTGAAAACTCCCCAGGAAGGCAGAGCAGATATAAGGCCTGGGGTTTTCAGATGGAAATGGAGCCTGCAGAGTGGTGGGTAGTTGCTCAAGATCCCACACTGCTGAGGGTGGAGTGGGGACCAACATCCATGCCCTGGGGCCACCCTGTGGACCGGCGGTGAGCCTGGTGCCCTGTTCCTGCATCCTCCTCCTCCACGGGCCCCAACGCCAGCTCTAGACCAGCCGCATTCCCTCTGCAAAATGCCCAGTGCCCGGGCCTGCTAAGCCCCAGAGCAGGAACAGCCAAAGCTGTTTAGGGGCTTCCTGGCTGTGGGGAGCAGGAATGGGGTGGGCAAGCAGGGCAGGACGTCAGCTCACGGGGCCTCTGTTTCCAGGTTGGTCCAGCCAGTGCCTGCAGGACTGGGGCCCCTTCTTCTCCCTGGCTGTCCCCAGCATGCTCATGATCTGCGTTGAGTGGTGGGCCTATGAGATCGGGAGCTTCCTCATGGGTATGTGGGAGAGCATGGGGGTGCGCAATGGCGTGTGGGCGGCTCACCCAGCCCAGAAGCCCCCTCCCCAGGATGGCAGCTCACCAGCCCCCTTCCGACTTCACTGGCCAGGCCCTCAGCCATGGTCCCAGAGAGCACCACGGCCCAGCGGGGCTGATCCTCCTGTTATGGTCTGCCTCTCCATTAGGCTCTGAGCGTCCAGGAGGCAGGCCTGGGCCCTTCGTGCTTGAATCCCAGCACGGGCCAGGCGGAGCAGGCGCCTGTGGGAGGTGTCTGAGGCACAGAGGAGAGAGAGATTGAGCTGGTTTGCGGGTGTGAGCAGAGGCCCGGGCTTGCCAGTGTGAGCCTCCCACCTGCTGCCTTGTGTGTGCTCATTAGAGCACTCGGTGAAGGGAGGACTCCAGGCAGCCTGAATATGAGAACCCCTGCCCTGCCCTGCGTTTGCAGATGAGAACATGGGGCGCAAGAACAGAGCAACTCCACAAATAGAAAATCAGCGGGAGGGCCGAGAACCGAACTCGAGTTGCCGGACCCTGGTCCCGCGCTCTGTCTCCTCCCTCACACGGCCACCCTAAGTTCATCTGAAAAGACAGACCACACAGGGAAGCCTGCAGGGGCCCCCAGGGCACTGGGCAGCATTTTCCTAACAGGCTGAAGGCGAGGCAGGAATCTTTTTGTTGTCATTGTTACCAATCTGCCCTTCAAAATCAGCCGGGCTCAGTGACTCACGCCAGTAATCCCAGCACTTTGAAAGGCCGAGGTGGGTGGATCACTTAAGGCCAGGAGTTTGAGACCAGCCTGGCCAACATGGTGGAACTCTGTTTCTACAAAAAATACAAAAATTAGCTGGGTGTGATGGCACCACCTGTAGTCTCAGCTACCTGGGGGCCTGAGGTGGGAGGATCACCTAAGCCAGGAGGTGGAGGCTGCAGTGAGCTATAATTGCACCATCGCACTCCAGCTTGGGCTAGAGTGAGACCCCGTCTCAAGGAAAAACAATAAAAATTGCACGAGTCCCCAAAGCGGAGCAGCATCCTGTTGGCGCAGGGTCTGGGAGTCTGGGGCTGTGGGCTGGGCTCACAGCAGGCCTCTCCTCCAGGGCTGCTCAGCGTGGTGGATCTCTCCGCCCAGGCTGTCATCTATGAGGTGGCCACTGTGACCTACATGGTAAGGCTACTGAAGGGGTGCCTTCCCCAGATCCCCCACCTGATGGCTGGAGGTGTCATAGGAGGGGGGCAGGCTGTCACCTAAGGCTGTCTCTGTCTCCCAAGGGACCGCCCTGGGCCTCTCGTGCCCACCAGGTCCAGGCCCTGCTCAGCATATGCCAGGGCCCACACACTGGTGCCCACAACCTGTCCATTAAGGGTGATGTTTCACCCATAGATGCTGGAATTTTAAAAAGTAATTAGCATTATTTTAAAATTGGGAGATTTCACATCAGAATCTTATTTTTGAATTTTCTTAAAAAAATGCACATTCCAGGCCGGGTACCATGGCTCATGCCTGTAATCCCAGTACTTTGGGAGGCTGAGGTGGGCGAATCACAAGGCCAGGAATTCAAGACCAACCTGGCCAATATGGTGAAACCCCATGTCTACTAAAAATATTAAAAGTTAGCGGGGTGTGATGGCGCAGGCCTGTAGTCCCAGCCACTTGGGAGGCTGAGGCAGGAGATTCGCTTTAACCCAGGAGGTGGAGGTTGCAGTGAGCCGAGATCGTGCCCCTGCACTCAAGCCTGGGCAACAGAGTGAGACTCTGTCTCAAAAAAAAAAAAAAAAAAAAAAAAAAAGCACATTCCCTTGAGCAGTGGCCCACATTCCTGCACCCTGCAGTCGGCCAGAGCTGGGTGACAGCATCCCCACCAGGGCCATGGGCTCTCCTCCACCGCAGCCCCCACCTCCCCTCTACTCCCCACAGAGACACAGCCATCATCTTGCTTACGCAGCCCATGTCACTCCGGTACGCATCTGCATGTTATCCTTGACCCAAGCTTTAAGCAAAGGAGTCACAAAAATCTACATTACAAAACCAATTTAGAGATTCTTATTTTTACAAATGGTTTCTGCTGAAATCTCTTTTTTCTTACAGGGAGCTTTTCCGGGACTAACACCACAGTCGCCTCTTTAAAATCTGTTTACTCATTTGCTTTTGACAACACAGTGATTTCGGTTGCAAGGCCTGCTTGCCTGTGCTGCCTCTGATGGCGCAGGTGGTGGTGGGACTGGTTGGCTCCTGCGGGGGTACCCCCACCCTTCTCCCAGCCCCAGCTCTCCCTGCCTCATTGTCAGCAGCAAGAATGTGACATACCTCTTATGCTGCATGCCTGAGATCTGCCCTGCCTTCCCGCTCCCGTCCCTCTTGGCCCAGGCTGGCTCAGGACTCCAGGGGTTGGAGGTTGGGCCCACTGACAGTGCTTTCTTATCTTTGATCCCAGATTCCCTTGGGGTTCAGCATCGGGGTCTGTGTCCGAGTGGGAATGGCTCTGGGGGCTGCGGACACTGCGCAGGCCAAGCGCTCGGCCATCTCGGGCGTGCTCTGCATAGGTAGGTGGAATCCTCTCCTGGTAGGCCTTTGAACATTGGCCTGAGTCACCAGCCTGGGCCAGAGGAAGGCTGGCATGGTAGAGGCAGGGCTGGCCTTGGGAGCTGCCAGGTTTATCTTCCAAGCCTGCTGGACCTGCCATCTGACCCAGGCCAGCCTCTGCTGCTAAGCTGACAGCTGCCTCCCTCTGAGCAGCAAGCGATCCTCCCACCACCTTCTCCCCATCCCCACTCACTCCTTCCCTGCTGCTGTGATTCTGGGACTCTTCTGGAGACAGCTGGCTTCTACCACTTACCTTAGAGAAAAGCCTGACTCTTTGAAGGCCCTTCCCGCCCAGCACTCTCCTTCCAGCTGTCCAGAGTCCTTCTGCAAGCCTGGCCCTCCCAGCACCCCCATGAGGCCAGCAGCTGCCAACCCACTCTTGAGAAGGAGCCACTCGTGTCTTCTGACATCGTGGCTGTGCTTTCTGAGACTGGAAGGCTCAGACGGGCTTCCCTGTAATGGTTCTCAGGCTGTAGCCTGCGCCGGAATCCCCGAGGGCTGGTCACAGATTGCTGGATCTCACCAGCAGGCTTTGATTCAGTAGGTCAGAGGCAGGGTCTCAGAATCTGTTTCTAGCAAGTTCCCAGGTGATGTTCCTGCTGGATCAGTGTGCCGCCCACTCTGAGAACCACTGGAGTCGAAGCATTTTCTACTCTGCCCTTCCTACAAGACTGTCTAGCCCAAATGAACGCCTCGGATGCAGGGAACATCAGGGCCCGTGACAAAAGGCACCTGGTTGCAGAGGGCTGGGCTGACTTGCACTGATGGAGGGGCCAGCCCTTTGCTGATCTGAGCAGGGGTGCTCCCTGGCTCGGGGTCTGTCATTGCTGCACCTTTTGTCTCTTCCAGTTGGCATTTCCGTGGTCCTGGGCACCATCATAAGCATCCTGAAAAATCAGCTGGGGCATATTTTTACCAGTGATGAGTAGGTAATCAGTTTTCTATGCTGACTTTTGGAAAATGTCAAAAGTGGTTTCCAGCCTGTCCTCAGATTTTTCACAGGCCTGGCTCAGTGCTCGGCCCAAAGGAAGCAGGAAGAGCCCAGGCTTGGCTGTCACTGAGAGGAAGCCAACCACTGTCTGTCCACCCTAGGCCTTTAGTGCCTGTCCATAGACAAGAGGCTAATTGAAGGGCAGTCCAAAACTGTGGGAGCTCTACTGAAGGTTTGGGTGTGACCCACAGACACAGAAAACTCTGGGCTAGCAGTGCCAGTTACATTTGTGTGGGGGATCTACCTCTATTCCAAAGCTTTTTCTTGTGGGGGTGGGGTGTGGAATAGAAGGGATATAAACGGGTCTCAAAGGATACGTCTGTGTCTTAATGCTTTCTCATTTCTTCTGCAGAGATGTCATTGCCCTGGTGAGCCAGGTCTTGCCGGTTTATAGCGTCTTTCACGTGTTTGAGGCCGTCTGTGTAAGTACCACTTTGATCCAAAGCCTGACTCCCCGCCACATGATTTATGTACTTGTGCCCTCCTCAAGACCTTGCAGGGCTGTGAGGATGAACTTGTTAATACACGTGAAGGGCTAACTGTATAGTACGTGCCCAAAGTATTTGCTGATAATAGTTCCATTCTTATTTCAAACAATGATTTCCCTCTTCTTCTGCCATTTACACAGCTCAAAAGTGAATGCAGATTAGCAAAGAACTGAAAAATTGCAGCAGTGTAAAGCCACAAATCTTTTTCTTCCCGATTCCTCATGAGCAGGGACCATGACATTGACCTATGCCCCAGGCTGGCCAGGAGCTGAATGGCAACCATATCCTGTTGCCAGCACAGAGGGACATTTCTACAAGAGAACGAGCCCACCCAGAACACAGATGGACCTGGACTTTCTGCTTCTTCGATCACTAAAGGACAGATGTCATTTAACACAGATTTGTATTATGTGATTTTTCTTTTTTTTTTTTTTGAGACAAGGTCTCGCTTTGTCGCCCAGGCTGGAGTGCAGTGGTGCGATCATGGCTCACTGCAGCCTCAACCACCTGGGCTCAAGTGAGCCTCTCACCTCAGCCTCCTGAGTAGCTGGGACTACAAGTGCATGCCACCACATCCAGCTAATTTTTTAATTTTTGTATTTTTTGTAGAGACAGGGTCACACTATGGTAGATGGAGTCCTCTCCTGGTAGGCCTTCCAACGTTGGCCTGAATCACCAGACTGGGCCAGAGGAAGACTGGCACAGTGGAGGCAGGGCTGACCTCGGGAGCTGCCAGGTTTATCTTCCAAGCCCTGGCTGGTCTCTAACTCCTGGGCTCAAGTCATCCTTCCGTATCAGCCTCCCAAAGTGCTGGGATTATAGGCATGAACTACGGTACCCAGCTATGATTTTTTAAAAACAAGAGAAAACAACAAAACCCGAAACACCAAACTCTTGCTTAATAAGCAGAATTTGAACTCACAGCTCTCCGACTTTGCATCTGGAGTTCTGTGAATTCTTCAGGAACACACCCCTTGCATACATTCCCATAGCTCTGCAGAAGGATATGCCCTTAATTAGCAACATGGAACACTGGCACACTCCAGCTCTTTCCCCACCTGGGGAAAAACACTCGCATAATAATTACCAACTCATTGCAAATCTACTGAAATAAATCATATTTATGGAGGATTTTTCCAAAGGCCTCTGTGCACTCCATCCAGTTCACTAACTATTGTAGGATTTATTTTTGAATACAGCTGGGCATTCAGAAAGCGACAAGCTTGGGTCACATGTGCTTAGCCTCAGCAGAAATGCCTTCTCTGGGCTGTGTTCTGGCATCATATTTGTGGCCTTTATCAAGGAACATTAAACGAAACTACTTTATGGAGCCCATTATTGCTTTTGTCATAGGATACTTTTTTTTTTTTTGAGACAGAGTCTCATTCTGTCTCCCAGGCTGGAGTGCAGTGGTGTGATCTTGGTTCACTGCAACCTCCACCTCCTGGGTTCAAGTTATTCTCATGCCTCAGCCTCCCGAGTAGTGGGATTACAGGCATGCACCCCCACGCCCGGCTAATTTTTGTATTTTAGTAGAGACGGGGTTTCACCATGTTGGTCAGGCTGGTCTCAAACTCCCGACCTCCAGTGATCTGCCCGCCTCGGCCTCCCAAAGTGGTGGGATTACAAGCATGTAATCCACTGTGCCCAACTCTCCAGTACAATGTTGAATTGAAGTGTAAAGAGCATACATCTGTGCCTTGATTCCACTATTAAGGGGAAAGTATTCAAAGTATTCAGTCTTTCTGTGTTAAATGTTATCTGTAGGATTTTCCTAAATGCCCTTTTTCAGGTTGAGAAAGATCCCTTCTATTCCTAGCTTGTTGAGACATCTCACGATTGGGTGCTAGATTTTGTGGAACGCTTTTTCTGCTTCTATTGAAATAATCATGTAGTTTTGTTCTTTATTAATATGGTGTTTTGCATTAATTGTTCTTTATTACTATGGTGTTTTGCATTAATTGATTTTCAGGTGTTATACATTGCATTTCTGGGATAAACCTCCCTCTTTTTTTTTTTTTTTGGGATGGAGTCTCACTCTGTCACCAGACTGGAGTGCACTGGCGCAATCTCGGCTCACTGCAATCTCCGCCTCCTGGGTTCAAGCAATTCTCCTGCCTCGTCCTCCTGAGTAGCTGGGATTACAGGCGCACACCACCACGCCCGGCTAATTTTTGTATTTTTAGTAGAGGTGGGGTTTCACCATGTTGGCCAGGATGGTCTCAATTTCCTGACCTCGTGATCCGCCTGCCTCAGCCTCCCAAATTGCTGGGATTAGAGGCGTGAGCCGCTGTGCCCAGCCCAGATAAACCTCTCTTGATCATGGTGTATATATTTTCTGTATATTACTAAATTTGGTTTGCTAATATTTTGTTAAAAATTCTGAGTCTGTGTTCATGAGGAATACTCGTAATTTCTATTTTTTCCTTGTTATCTTGATCTGGCTTTTGTATAAGGGTAACATTGACTTTACAGAATGAGTTTGCAAGTATTCTCTCCTCTGGTACTTTCTAAAAGAGTTTGTGAAGAATTGGCATTATTTCTTATTTAAATATTGAATACAATTCATTGGTAAAGTAATGCTGGCTTGGGCTTTTGTCAGAAGAGTTTAAATTATAAATTCAATCTATTTACTTGGTATAGGTCTATTTAGATTTTCCATTTCTTGTTAAGTTAGTTTTAGTAATTTGTGCCTTTCTAGGAATTTATTCACGTGACCTTAATTGTCTAATTCTTTTGCATGAAGTTCCTCTTCATATTTCCTTTAATTTTCTTCTTTATGGTCAGCAGTGATGCTCTCATTTTCATTTCTGATTTTGGTAATCTATGTCTAATGCTCTTTATATTTTGTTTTCATTTTACCAAGCTCAGATCCTTGGTAAGTGCGGGTCAATATTATGGATCTTTTCTTTTTCTGTTTTTTTTTTTTTTTTTTTTTGAGATGGAGTCCTGCTCTGTTGCCCAGGCTAGAGTGCAGTGGCACAATCTCAGTTCACTGCAACCTCTGCCTCCTGGGTTCAAGTGATTCTCCTGCGTCAGCCCCGAGTAGCTGGGACTACAGGCGCCTGCCACCACGCCCAGCTAATTTTTATATTTGTGGTAGAGACGGTGTTTCACCATGTTGGCCAGGCTGGTCTCGAACTCCTGACCTTATGATCTGCCCGCCTGGGCCTCTCAAAGTGCTGGGATTACAGGCGTAAGCCACCGTGCCCGGCCAATTTTATCGATCTTAAGAAAGAACTAACTTTTGTTTTTATTAATTTTCTCTGGTTATTTCTTTATCTTAATAGTACATATTAGATGTATATATTTATGGGATACATGAGATATTTTGATAAGGCATGCAATGCCTAATAATCAGGATAAATGGGGTTTTCATTACCTCAAGCATTAATCATTTATGTTACAATCAATCCAATTATACTTTTATTTTAAAATGTATAATAAATTATTGTTGCCTATAATTACCCTGTTGTGCTGTCAAATACTAGATCTTATTCATTCTAACTATATATTTGTACCCATTAGCCATCCCCATTCCCTCTCCCACTATCCATCCCAGCCTCCAGTAACCATCATTCTATTCACCATCTCCATGAGTTCAATTGTTTTAATTTATGTCTCCTACAAATGAGTGAGAACGTACAAAGTCTGGCTTTCTGTGCCTGGCTTATTTCACCTAACATAATTACCTCCAGGTCCATGCGTGTTGTTGCAAATGACAGGATCCCATTCCTTTCTATGGCTGAATAGTACTCCATTGGATATACGTGCCACATTTTCTTCATTCATCTGTTCATGGATACTTAGGTTGCTTCCAAATC
The DNA here is from genome assembly GCF_002776525.5 of Piliocolobus tephrosceles. Taxonomy (NCBI): domain Eukaryota; kingdom Metazoa; phylum Chordata; class Mammalia; order Primates; family Cercopithecidae; genus Piliocolobus; species Piliocolobus tephrosceles. The sequence goes on from NC_045449.1 coordinate 19,089,875, forward strand.
TTGGCTATTGTGAATAGTGCAATAAAATAGGAGTCCAGGTATCTCTTCACTACACTAATTTCCTTTCTTTTGAGTATCTACCTAGCAGTAGGATTGCTGGATCACGTGGTAGTTCTTAGTTTTGTGAGCAACTTCCATACTGTTCTCCACAGTGGCTGTACTAATTTACATTCCCACAAACAATGTACAAGGGTTCCCTTTTTTTTTTGAGATGGAGTTTTGTTCTTGTCACCCAGGCTGGAGTACAATGGCACGATCTCCGCTCACTGCAACCTCCGCCTCCCAGGTTCAAGTGATTCTCCTGCCTCAGCCTTCCCAAGTAGCTGGGATTATAGGCATGCACTACCACGCCCGGCTAATTTTGTATTTTTTTTAGTAGAGACGGGGTTTCTCCATGTTGGTCAGGCTCGTCTCCAACTCCTGACCTCAGGTGATCTGCCCACCTGGGCCTCCCAAAGTGCTGGGATTACAGGCGTGAGCCACCGCGCCCGACCAACGGATTCCCATTTCTTCATGTCCTCCCTGGCATCCATTATTGCCTGCCTTTTGAATAGAAGCCATTTTAACCGCTGTGAGATGATATCTCATTGTAGTTTTGATGTGCATTTCTCTAATGATCAGTGATGTTGGGCACATTTTCATATATCTGTTTGCCATTTGCATGTCTTATACATCTTGGGATTATTTTTTCTATTTCTGTCCATTTTTAAATTGGATTAGATTTTTTTCTATAGAGTTGTTTGAGCTCCTTACATATTCTGGCTATTAATCTCTCATCAGATTGATAGTATGAAAAAATATCTTCTCCCATTCTGTGGGTTGTCTCTTCACTTTGTTGATTGTTTCCTTTGCTGTACAGAAGCTTTCTAACTTGATGTGATCTCATTTGTCCATTTTTGCCTTGGCTGCCTGTGCTTTGAGGGTATTATTCAGAAATCTTTGCCCAGATCAATTTCCTGGAGAGTTTTCCCAAAGTTGTTCTTCTAGTAGTTTCATGGTTTGAGGTCTTCAAGTCTTTAGTCCATTTTGAATTGATTTTTGTATATGGTGAGAGATAGGGGTCTAGCTTCATTCTTCTACATATGAATATCCAGTTTTCCTGGCACCATTTATTGAAGAGACTGTCCTTTTCCCCATGTATGCTCTTGGCACTTTTGTCAAAAATGAGTTCACTGTAGATGCATGGATTTACTTCTGGGTTCTCTATTTCATTCCATTAGTCTGTCTGTTTTTATGCTAGTACTATGCTGTTTTGCTTACTACAGCTCTGTAGTATAAATTGAAGTTAGGTAATGTGATTCCTCCATTTTTTTTTTGTTTGTTTGTTTGTTTTTTTTGTTTTTTGAGATGGAGTCTTGCTCTGTCACCCAGGCTGGAGTGCAGTGGTGTGATTTCGGCTCACTGCAAGCTCCGCCTCCCAGGCTCACGCCATTCTCCTGCTTCAGCCTCCTGAGTATCTGGGACTACAGGCGCCCGGCACCACAGGCTGCCAGGCGCCTATTTTTATTTTTTATTTTTTTAGTAGAGACAGGGTTTCACCCTGTTAGCCAGGATGGTCTCGATCTCCTGACTTCGTGATCCGCCCGCCCTGGCCTCCCAAAGTGCTGGGATTACAGGTGTGACAGTTTTGTTCTTTTTGCTCAGGATGGCTTTAACTATTCGGGGTCTTTTGTGGTTCCATGTACATTTTAGGATTATTTTTTCTATTTCTGTGAGGAATGTCATTGGTATCTTAATATGGACTACATTGAATCTGTAGAATGCTTTGGGTAGTATGAACATTTAAACAATATTAATTATTCCAATCCATGAACATAGAATATCCATTTTTTGTGTGTTCTCTTCAATTTATTGCATCAATGTTTCATAGTTTTCATTGCAGGGATTATTCATTTTTCTTTTTTTTTTTTTTTTTTGAGACAAGGTCTCACTCTGTCACTCAGGCTGGAGTGCAGTGCCATGATCATGGCTTACTGCAGCCTTGACCTCCTGGGCTCAAGTGATCCTCTCACTTTAGCCTCCCAAGTAGCTGGGACTACGGATGCACGCCACCACACCCAGCTAATTTTTGTATATTTTGTAGCGACAGGGTTTTGCCATATTGCCCAGGCTGGTCTTGAACTCCTAACCTCAAAAGATCCACTCACCTTGGACTCCCAAAGTGCTAGGATTACAGGCATAAGCCGCCACTGTGCCTGGCCATCTTTCATTTCTTTGGTTAAGTTTGTTCCTCAGTGTTTTACTTGGAGCTATTGTAAATGAGAATACTTTCTTGATTTTTCAGATCGTTCACTGTTGGCATATAGAATTGCCACTTATTTTTGTATGTTGATTTGGTATACTGTAACTATTGGACTTACCAGTTCTAATAGTTGTTTGGTGGAGGTCTTTAGGTTTTTCCAAATATAAGATCCTATCATCTGGGCCAGACATGGTAGCTCACAACTGTAATCCCAGCATTTTGGGAGACTGAGGCAAGAGGACTGCTTGAGGCCAGGAGTTTGAGACCAGCCTGGGCAAAATAGTGAGACCTTGTCTCTCCAAAAAGATTTTTAAGTTAGCCAGGAATGGTGGTACATCTCTACTAAAATAAAAAAGTAACCAGGTGTGGTGGTACATGCCTGTAGTCCTAACTACTTGAGAGGCTAAGGTGGGAGGATTGCTTGAGCTCAAGAGGTCAAGGCTGCTGCAGTGAGCTGTGAATGCACCACTACACTCCAGCCTGGATGACACAGCGAGACCCTGTCTCTTAAATAAATACATAAAAAGATGATATCACCAGCTGGGCACAGTGACTCATGCCTATAATCCCAACATTTTGGGGGCCGAGGTGGGCAGATCATTTGAAGTCAGGAGTTCAAGACTAGCCTGGCCAACATGGTGAAACCCCGTTTCTACTAAAAAGATACAAAAATTAGCTGGGCTTTGTGGTGCAGGCCTGCGATCCCAGCTACTTGGGAGGCTAAGACAGAGAAGTGCCTGAATCCTCCAGGATGGGCAACAGAGTTACTCTGTAAGACTCTGTCTCTTAAAAAAAAAAAAAAAAAAAAAAGATGATATCACCTGCAAACAAGGATAATTGGATTTCCTTTTCAATCTGGATGCACTTTATTTCTCTCGTCTGCTCTAGCTAGGACTTCCAGTACTATTTTGAATAATAGTGGTGAAAGTGAGTATCCTTGTCCTGTTCCAGATCTTAGGAGGAAAGGTTTCCAATTTTCCCGTTTGGCATGATACTAGCTGTGGGTCTGTTGTATAAGGCGTTTATTGTGTTAATGTTCCTCCTATACCCAGTTTTTTTGAGGGTTTTTTTTTTATCATGAAGGGATATTGAATTTCATCAAATGCTTTTCAGCATCAATTGAAATGATCATATGGTTTTTGTCCTTCATTGTCTTGTTATGATGTATCATATTGATTGGTTTGCATATGATGAACCATCCTTACATCCAAGAGATAAATCCCACTTGGTCATGATGAATTCGGTACGCCAGTATTTTTGTTGAGGATTTTTGTATCAATGTTTATCAGGGATACTGGTCTGTAGTTTTCTTTTTTTGATGTGTTTTTGTCTGGTTTTGGTATGAATACTGTCCTCATTATAGAATGAGTTTGGAAATAGTCCTCCCTCCTGTATTTGAATGGGACTAGTATTGGTCCTATGTTTAGTAAAATTCAGCAGTGATGTCATTGGGACCTGGGCTTTTTTTTGCTAGGAGACTTACTATTACACTTGATCTTAGCCAAAAGGCCGAGAAACGATAGGAGACTTATTATTGTAGCTTCAATCTCATTATTTGTTATTGGTCTGTTCGGGTTTCAGATTTGTTCATGGTAGCATTTTGGTAGGTTGTATGTGTTTAGGAATTTATCCATTTCTTCCAGGTTTTCCAATTTATTGGTATATAGTTGGCTCATAGTAGTCTTTAATGATCCTTTGCATTTCTTGGTATTAGTTATGTCTCCTTTTTCCCTTCTGATTTTATTTATTTTTTATCTTTTCTCTTTTTTTCCTTTGGCTAAAGGTTTGCCTATTTTATTTTTTCAAAAAAACAACTTTTCATTTCATTGATCTTTTGTATTTTTTTTTATCTGTTTGTTTCAATTTAACTTATTTCTGCTCTGACCTTTATTCTTTCTTTTCTTCTACTAATTTTGGGTTTGCTTTGCTCTTGCTTTTCTAGTTCTTTAAGATGTATCATTAGGTTATTTATTTGATGTTTTTCCACTTTTTGATGTAGGTGCTTATTCCTATAAACTCTCTTAGTACTGCTTTCATTGTATCACATAGATTTTGATATGTTGTTTCCATTATGATTTGTTTCAAGAAATTTTAAAAATTTCCTTAATTACTTTATTGACCCACTGATCATTCAGGAACATATTAATTTCCATGTGTTTGTACAGTTTCCAAAGTTCCTCATTACTGATTTCTAGTTTTATTTCACTGTGGTCAGAGAAAACACCTGATATGATTTCAATTTTTTCTGAAAATTTTAAGACTTGTTTTGTGACTCAGATATGGTCTGCCCTTGAGAATGATCCATATGCTGAGAAGAATGTGTATCTGCAGCAGCTGAATGAAATCTTTTGTAAATATCTATTAGGTCTATTTGGTCTATAGGGCAGATTAGGTCCAATGTTTCTTCGTTGATTTTCTGTCTGGATGATCTGTTCAGTGCTGCAAGTGGGATGTTGAAATCTCTAGCTATTATTGTATTGAAATATAGTTCTAATAACGTCTGCTTTATATATCTGGGTGCTCCAGTGTTGGGTACATATATATTTATAAATGCTATATTCTCTAGCTGAATTGACCCCTTTATCATTATACAATGACCTTGTCCCTTTTTATAGTTTTTGTCTTGAAATCTATTTTGTCTAAGTATAAGCTACTCCTGATCACTTCTGGTTTCAATTTGTATGCAATAGCTTTTTCCATCTCTTTATTTTCAGTCCATGTGTGTCTTTGGAGGTGAAGTGTGCTTCTTGTAGGCAACAGATCATTGGGTTTTGTTTTTTATCCATTGAGCCACTCTATGTCTTTTAACTAGAGAGTTTAGTTCATTTACATTCAATATTATTATTGGTAAGTTAGGACTTAGTCCTGCCATTTTATTTATTTTCTGGTTTGGTAGTCTTCTCTTCCTTCCTTCCTGTCTTCCTTTTCGTGAAGGTGATTTTCTCTGGTGGTATACTTTTTATTTTTTGTGTATCTTTTGTAGGTTTTTGAGGTTACCATGAGGCTTGCAATATTATTTATTTGAGACAGGGTCTCGCTCTTGTAGCCCAGGCTGGAGTGCAATGGTGTGATCTCAGCTCACTGCAACCTCCGCCTCCTGGGTTCAAGCGATTCTCCTGCCTCAGCCTCCCAAGTAGCTGGGATTACAGGTGCTCACCACCACGCCTGGCTAATTTTTGTATTATTAGTAAAGACGGGGTTTCACCATGTTGGCCAAGCTGGTCTTGAACTCCTGACCTCAGGTGAGCCATCAGCTTTGGCCTCCCAAAGTGCTGGGATTATAGACCTGAGCCACTGTGCCCAGCTAATAATCCATTATTTTTAAACTAATGACAACTAAATACTGATTGCAAAAACAAGCAGATAAAATTAATTAAAACTTTAACTTCATCCCCCGCTGTTTCTTAACTTTGTTGTTTCTATTTATATCTTACACTGTCTTGAAAAGTAGTTTTTAAAATAGATGCATCTTTTAGTCTTCTGCTGCTTATTTCAATGATTTCACACTAATCTTTTATCTATTTATTTTTTTAACTTTTAATTTTTTTTTTTTTTTAAAGAGACAGAGTATTGTTATATTTCCCAAGCTGGTCTCTTAACTCCTGGCCTCAAGCAATCCTCCTGCCTTGGCCTCCCAAAGTGCTGGGATTACAGGTGTGAGCCACCATGCCTGGCCCACACTAATCTTTTATATTCTTATCCTTTGACTTTATTTAGGTATAGTTTGTTCTTCTTTACTAGCTTCTTAGGGTAGAATATTAGGTCATTGATTTGAGACCTTTCTCCTTTTCTGATACAGGCATTTGAAGCTGTACATTTCCCTCTAAGCATTGCCTTAGTTGCATCTAATAAATTTTGATGTTCATTAAAATTTTCAAGTTCAAAATATTTTTAAATTTCTCTTGTGATTTATTCTTTGACTTATGGTTTAGAAGTGCATTTAATTTCCAAATATTTGGGGTTTTATTTCTGGTCAGCATCTCCAATTTAATTCTGTTGTAGCCAGAGAACATACTTTGTATGAATTCAGTCTTTCAAAATTTGCTAGGCATGATGGCGTGTGCCTGTAGTCCCAGGTACTCTGGAGCCTGAGATGAGAGCATTGCTTGAGCCTAGGAGTTCAAGACCAGCCAGGGTAACATAGCAAGATTCCATCTCTTAAAAAAATTTGTTTTAGTTTATTGAGACTTGTTTTGTGGCCTACCACAGGTCTATCCTGGAGAATAATGCTGCATGTGGGATTTACACCCAAGGAATGTCATTGTGTTGGTTAAGTAACTTGCACAGACTAATTCTGTGACTCCCGTCTCCTCTACAATGTGCAGCTGCTGATCTTTCTTGCTCAGTTTTTTTCCCCTTGTTCTTATTTTTAAGTCTAGCTCTCTAGTTTAAAAAGTTCTATCTTTCTAGGCTTAAAAATGTCTGCAGAGGTTAGTGTTCAAGCCAATTACTGGTCAGAGATTGTGCTCAACACCTCTGATAGCTAGCAAGGCTTCCTTTCTCTGCTGACAGATCCATGTGTGGGCTAGAGACACATTCAGAGTTCCAGCTGTTTTCAAGTGAGTCCTGGCTTTTACTTTCTTCTGGGTACTTTTGGTCTCTTCACCCATGTGGACAGACTCCACTGTCCAGGAACATGTGGGAGGCTTGGTCTCTGCTATGCTGTATGCACAGCCTCTGGTCGGCTTGGGATATGTAGAGACCTTATCAGTACCTCCCCACTCCCTTGGCTGTTTTATCTCATCAAACTCCCTCTTAAATCCCTGCCTAGTCCACTGGTTGATGGTTTCTCCCAAACAGGCCCACAACCTCAGGCTAGCA
>NC_045449.1:19097037-19158872 GCF_002776525.5 Piliocolobus tephrosceles
GGGGGGGGGGGGGGGGGGGGGGGGGGGGGGGGGGGGGGGGGGGGCGGTCCCCTGAGCATTGCAGGAGGTTTAGCAGCATCCCTGGTCTCTACCCACTAGATACAGTAACACTTTCCCCCCACTACACCCCCACAGTTGTTACAACAAAAACATCCCAGAAATTGCCATCCCCGTTTGAGAAACACTGGTCCAGGGTACATCAGTCATAATTTGGGAGAAGTCTTTTTTTAGCCAAAAAAGATCATGCCATGACATATAATAACCAGAAATATACATACCATATTTCAAAGTTCAAGAGGCATACATATCCTAATGCCAATGCATTACCTCTTTGTTCAAATATGTACAAACCACAAAATACTCTGCACCTCTCATGGGAACAAAATAAAAATAACCAAGTATCTATTGGCCAATAATCCTGACTGAGGATGAGCTGTGCCTGTAGTTCAGAAGATCTGGAATCATGTTGGGAAAATGAGACTAATGAAATAAACAGTACTTTTTCCAGAGCAATTCTCATCTTCCAGATGAGACATAATCACAGACTGCAGTTTGTGAGGGCTGCTTGTCTCATATGGAATAAGCTAACAACCACTGTCTGCCATGCGTGGTAAGCAAAATAATGGCCCCCAAGTTTCAAAGTTCACATCACAATCCCCAGAACCTGTGAGTGTTTCACGGCAAATGGGACTTTGCAGGTGTGATTAAGAATCTAGAGATGGGGGATTATCCGGGGTCATCCAAGTGGGCCCAATGTAAATACAAGGGTCCTTAGAAGAAGGAGGCAGGAGGGTCAGAGGAGATGTGAGGCTGGAAGCAGAGGTTGGAGTGATGTGGGGCCACCAGCCAACGAATACAGAAGGAGTTCTAGAAGCTAGAAAAAGCAGAGAAACATTCCCAGCTAGGGCCTTCGGAAGGAACCAGCTCGTGATTTTGGCACAGTGAGACCCAATTCAAACTTCTAACCTCCAGAACTGTAAAAGAATAAATTTGCGTGTGTGTGTGTGTGTGACCAAGTCTTGCTCTGTCCCCCAGGCTAGAGTGCAGTGGCACATCCTAGGTTCAAGCAATTCTCGTGCCTCAGCCTCCCAAGTAGCTGGGATTGAAGCGCCACCTTGCCTGGCTAATTTTTGTATTTTTAGAGACGGAGTTTCACCATGTTGGCCAGGCTGGTCTTGAACTCCTGACCTCAAGTGATCTGCCCTCCTCGGCCTCCTAAAGTGCTGGGATTACAGGCATGAGCCACTGTGCCCAGCCCAAATTTATGTTACTTTAAGCCACTACGTTTGCAGTAATTTGCTACATAGCCACAGGAAACCAACACACCACCCCTATACCATGTGTAGTCCAGTCTCCCAGACCAACTGGTTGCTGGCCACCAATTCTACCTTTATTTTCTAGGGAGGCCATATGGTATGGTGGTGAAGCGTGGGTGCTGTGGGGTTGTGTTCAAAACACAGCTACTTCTGTGTAACATGGACAAGTGATCTGACCCGTCTTGGACAGCCACCCTCAGCGAAGAAAGGGAGATAAGGGCGCCCATCCAGCGCTGTGAGAACTCAGTGAAGCAATGCCATGCAAGCGGCTTAGCAAAGTGCCTGCTGCATGACACCTGCTCTTAGTCGCATCATCACGACCCTCTTGCCCATTTCTGTCTCCCCTCCTAGTGTGTCTATGGCGGAGTTCTAAGAGGAACTGGGAAGCAGGCCTTTGGTGCCGCTGTGAATGCCATCACATACTACATCATCGGCCTACCACTGGGCATCCTTCTGACCTTTCTGGTCAGAATGAGAATCATGGGTATGTGGTGTGAGGAAGTCGGGAGGGGCCTGGGTGGTCGGTCGGACATTGTTCCCATCATCACTTGTCTCCTCCAGGCCTCTGGCTAGGCATGCTGGCCTGTGTCTTCCTGGCAACTGCTGCCTTTGTTGCCTATACTGCCCGGCTGGACTGGAAGCTTGCCGCAGAGGAGGTAAGTGGGTCGGCTGCCCCTGGCCACAGGACACATCCTGCGCCTGACCCCAGCAGGTAGAGTGACTACTCAGCCAGAAATGCCCAGAACACATGAGAACTTGGCAGCAGTGTGGTATAAGCTGCAGGTGCTTTGTGGGGGATTACAGAGGCCTGAACAGTGGCTCCTGTCACTGTAGTTGGCCAGTATAAGAAGCACGCTCTGCGGTTATACACAGAAACAAAACCAAAAACCTTCCTTAGACAGCCCCACCTGTGGAAAACCAAACACACACAAAGAACTCAAACTAGTCTGAACCCAGATGAACCCCCGAGCGTGTGCCTTGACTTTGGAAGGGGAAATAAAATCACCCTGCCCACCATCCTCTTTGATGTCCTTTTTAAACAGGGCAGGGCAGCCTCTGCATCTCAGGCACAGCAAAGGCACAACTCAGTCTGCAAGCAGAGCACAGAAGCAGTGTTCTCTCAAAGACCCTGAATACTATCAGAGTGTGGTTTTGCCTTTGTGCACAGAAAAAGTCATCCTGACACTTAAGATGCTGGATAAACAGATATTTAAAATGATATATGTATTTATTTGAGAGGGAGTATCGCTCTGTTGTCCAGGATGGAGTGCAGTGGCGCAATCTCGGCTCAATGCAACCTCTGCCTCTCAGGGTCGAGAGTCTCCTGCCTCAGCCTCCTGAGTAGCTAGGACTACAGACATGCGCCACCACACACAGCTACTTTTTTAGTATTTTTGGTAGAGACAGATTTCACTATATTGCCCAGGCTGGCCTTGAACTCCTGAGCTCAAGCGATCCACCACCTCGGCCTCCCAAAGTGCTGTGATTACAGGTGTGAGCCACCACGCCCAGCCTTAAAACGATACTTTCTAAAAGCCCCACCAACTATGAATACATGCACATGTGCTGCTTCAGCTTGCAATGCTTTAAAAACAGTGAATGTGAGGCCAGGGGTGAAGGCGTGAACTGCTGAGCTGGCAGGTTGACCCAAGCAAGTTCTTTCTCCTTTAGGCTAAGAAACACTCAGGCCAGCAGCAGCAGCAGAGAGCAGAGAGCACTGCACCCAGACCTGGGCCTGAGAAAGCAGTCCTATCTTCAGGTAATGCTGTCACGGCTGCTTCTACTTTGGTACACATAGAAATGTCAGTGGCATGTTGCTCCTGTCTGCCCTCTGTGCCTCATGCAATTGGAAACTGTATAAACCAAAACTGTTTTTCTTCCATTATGAAAATGATGTCCTAAGCACCAGGAAGACAGCATTATCATTTATTGTTTAGCAGGCATGCAAAGACTTGACTAGGCCCTACGTCAAGTCTTTGGCCTTGAGAGGCAACTAGATATATGCCCATTTTGAGATGAGGAAGTGAGGCTGAAAGAACTCAGGTATTTCTTCCCTCATCCGACAACCTGTAAAGGCCAGACATAAGATCTGAGCATCAACCCGTCGGACTCCAAAGCTCATGATCTCCCCCACTGATGGAAAGCCAACTTTTAACCTCCGGGGAGCCTGGCTGACTCACCGGCTTTGGGGGGCACCTGCCATCTACCTCTCTCCACCCCCTCAGGCAGACAAGCATCTCTCTAATTTATGTCCAATGTCCATGTCATGAAGTGATGGCCCCAGCTCTGCCCCAGGGCTGGTCCCGAGTGCCAGGTGTGTGTGCAAATGGCCCAGAGCTCGGGAAGATGATGTCTCCATGGCCTCACCCATCCTGGGCTAATCCTTGATCAGGGCAGCAGTGAGGCAGCTCAAACTCTGGGAGTGTCAGGTGTCATGAGAGAATACAGTAAGACACGATTAATTATGTTTCCCATGTGCTTCTGAAGCCACCGATCATCACAGGGCCAAGCACCGACAAGAACACTCCTCATCAGATCCCAGTAGTAAGCATTATCTGCATGTGAAATTCAGTTTAAGACGCTTTCCTGCATATCCTCTCCTCTGATCTTGCTTGTAAAGCAGATAAAGCCAGTATTTTTCTATTGTATAGGCATTGTCCCTTGTGAGGTGTAACAAACACAGCCAGGTGGTTAATCTAGGTTTCCCGATTCCAAGGCCAAAGCTCTCCCTCTGACCCCTAACCTGCTGAGTTTGCTCCTGTTTGCTTCCACAGTGGCTACAGGGAGTTCCCCTGGCATTACCTTGACAACGTATTCAAGGTCTGACTGCCAGGTGGACCTCTTCAGGACTCCAGAGGAGGCCCACACCCTTTCAGCTCCTGCCAGCAGACTGTCAGTGAAACAGCTGGTCATCCGCCGTGGGGCTGCCCTGGGGGCGGCGTCAGCCACACTGCTGTTGGGGCTCGCAGTCAGGATTCTAGCCACCGGGCACTAGCAAAGAAGCTTGGAAACAGAAAGCCAGGAGTGGCTGTCCCCGGTACCCAAACACACCACGCTCTGCCCTGCAAAAGCGCCAATGGGGTCCAGTGCAGGAGGACACTTTGAACGACTCCTCAAAAAAACAACTTTGGCTGATTCCTTGTGGTGACACTCAGAGGGGTCTGAACAGAGCAGACTTCACAATTCTGTTCTGGTCAAGCTGGAGTTTTCTTCTCTGGCCTGGATTGCTCTACAGAAGACATCAGCCAACTGGATGAGTCAAGAGTCCAGGGACTGCCACTATTATTAATAATGTAAATGGCTTCAAATGGGAGACTGCAGATACAATCACCAAAACCACCGTTACATTAAAGATGACACATTTCCTAGGCACAGCCTGCTGCTCAAGTCTGTCATAAAGCCTCTGTGAAGCTGAGAACGGGGCCAGTGGGTTCTGTCCAGGCAGCTCCTGTGTGCCCCCAGCAGACACAGGTGCTGTGAGACCCTGACCAGGGCGGTGGCTGTCCATATACCCTTCTTCCCCTTTTCTCCAGTTCTTTCATTCCATCAGCATTTTCATTTATCACAGACATTAAGAAACACTTGTTCTTACTGTACTTTTTCTTCTAGTAGTGACGTGATATAAATAAGGGCAGAAAACAAGTAGGAACAGAGCACAGCAAAGTCATCACGGAAGCAATTCCAGACTCTAAGGCACTGTTTGCCCACGTGTGGTCCATGGTTAACAGGTATTAAGGTAAACGGCTCCGCGGTCAAGGAAGTCTGGGAACTGCACACACTAGCACTTCAGAGGGTCCGAAGGACTTGTGTCCTTTAGTTTGCTGACGTGCTTTACAAGCCAGTGGTATATAGGACCTGCGGCAGGACCATTTTTGTGTGTAAAATCTTGTGGGATTAGTGTTCTATGAATATGCTTACAGAAACACTTGTTCTAGATCAGCAACTGGGGGTAAGAGGATGCCATTGGAAAAACCTATTTACTACAGCTACTAACCACCACCCCCAACACATACAGCAGAACCGTGAAATTTGAGAAAATCTTCTCAGCTAAGAATTTTAAAATGAGAAAGCATGACCAAAAAAAGTTGACAAATACCATCTATGATAAAGACATAAAAGGATTTATAGTTGGGGAGAATTTATAACCAAAGGATTATCTCCAATAGGGAATATCTGAGGTTCCACACCAGGAACGTCATTAAAATTGATGCCAATTTTATGAAAGATGTTCATTTTGAAGCAGATATGTATTAGTAGACAAGCCAGTAATTTTAACACACTCAATGAAAATTCTATAATGCAATTTTATCTAAGGTATTTTATGATTACTCTCTTAGGGCCAGTTTTAAGCAGCTTTTTCCTAAACTGGGCTAGTTATTAATTCTCAACACTTCATACTATGATGAAGACATCACATACTTTAGACAGCCTTAATAGAACAAATTATTCAACTAAGTTGATTATACATTCTATAAAGTAAATTACATTCTCTTATTGAGTGAGCTGAGTCTTTCTGAGTGTGGGGACGGAGTCTCTGCAGTCAGGAGCTCCAAGGCATAGCACTGCCTGCCCTGCCCTGTCCAGCAGGTAATGCTGCGTTCCACAGGCCTCTTCTTCAGCCTTGCCCACTCAGCTGAGTACCTCAGGTTGTGGCCATGGACGACTGATGAGAGTAACTTCTGACTTGCTCAGGGGATCCTTTTGCCATCCATCCCCTTCAGTATGACCAAGTGCAGTGGCTTACTCGCTTCTTGTCCAGACCATCCACCAACTGTCTGCCCCATGAAGCTCTCAAACCCCAAAGTCCTAATATCCAAGGCCTCTTTGTCTGTGAGAGGAAATGGTTCTCTCACTTTCAGTTCTGTAGGCTATTCAGAAAGGGATCTCTCTATAGTTTAAAAAAGTGAAATTTTACTTGCACTGTGCTACAGAAATAAGAAACTTACAGATTTGTCCTTGAAGACCTACTAACCTGCAACCTAGGGTCCTGAGAGAGGATTCGTATAAGTACTTTTATTACAGTATTTTTTGTTTGTTTGGGTGACAGGGTCTTGCTCTGTTGCCCAAGCTGAAGTGCAGTGGTGCAATCACAGCCCACCGCAGCCTTGGCCTCGCAGGCTTAATCGATCCTCATGCTTCAGCCTCCTGAGCACAGGCTCATGCCACCACACCTAGCTTATTTTTACTTTTTGGTAGAGATGAGGTCTCACTATGTTGTCCAGGCAGGTCTCAAATTCCTGGACTCAAGCAATCCTCCCGCCTCGGCCTCCCAAAGTGCTGGGATTACAGGCATGAGCCACCACGTCCGGCTACAGTATTTTTAAAATGCCAGTTAGGTTTTATAAGATGTAGAATTCTATAACTCCAACACAAGAATGACAGATGATGTTTGCATGACTTTGGCAACTAACTTCCAGGAAGCCCTAGGATTTACAATATGCTTTGAGTGATATTAGTCACAAGAGATTGTTGCAACTAAACAGAACACAGGATGATGGAGCATGAATAAGGGAGAATGAAGACCACTGGTGAGATGGCACTTCTGACCAGGGGCCTGACTCCTGGAGGTCAAGTCCTTGAGTCCCATTGTAGGAAGAGTAACCCCTCCCTCCCCGACATAGGGTTTTAGTGCCTGGAATCTCACAGGGAACCGAGACCATCTGACCTCACCTCTCTGACTACAGAGGACTGCTGGTAGCCCTGGGAAGCACCAGGCTCTTGAAAGCTTCACACAGTGGTGGTGGTAGCAGGGGCAGGAGGTGGGCAGTGCCATTAACTAAAGAGAAGAACTCACTGAGTAGGTTCTGAGACTCCCTTAAAGTTTGTATTTAGTCTAATACATTCTCCTCCCCTAGCTCAAAGCTCCAAGATTTAGATAAGCACAATTTAAGACAGGTTCCCTGAATACCCTATTAGGGAATGTTGGGATTTGGTTGAAATGGCAAGTTTTATTAATGATGAATGGCAATGACTTTTGAGTTTGGTCACAGTGTGTTTGCATATTTTCTTACTATTTGTGGTAGGATTTAAAAATGATTGGTTCATTAACCATTTAAAAGAGGAATAATTCAGTAGAGGCACTAGGAGGTTGAACAGGATCATTCTTCAGTAATATCCAGCCTGGAGAGAGGAAAAAGGGATCCAGTTTACTCAGCTGCTTTAAAAACCTACCCACAACCAGCCTTGCAACACAATCTCAGCACTGGGACTCAGATACCTCCTGTCTGAAGAGACTCTACAGGCATTGTACAAAAAAGGACTACATATCCCTAGGAAGCCTAGGAAGCGTGGTTTGGGCTAAAGGATTACGCCGCTCCTCAAAAAACAACAATAACAATAATAGTGAGACAACGTGATAATGGAGGCTATATTCTGTCCACTGTCAATGAGCTAACGTTAGAGTAGAGACAGAAGATGAGAGTACTAACTTATTATCCTGGCATTTTCAGTAGGAAGCTAAAGTCTCTACATGGAGTTCAAAAACTGGTAAACAATTTGTTTCTAAAATTCAGAAGTGGTACTGAATTTAATCCTTCCTATTGAAGACTGAGGAAGGGTTGCTGCAATCTCAAGGTTCAAATGTCATATTTAGTTGTCAAAGGCCTAATGAAATTTATCAACATTAACCTCCTATGTTTCTCAACCTTTTAAAACCCACATCTCCCACAATGCCTTCTGTAGCTTATAAGCTTCATTGGAACTTTACTTTGTGTACACTACTTACGCTCTAAATCCCTTCTAATTCTAGTAAGGTAGTTAATAAAATAAAATCCAAGGGTGAAACAAAATAAGGAAACTATTAAGTACATAAAAGCCATTTCAGAAAAATGTAATTACAATAAATAGACTCTTCAGGTAAATATACAGTACAGATTCAAAGGCATTTATTTAAAATAAAAGGCAATTTGATAAAAAGAGGATTAAAAGCTCAGAGAGGAGCAGAAAAGCAGCAAAGCGGAAAAGAAAACCAAATCTCTACCTAGTTCCAGACTGAATCCGAAGAAATATTAACAACTAATAGTAATGAGAATTGAGAGGGAGGGTTGAAAGTGGCCTGGAGAATCACTGACACCTACTCCCTCATCCTGCAGATGAGCAAGCTGAGGCCAAAGGAAGAGCTCAGAAAAGGTCTTGCCCAAGGTCATTAAGCCAAGAATCAAATCACATTTTCTTGTTCCTGCTAAAGATTTTATATATTGCTGCTGCTTTTATATATTGCTGCTTCTCTAGACCCTCACAGAGAAACCCTTTGGGAACTCGAACCTGCCTGGCAGAGTGCACTGCACCTGAGGGAGGCTTCTTGGGGGTTTGGTAAGCTTGGAGAATGCAGACTCAGCCTGGGCCTCCATATTTTCCATGAGGCTAAAATATTCTATCCCAACCAAGTCGCATTATCAGGCTGAGGAACCAAGGTCTTGGGAAAAGAACAAAAGAGGCAGATATTGACCAGAGACCCAAGTAAGCTTCCGACCACACCTCCAGCCTCAGGAAGGCAGAGAAGAAAGTAGCCCCTAAACTGTATACTACACCTTGATTTCACGACATTTGCCGCTATGATTTCCAAAGTCAAACATTTTTTAAAAATGAAAACAAATCACAACTACACAGTGATTTAAAAAATATTCTTAAATTATGACACAAAGAGTTCAGTGCCTAGATGGTGACAAGTCTGAATTAGTCAGCTGGCACTTCCCCCAGGAGAGCTGAGTAGAAGGGGAAGAGACATGAGGCTCCCACTCGGCTGCCCTTTTCCTAGAAATGATGTAGGCTTCACCTGGACGCAGCTAAGCCATTGCCTCTGCACATTTCTCTTAGATTCCTAGCAAGTCGCCTCGCCCTTTTAAAACTGTGGGTAAGTGGAGTTTTAACACCCTGGCACTCTGAGCCCAGGTCCAAAATGTCTAGAGATAAGTAAGTTAAACATTCTTTTTCTCTCTCTCTTTTTTTTTTGGAGACGGAGTCTCGCTCTGTCACCCAGGGTGGAGTGCAGTGGCACAATCTCGGCTCACTGCAATCTCCGCCTCTTGGGTTTGAGCAATTCTCCTGCCTCAGCCTCCCGAGTAGCTGGGACTACAGGCGCACGCCGCCATGCCCAACTAATTTTTTTAAGTAGAGACGGGGTTTCACTGTGTTGCCAGACTGTTCTCAAACTCCTAAACTCAGGCCTCGGCCTCCCAAAGTGCTAGGATTACAGGCGTGAGCCACAGCGTCCAGCCCATTCTTTTTTCAATAACCCCTAAGCCTCCAACTGCAGCAAAACAAAACAAAACAAAACCCTAGAAAACATACCCCAACTTGGCCCACCTTACGTACAGAAAGAAAACAAAAAGCTCCTACCTCACTCTTAACAGACAGGGCTGGGTTTTGAAATCTGCTGTTCATCTCTGCTTACTGGACCAACGCAGTCTGTGAACTACCAGAAAAATCAACAGGGCCTTTCTCCTCAGCACAGCTTGGTATTTCTGAGAAAACCCAAACGATTTCAAATGCAACTGGTATCTCCAATTCCACTAAAGCTAGGATACTGTAAGACGAGCCAATCCCCTTTCAAATTTTTTTTTCTTTTGAGATAGAGTCTCGCTCTGTCGCCCAGGCTGGAGTGCAGTGGCGCTATCTTGGCTCACTGCAACCTCCGCCTCCCGGGTTCAAGTGATTCTCCTGCGTCAGCCTCCCGAGTAGCTGGGACTACAGTTGTGCGCCACCATGCCCGGCTAACTTTTTGTATTTTTAGTAGAGACAGTGTTTCACCATATTGGTCAGGCTGGTCTTGAACTGCTGACCTCATGATTCGCCCGCCTCAGCCTCCTGAAGTGTTGGGATTACAGGCGTGAGCCACTACACCCAGCCCCCTTTCAAATTTTAAACAAAATATAAACACAATTACCATTGCCTTTTCCAAGCCCATTCTTCACTGATATGGTCAATATTTTCAATGTTACATCCTCAGCTGAACAGCTGAGGGCGCCACAGACACAACTGCGTTCGTCATTCCATCTTAACTTTAATTATGGATTTCCTCTTTCACTTCAAAATACACAAACTGCTTTGAGAAGGCAGCTATCATGAGGGCCTCTTTGCAAGCCCATCTCTATAATGACTAATCACCAAAGATAAACTTTATCAGGTAGTCAACTTTGGAGGAAAAACACTCAAGCCTAATAAAATTTCCCTCACCAAAGCTGTTGCACCAGAGTTCTTGCCTCCATCTCCGTGGCAAGCTGATTTCATGCATATTCAAGAACAAAGCTGGCTGGGCGTAGTGGCTCATGCCTGTAATCCCAGCACTTTGGGAGGCCCAGGTGGATCACCTGAGGTCAGGAGTTCAAGACCAGCCTGGCCAGTGTAGTGAAACCCCGTCTTTACTAAAAATGCAAAAATTAGTTGGGCATGGTGGCTGGCGCCTGTACTCCCAGCTACTAGGGAAGCTGAGGCTGGCAGGTGCCTGTAATCCCTGCTACTCAGGAAGCTGAGGCAGGAGAATTGCTTGAACCCGGGGGGCAAAGATTGCACTATTGCACTCCAGCCTGGGCAAAAGAGTGAGACTCCTCAAAGAAAAAAAAAAAAAAAAAAAAGAACAAAGCTGTAAGTGACAAGGAAAGTCCAATACCAGAAGGATCAAAGGGCTAACCCTTTGATCAGATAGCTCAGAATTCTGCAATCAAGTTCTACACTGTTTTAACCTCTTAGACCAGAGATTAGCAAACTTTTCTATAATAATTTAGGCTTTAAGGGCCTTTCAACCTCTGTTGCAACTACTCAGCTCTGTCACCATCCCATGAAAGCAGCGGTGGATGATTAGTAAACAACTGGGTGTGGTTGTGTTCCAATAACTTTAGTGACAAAAAGAGGTAGCTGGCCAGCAGGCTGTGGTTCACTGACCCTGTCTTAGACTCTACAAGTTAATGTAGAGTCCTGCTAGAATATGCATCTGGCAGCCATTGGGCCAGGACCAGACAGAATGGCACTCATGGGTAACAGGGACTCACCTTGACCAGCACAGCGGCTACAATGCCCAGGAAAGTGAGCAACAGGAGACCATATTTTTCTTTGTTGAACCGTTTCAAGAGAAAAAATTTTCCCCAATCCACCTTTGACTGGCTGTTGGGAGGATATCTGAGTTTGTTAGCACCTTCTCTCTTCAAACTTTTTAATAAACAGGGACGCTGATGAGAAAAAGTATTGAAACTATGTTTTCCGTGATAAGCTCCCATCCCACTGGAACCTGAAATAAAGGGAACAGACAAAACAAGCTTCACTGTAGATGATGCAAGCTACTTCTGTCTAACAACAGCCAGGAAAGCTCACATGCACTCCCTGCTGCCTGGGAGCCCCCACTGAACTCTGCCAGCCGAAATGTCTCTTTTCAGGAAGTCCTTACCAACTTCCCTGGAAAAGTCAATGTCCTTGTCAAACAGGATACTTTCCACGAGCAAGACAAGGACTTGCACCTCTTCTAGAGCTGTGGCTCTCACTTATGCCAGGGACTGTGCTAAGAGTTTAAATCATTCTCTTAAGATAATTCTCACCACAATCCCACCAGGTGAATTATCAGCAGCCTCATTTCCAGAGAGGGAAAGGGAGCTTACGGAGTCAGTTAACCTGCCCAGGGTCACGTGGCTGGTAAGTGGCAAAGCCAGAACCTGAACCTGGATCAGACTCTAAATGCTAATGTGCTCTCTTCCCACCATCCCTTCCCATGGCTTCAGTCATCCATGGCCCCACTCACCCACTTGCTTTCTCTAAGGCTGTAGAAAGTAAGACAGGGCGGCAGGGTTGCACACTGGGTGATAATAAGCAAGTGTAAATCTCTGCCCTCCACGAAGCCATGCTCTGTGACAGTTTTCATTTCTCTTTTTTTAATTTTTTTATTTTATTTTATTTTATTTTTTTTTGAGATGGAGTCTTGCTCTGTCGCCCAGGCTGGAGTGTAGTGGCCGGATCTCAGCTCACTGCAAGCTCCGCCTCCCGGGTTCACGCCATTCTCCTGCCTCAGCCTCCCGAGTAAGCTGGGACTACAGGCGCCCGCCACCTCACCCGGCTAGTTTTTTTGTATTTTTTTTTAGTAGAGACGGGGTTTCACCATGTTAGCCAGAATGGTCTCAATCTCCTGACCTCGTGATCCGCCCGTCTCGGCCTCCCAAAGTGCTGGGATTACAGGCTTGATCCACCGCACCCGGCAGTTTTCATTTCTCTAACTCTGTGTGTACAACAGACTGACAGGCACAAAGGAGCAGTGTGAGCTCGGCAGAGGGAATTGCATGTGTGATGTAAGACACAGGTGACCAGAGGCCAGGGAGCAGTTTACCAAGGCCAGGATGCAGGAAGGAATCATTCATGAAGCAGGCCTGGTGTGAGAAGAGACCCAAGGACAAGACCCTGAGAAAACCTGACACTGAGGGAGGGTAAAGAATGAGGGAGGGGACTGGGCGCAGGGGCTCACGCCTGTAATCCCAGCACTTTGGGAGGCCAAGACGGGCGGATCACAAGGTCAAGAGATCGAGACCATCCTGGCCAACATGGTGAAATCCTGTCTCTACAAAAAGTACAAAAATTAGTTGGACATGGTGGTGCACGCCTGTAGTCCCAGCTACTTTGGAAGCTAAGGCAGGAGAATTGCTTGAACCCAGGAGGTGGAGGTTGCAGTGAGCTGAGGTTGTGCCACTGCACTCCAGCCTGGGCAAGAGCGAGACTCCGCCTCAAAAAAAAAAAAAAAAAAAAAAAAAAGAATGAGGGAGGGGCGAGCCAAAGACATAACCAAGGTAGTTTTATCCAAAGATATAAAAGGGTTATATAAATGAAGAGATGATATAACATATTCCCATTAAGACTCCACATTTTAAAGATATAAATTCTTCCCAAATAATTTAAGTTTAAATCAATTTTAATCAAAATCCCAGGGGATTTCAGAAGGTTTTTGTTTGTTTGTTTGTTTTTTAAAGTAGGAGGAGGTAGTGATTTCAAAGATCATCTGGAAAAATAAATTTAGATAAGAACAAGCAAGAAAATACTGAAAAGCAATAAAAAGGAGGAGCTTTTACTTTTAGATTTTGAAATAGTGCTGTGTCCTAAAGAGCAAGCTACTGGATTGAATATGTGGGTTTTGGAGCCAGACAACTTTGGCTCATTTCTTGGCTTACTACTTATTAGTTGTCTGTCTCTAAAATGCGTGCATTTGGCCAGTCACAGTGGCTCACACCCGTAATCCCAGCACATTGGGAGGCTGAGGTGGGACGATTGCTTGAGCCCAGGAATTCAAGACCAGCCTGGGCAACATAGTGAGACCCAGTCTCTATATAAAAAAATGTTTTTAATTAGCCAGGCATGGTGGCTGACCCCTGTAGTCCCAGCTACTCAGTGGGCTAGGGCGAGAAGATTGTTTGAGCCCAAGAGGTTGAGGCTGCAGTGAGCCGTGACTGTACCACTGTACTAGCCTGGGTGACAGAGTAAGACCCCATCTCAAAAAAGAAAAGAAAAGGCATGGATTCAACCGCAGTACCTGGCATATAATAAGCACTTACTAAATGTCACTTATAAGGCTAACTGTACAACTACTGTAATTGAAACTGTGGTACTGGCCCACGGAAAAAACAAACCAGAAAGATAATGCAACCAATGAAAAAACCCTAAGAATGACCCAAACATGTTTTTATTGAGTACTGATGGTATAAGGATGATAATTTCAAAAAATGGTGCCAGCATAACTAGTTTACTCTTTGAAAAAAAAAAAAGGCACATTATTACATCATGCGGCATACGGCATTCTAAAGTGAACTCCATGGTGTTTTCTTGTTTTTGTTTTTGTTTTGAGACAGTGTCTCGCTCTGTTGCCCAGGCTGGAGTGCAGTGGCATGATCTTGGCTCACTGAAGCCTCTGCCTCCCAGGTTCAAACGATTCTACTGCCTCAGCCTCCCAAGTAGCTGTGACTACACGTGCATGCCACAATGCCCAGCTAATTTTTTTTGCATTTTTAGTGGAGACGGGTTTTCACCAGGTTGGCCAGGCTGGTCTCACGATTCTGACCTCAAGTGATCCCTCTGCCTTGGCCTCCCAAAGTGCTGGGATTATAGGTGTTAGCCACCACGACTGGCCAACTCCATGGTTAAAAGGAAAGAAGGACGGAGGGTGGGAGGGGGGGAGGGAAACTACAAATATTTATTATTTATTTATTTATTTTATTCTTATTTTTTGAGACAGAGTCTTGCTCTGTTGCCCAAGCTGGAGTGCAGTGGTGCAATCTCTGCTCACTGCAACCTCTGCCTCCAGGGTTCAAGTGATTCTCCTGCCTCAGTCTCCTGAGGAGCTGGGATTACAGATGGTGCTGCCATACCCAGCTAATTTTTTGTATTTTTAGTAGAGATAGGGTTTCACCATGTTAGCCAAATGTCTTGGCCTCCCAAAGTGCTGGGATTACAGGTGTGTGCCACTGCACCCAGCCTGCAGATGATATTTAATAATACTGAAATAGGGAAAGCTTTTCTAAGCCTACTTTCCAAATCAGAAACCAAAAAACAAAAAGCCACACAGGCTTAGGCGAGGCGTGGTGGCTCACGCCTGTAATCCCAGCACTCTGGGAGGCTGAGGCAGGTGGATCACCTGAGACCAGGAGTTGGGGACCAGCCTGGCCAACATGGTGAGACCCTATCTCTACTAAAAATACAAAAATTAGGCAGGAGTGGTGTTGGGTGCCTGTAATCCCAGCTACTTGGGAGGCTGGGGCAGAAGAATTGCTTGAAGCGAGGAGGCAGAGGTTGCAGTGAACCAAGATCGCGCCACTGCACTCCAGCCTGGGTGACAGAGTGAGACTCTATCTCTAAATAAATAAATGCTTCAAATCATAGATAAAATTAAAAGAAAAATTAAAATCTGGAAAGGGATATGTGTTACAGATAGGACTGAGGATTTTCTTACTTATAAAAAAGGCTATTTAAAGGCTAATAAGGAAGATGTGAACACAGCAAAAATATCAAAGGACATAAATAGAAAATTAATGGGAGTGCTAAAAAAAAAATTCAAACTCACTAATAATCAAAGGAGTACATATTGAAATGAGACCCTTTTCTTTCTGTCTAGAAATTTAATCCAGAACTGGGGATATAAGGAAGTAAACACTCATATAATGTTCATGGGAATATAAAGTGGCAGAAATCTGCAAAGACACTTGAAATATGTATCAAAAGCCTTAAAGGTAAGCATTTCTAAAGAAAAACCTAAGCTGGGTGCAATGGCTCACGCCTGTAATCCCAGCACTGTGGGAGGCCAAGGCAAGTGGATCTCTTGAGCCCATAAGTTTGAGACCAGGCCCTAATATGGCAAAACCCTGTCTCTACTAAAAATACAAAAATTAGCTGGGCATGGTGGCACACACCTGTA
Source organism: Piliocolobus tephrosceles (assembly GCF_002776525.5). Taxonomy (NCBI): domain Eukaryota; kingdom Metazoa; phylum Chordata; class Mammalia; order Primates; family Cercopithecidae; genus Piliocolobus; species Piliocolobus tephrosceles. The sequence goes on from NC_045449.1 coordinate 19,112,725, forward strand.
GTTCCAGCTACTTGGGAGGCTGAGTCAGGAGAATTACTTGAACCCAGCAGGTGGAGGTTGCAATGAGCTGAGATCACACCACCGCACTCCAGCTTAGGTGACAGAGGGAGACTCAGTCTCAAAAAAAAAAAAAGAAAGAAAAAGAAAAATCTAAACTATATGCCAAAATATTAATAGTGTTTATGCCTGGGAGATTATTACATTTTTCCTTAAAGTTTAACTGTTCAGACTTTTTGCCGCTGTGTCTATATTACTTTGAGAATTAGAAGAAAAAAGCATTTTTTTCAATTTGGAAAATTGTATAAGCCCTTTCAACAGACTAATTACACTTGTAGACATTTTTCCTAGAGAAATAATCAGAGTGCCTAAAGATACATTATATAAGAATCATAATCCCAAAAAAATTGAAATCACAAAAATCTAATACTGGGAACTGGTTACATAAATATGCCACATTCATATGATGGAAAAGTATGCAGTTACTGAAATTATCACATGCAAGAATACTGACATAGGAAAACTGTCACACTATCCTGTCACACACAGGGTAGAGAACCATATATAATACGATACTTTTTTGAATAGAATATTCAGGTGTCTGTGTATATATGTGTGCATATATGTGCAAGACATATACCAGTTATCTTTACATAGTGGGGTTATGGGTAATGTAAATGTTTATTCTTTGGGCTCTATCTTTTCCAACTTTTCTTAAAAAGCCTGTATTCCTTTTACATTTGGGGGTCAAGGCTTGTCTTATTTTTATTTTTTTACAGCATAGCCACTATAATAATGTATTATATACCTGAAATTTGCTAAGACAGTAAACCTGTTTTTTTTGCTTTTGCATCTTCTTTTTGTATTTTTAACTTTTGTGGGTATATAATAGGTTGCTTATTTTATTTTGTTATTTATTTTATTTTATTTTATTTTATTTTTTGAGATAGAGTCTTGCTCTGTCGCCAGGCTGGAGTGCAGTGGTGCAATCTCAGCTCACTGCAACCTCTGCCTCCCCGGTTCAAGCGATTCTCCTGTCTCAGCCTCCTGAGTAGCTGGGACTACAGATGCGTGCCAGCACACCCAGCTAATTTTTGTATTTTTAGTAGAGACAGGGTTTCACCATGTTGGCCGGGATGGTCTTGATCTCTTGACCTTGTGATTCTCCCACCTCGGCCTCCCAAAGTGTTGGGATTACAGGCGTGAGCCACCGTGCCCACCCTTTTTTTTTTTTTAGATGAACTCTTGCTCTGTCACCCAGGCTGGAGTGCGGTGGTGCAATTGTGGCTCACTGCAACCACCGTCTCCTGGGTTCAAGCGATTCTCCTGCTTCAGCCTCCCTAGTAGCTGGGACTACAGGCACACACCACCACACCCAGCTAACATTTGTATTTTTAGTAGAGACAGGGTTTCACCATGTTGGCCAGGCTGGTCTGGAACTCCTGACCTCAAGTGATCTGCCCACCTTGGCCTCCCAAAGTGCTGGGATTACAGGCATGAGCCACTGCGCCCGGTCGTGTTTTGTTTTAAATAAGATGGTATAGTCAATGATGTCACAGGCTACCTGGTCAAGTAGGGACAGAGACTGAACCCAAGTCACTTAGATTTGCAATTAGAGGATACTGGAGACACCTTATGGAACAATTACCGAGTAGATTACTGCACTAGCACAGTGGATGCCAGGATCCTATGCAGTGAGCTGAGGGACTAGAGACAACGGAGTCCAATCTTTTAAGCATCTGGGCTACAAAACTATTGGTTACTCCAGCCAAAATCCCAGGAGTCATCCTCTTTCATTCACCCCCTCCTCCAACATTCACTCCATCAGCAAATCCTGCTGCTTGATCCCAAAAATAGCCCCTTCCCTTTCTACTATCCCCCCCTGCCACCACCCTCTACAAGCCACCACCATTTCCAATTTGGATCTGGCAATACCTACCGATTTGGTCTCTTCCCGCCTGTCCCTCACCCATGTCAGTCACTGTGCTGGGTGCTGGCAATATGTTTACCTCCTAGACAAGGACCTGTGGCTGTAGGTCAAGGCTCCTTGGTCATAGGATAAGGTTTCCTTAACCAGAAACAGACGGTCCTGCCTAGCTGGGCCATTGCATCCCATGGAGCAACTGACTTCCGGTATCACAAAGGGAGAGGATAGAACAGGGCTTTAAGACAGCGGCTTTTATGGTTGGGTTTTTGTTTTGAGAATGTTTACATATTGGCTATTTTGTAATATCTCTATTAGATAGTAGAAAACCCCACCTAGACTAGGTCCCAAAGGAGAAATAAAACGCTGAGTCAGTCATCTCACGTGTGGGAGAGGGAGGCAGGTCACGTTCTAAAGGGAACAGCAAGGATCAGGCTATGTCCACAAAGCTTCACTTGGAATGAATTTCTTTCTGCCCATCCTCTCTAGAACAGGGGGAGTCTCATTTTACTCAAATCACAAAACAATTCCAGGAGAGGCTGCTCCTCCAAACAAAGGGCCAGGGAACAAACACAGGTAAGAACTGAGCAGAAAACAAAGGTGCGTTAGAAAACCCCCCTACCTTCTGTCTGTTTCTGGTATTCCGAACCTTTCATTAGTTATCTCATTAAAAAAAAAATACACACACACAAAGAGAGACCTTCTTAATTTGAGACCTGACTCTTGGTTCCCAAATCTCCTAAATGTGGCAGGACAATAAACAAAATCAATGAAGTGAACAAAGTAAACGATTACAGCTGTGGTCAGTCAGTGCTGCTGACAGAAAGAGTGACAGGACAGTCACCCTGCGCTGCAGGGGTGAGTGGGGAAGCAGGAAAACCAGTCAACTGGGTGACCAGGAAAGGCCTCCCTCAGGACAGGACACTCAGGGTACGCAACAGCTGGCTAATTCAACAGCCCGCACAATCCACTCATGAAATGGTGGTGCTTTTGAAATATCTACTATGAGCAGGACAAAAGAAGACTCACCCACTCCTCCAAAGGGCAAAGAGTTGAGCGTGAAGTGCATAATGACGTCATTGCCTGTGACACCTCCGCTGGATGTCTCATCAATCATCCGTTTGATGAGCTGAGGACAGACCAAAGGCATCCAGGTCAGTGAAGTTGCCCCTTAGGGAACACTCATGGCCCCACCACACAGAGGGCTGTGTGCTCAGAGTTACGAGCTTAAAGTATGCACATTCTGGCTTTATGTCAGTGAAAATTCTTGAGTTTGGGGACACCGTGCCAGACAGACAAACAATCTCAACTGTGGTTAATTTAGCAAAGTGACTGATACCCAGCCTCTCAGACACACATCCAGTGCACAAAGGGAGGCAGCTCCAAACCTCTGGGCCTACTCAGCCACAACCTAGAGGTGTACTCCCCAACACAGCAGCAAAAGGCTCTTTGTAAGGGGACAGCTTAGACTATATTCCAGCTTTAAACACTGCTATTATTTCTTTCTTATCTCTGCTCTAAATTATAACACATGATTAATAGGTATTATTTAGTCTTTATGAAATGTAAAAATATTTAAGACTTTAGATTTAGCATCCTATTTTTTAAGAGATAAATGGTTGTTTGGCCTAAGGCCCAGAAAAGCACAAGAACACTTGACTAGTAAATGTCATTTCCCTTGGGTGCCAGCAAGCCCTCGACAGTTCTTCATGTCTGGACTGTAGTGACCTCAGGTGACCCACTGCTGGGAAGTGACTTGTACCCTGGCCAGCCGACTTTCGGCTTCAGGGTTCCTTCCTGCCCACGTTATCCATGGTTTTAAATGTCAAACCATTGTTTTGTTAATAACCCAGCCTTTACTGAGCCCCACACATTTGGTCTCACTTCAAATACCTGTAGCTATCTGTATCTCAATAGCCTCACAAGCTCCAAAAGCTGTCACGTGACCATCTATATGTTACCATCAGAAGTTCTCCCGAAAACATTTGGGCCACTGTCTCTTAGTAGCAGCTGGTCCCCTAGTGACACGAATGAGTGAGCCACGCAGAAAGTGGCAGAACTGCTCAACCAGGTGATGCGGTTCCACCACTCTAACAAGAAGCTAGCGCCATGTAAGAAACTAAAATCCATCATATCACAACCATTTATGTGACAGTGCCGGGGTCTTCGTCCCACACAGTGGGTGTGAATGCCATTTTGTGCAGGCTCTTATTCGACAATGCCCTGTGGATTAACATCAGAAAAGCATTTAATGCTGGCACATATAAGTCTTCCAATTATACAGGAGGTGTTTGTGAATCAAAAACCTTGCGACACTCAACCCTGCAGACTCAGATCTAACCCGAGGGAGGAGGGGAATGGATGCTGTGATCACCTCAGAGCCTCATTAACCAAGACAGCAACCTAGGAACACAGCCTCACTTAGTGGACTCTGATATGACAGAAGAAACCATCATTGTTTCACACTATTTTCTGCACTGTTTTACAGCAAAGAAGGAACATGACTCTTGATAGTCGCTTATGCTAGTGAGCTGTTCTCGCTAAAGCTCACCTTATGGTTATGCGAAAATACATAGAGAGCCAGAGGTTTTTCACGTTCATTTATGAAATCTATGGCCTCATCTACATTTTTCACAGGCACTATTGGAAGAATTGGTCCAAAAATTTCTTCTTGCATCACCTTGGTTTTAGGATCAACATCAGTAAGTACCGTTGGGGCTAAAAAGAAAATAAACAAAATGAAAATGAAAATACTTATTAGACAAAAATGTACAACCCTCATCTTATATCTCTTTCATTGGGTCATCTATCCATCCCTTTCCCTCTCCCCGCCAAGTCATATCTATTGAAAAATCCTGAGCAGGTGGATGAGCTGTGCAAATACTCCATGTCTCCAAAGCCTGTGAATACTTGTGCAAATCTGTCTTTTTCACATTGAACTCTGTTCACAGCCATGCATATGTTTAACTGTAGATTATACTTAACATTTTTCTGTGCACAGTTTTTTTTTTGAGACGGAGTTTTGCCCTTGTTGCCCAGGCTGGAGTGCAACGGTGCCATCTTGGCTCACCGCAACCTCCGCCTCCCGAGAGTTCAAGTGATTCTCCTGTCTCAGCCTCCCAAGTAGCTGGGATTATAGGCATGCACCACCATGCCCAGCTAATTTTGTATTTTTAGTAGAGATAGGGTTTCTCCATGTTGGTCAGGCTGGTCTTGAACGGGCAGGTCTTTCTAGGAGCAAAGACAGCTCAACCGTGAATCAAATCAATACTATTTTTCCTTAACTGGAGCGCTCTCATTAACCTTTATTACAACTCTGTTAGACAGATTAAGAAAACAGAGTTAAATGGACAAAATTCCCTAAGCCTTAGTTCAGTGTTCCATCTACCATAGGGAAGAGGCACAAAAAAGGAGGCTGAAACAGATGCTGGGGAGGCTATGCAAAGTGTCCCAGCATCTGCTGCCAATGTAAGTCACCAACTAGCAGTAGACTCCAGAAGACTCTGTAAATAAGAAACTGGATCGTCATCCAAAAGAGAAGTCATCTGACAATAACAAGTTGGCACTTTTCCTTTACCCCTAGTTTCTAATAGATTATCTTGGCAATGTGGCTATGGACAGCTTCTTACAGCACCACTTCCAGGGGTATATAAACTGCCACCCCTAATCCATTGCCCGCATCTTCCTCAGGTCAGAGAACCAATTTGGGCTGAGTGTCTACTTCCTCTGCATAGCCGTGCTCAGGTAAAATGATCCCAGCTCGAAGTCAGGGGAAAGTCCTAATTAGTCTATAAGCTAATCAGGATACCCCTTCCTTTTGGCATTCATTAACCTAGAAATGGGCAATGTGGACAGGCTGAGGATGGGAGAACAGAGAGGTGAAAGAAGTAGAGTCCTTTTTTTTTTTTTTTCTACAGATGTATTCCCCAATTCGATCTGGGCTGCCACCAAGAGAGACAGAAGGCACAAGGATTGTTTTCTTTTGCATCCTAGTACAAAGAATCAGGGTTTTTTGATGGTACCATGAAGCCACTGAATTATACAGCTCAGCAGAACCTCGGGACTGCTAATTACAAGAAAATCAATTTCTGCTTATTATTTCATTTTTAAATTTTGTTTTTTTAAAGTTTTTTTTTTTTTTTTTTTTTTTTGGTAATTTGTAGCATCTTATCTGATAAAGGGGATAAGTAAAGCTATGTGGTGCAGCTTCTTTGCCAGCCAAGTCCAAATGTGTCTAATTTTTCCGTCACCTTATATGTTACTTTAGAAAAATGTGCTTAACATTCAAAGTAATATATATTCAAGGCAAAGAAGAAAAAGCACAAAGAAGGTACACAAATAATAAGGTCAAGCATGATGAACCAAAACATTATTTCTGGAATGGTACCGTCACTGGTTAACTGTGGAACAGTGACCAAGTTATTTCCTTCTTTGTGCTGTTTTCCCATCCACAAACTAAAGATAATTACATCAAGTTCTATTCTGCTTCTCAGGATTGTTATGAAGAAAAAAGTAGTTACGTGTAAATATGAACTGGAGCAATGCTGGTGGCATCATTCAATACACAGACACATAGACATTTTAAATAGTTTATAACAAAAGCTACAGTATACCAGAAAGCAGGATTTAGTACTTCAACAATTAAATGCTATATATTTAATAGTTTATTTAGCGTTAATAAGTAGTGTCAGCAAAAACTGCCAAACTGCCATCTTCCCATAGGAAAGGAGAATTTCCATTACCTATGTAGCGTGTGGCCTCATCAGTCTCCCCACCAAAAGCTATCTTTTGTCCTTCAAGCAAACTTAGTATCCTCTTAAAATGACGAAGATTGATGATCCTTTCATAATCAGGAGACTCTTTTATATTTTCTCCATAAAATTCCTATTTAAAAGAACAGGAGTATATAAATGTCACAAAGACCCACAATTCAATTTCAGTGAGTACAAAATCCAGCCATGCCCCCAAATCAATCTGGTTTTATACCCTCACAGAATCTAACACCCCACCCCTCAAGTAATTTAACAGTAGTAAATTTCAGCTTTTCGGCAGGTCGAGGACTAGAAAATAAAGAGCACACACATACAGAAGACATCTATCACTGTCCATAGTTCCAAAGGTTCTTATGGATCTTACAGTCCACCCACGGGCCTTCACCTCCTGCGGCTGACAGTGGGAGCAGGCTGGGGTAAGTCTTGTTCTGCATCAGGGTTGCCTACGTGTTCACACATTGGCTGCGCCTGCTCTCCCCCTACAGTCAGTTCGGTAGTTACAGCAGAGACCCAAAGGTCTGCAAAGCCTGAAATATTTGCCACCTAGCCCTTTACAGAAAACAGTTGCCAATCTTTGCTCCATTTTGTTTTTTGGTCTTCTTTGAACTGGTATTTCCACCACTTACACATGATGGTGAAACTACTCGAAGGATCAAAACACAGCTTTGGGAAATTACCAAGGTAAAAGAACCTCAATAATCATACAATCAATATTTACTTTGTAAAACAAAATTACTGAATTGCTGCATCACTTCAAAGTCTTGGGAGAGTTCTCAATTGAATCTCAAATCAAAATGAACATTGTTCATCCAACCTCTACCAAGAGCAATTCTCAAGTCTGGGTGGTCGGAATCCCTGGTGCAGCTTGCTAAAATGCATGTGCCTGAGCTCTGACTCCAGAGTCACCAACAGTAGTTTTCAGTGCTGAGTGTATCACAGAATTACCTGGAGGCCTCAGACAAGCTGAATCTTTGGAGGGTAAGGCTTGCAAACTTGTTTTTAAATGGTTCCCTAATGATTCTAATATATAGCTTGAGAACCACTGTGTTAAGAGTATAAATGCCTCAAAGGCAGGCAGAGGCCCTTATTCCTTTGAAATTGAATTCATCACCACACTCAACTAAGCATTTCTCCAATTCCCAAATATTTTCAATCTCACAAGTATCTTTTAACGACTCTCTCTTCCCACGTACCCTGAATCTGGGCAACTTTTCCTTCATGTGCTCATCTGGATCCATATTTAGTCCTATCACTAAAAATGATAGTCCAATACCCATATCAAGGCCCTAGCACCTCATCCCCAAAGTTACTCTGCCTGGAACACATGGTAAACTATTGCCCTGAACTTCCTGGTACACAATTTTCTTTTCTTTTTTTTTTTTTGAGACAGGGTCTCACTCTGTCACCTAGGCTGGAGTACAGTGGCACACTCTTGGCTCACTGCAGCCTCTGCCTCCCAGGAGGATCAAGCAATCCTCCTCCCTCAGCCTGCCAAGTAGCTGGGACCACAGGTACAAGCCACTACACCCGGATAATTTTTGTATTTCTTGTAGAGACAAGATTTTGCTACGTTGCCCAGCTGGTCTTGAATTCCTGGCCTCAAGCAATCTGTCTGCCTCGGCCTTCCAAAGTGCTGGGATTACAGGAGTGAGCCACCGTGCCCAGCCAATTTTCTCTCCTTTTTTTTTTTTTGAGACAGAATCGTACGCTGTCACTCAGGCTGGAGCACAGTAGTGCTATAATGGCTCATCGCAGCCTTGAACTCCTGGGCTCAAGTGATCCTTTTGGCTTCAGCCTCCTGAGTAGCTGGGACTACAGGCATGTGCTACCATGCGCAGCTAACCTTTTTCTCTTTTGTAGAGACAGGGTCTCGTTATGTTGATCAGGCTGGTTTTGAACTCCTAGGCTCAAGTGATCTTCCTGCCTTAGCCTCCCAAAGTGCTCAGATTACAGGAGTGAGCCACTGCAACCGGCAACAATTTTTATTTTCTTTTTTTTAAATTTTTTGAGACAAAATCTCATTCCATTACCCAGGCTGGAGTGTGGTAGCATGAACTTGGCTCACTGCAACCCCCACCTCCTGGGTTCAAGCAATTCTTGTGCCTCAGCCTCCCAAGTAGCTAGAATTATAGGTGCATGCCACCATGCCTGGCTAATTTTTGTATTTTTAGTAGAGATGGATTTTGCCATGTTGGCCAAGCTGGTCTGCAACTCCTCACCTCAAGTGATCAACCTGCCTCGGCCTCCCAAAGTGCTGGGATTATAGGCGTAAGCCACCATGTCCGGCCAACAATTTTCATTTTCAGATCACATGCATTACTCTTTGGTGTTTCTGATCCTTCCTTTTAGTGCCAATTAACATCTGTCGAGTAAACAGTGACTACTCCAATAATTTCTTTCATCTGAGGGGTTAATGACACTCACCCACTGCTGAACTCAGTCACACTGGTCATCCCATTCTTATTAATTAATTAATTAATTAATTACTTATTTATTTAAGACAGAATCTTGCTCTGTCACTCAGGAGTGCAGTGGCATGATCCTGACTCACTGCAACCTTTGCTTCCCGGGTTCAAGCAATTCTCGTCAGGGTTCAAGCGAATCTCGTGCCTTAGCCTCCTGAGTAGCTGGAATTACAAACATGCACCACCACCCCTGGCTAATTTTTTTTTGTACTTTTAGTAGAGACGGAGTTTCATCACATTGGCCAGGCTGGTCTTGAACTTCTGACCTCAAGTGATCTGCCCGCCTCGGCCCCCCAAAGTGCTGGGATTACAGGCATGAGCCACCATGCCCAGCCCCCATTCCTTTCTACCAACCTAAATTCTACATTTCCTTCAAGTCTTGGCTTGGGACTCTACCATGCAGTCTTCTTGGTTCCTTCACTGCAGATATTTACTTTAAATACCCTGAAAGATTTCTAACTATACAAAGGGTACACTGTAAGTAGTTATTTAATTAAGTCACACCTCCAAACTACTGGCCACCCTAGGCCCTCTACATACACAAAAACTGATAACCTTCATCAGCAATGGCCAATATGCCACAGGGTCTCTCTGACTATAGCTAAAGGGTTGGCAACATTCCCTCAAAACCATGGACACACAATTATTTAACTTTTTTAAAAAAAGTATATGACACAACTAAATCAACTAGACAACTTAAGTAGATTTAACACCAAGGCAACCTTGCTCCCAGCAGATATCCTATGAAAGGTACACAGAGCATTTTCATATTAGTCAGTAAGGTCATTGAGTCACATATGCTTTTAAAATTTTCCTGAAGGGAGAAACAAATGGGGATGCTGCCTGCGAATAGTTCATTTGACTCCTTATCTTATTAAAATCAGTGGAATCAGATGTTTTAAATACAAACCTTCACCGTTTCCTTAATCTTCCACACGATTTGACTTTGGAGGGATGCTTCACAGAGAATATAATCAGGTGCAATGCAGGTTTGGCCACAATTCATGTATTTTCCCCAGGTTATGCGTCTGAGGGGAAAAAATCCAGAACAGCTATACAATTCAGTCAAATTTTCATTGTGTTGTTTTGCAACTAAAATAGATTCATATATTTATCTGGCAATTTTTATTAAAAAGTTAAAAATTCATTTCTAAATCAGTTGGTTGGAACTTAGAATGTATTTTCCAAATGAGGTAGAGTATTTTACACAGCAGGGAATTCTCAAACCAGCTCATGGGAAACAGTACTTGGTAAACAGTGATGCCATTGCCTGCAGCAGGAAAAGAGGAGAAACAGCCTCCCAATGTCCTTTCCCCTCTCCCAGTCCAGCCAAAGGAAAGTCCTGGATGACAGGAGTTCGGTACAGACTCTCCTGGTTGTGGCTTTTGGCTTTGCCGGCAAGATGTTCAGGTATAAAGCAGGATGGTAGCCAGACTTCAAGGCCACCCTCCTCTTTATGGAGCCCTGCCCCACTTGGGAAGATCTTTCCCATGCATGGGCAGAAACTCACGCCCTGAACATTCACTGAGGGTGTCCGATTTGACAACAAGATTTCTACTTAGGAAGCCAGCCTGGAACCCTGACCTGGCATCTCTGAAGGGGACAGAAAGCCACGCCACCCAGGGCACAGAGTCATGAAGGGGAGAGAAAGTCACGCCACCCAGAGCAGAGTCAGTTCTATCATTTGGCACTTCTTAGTAGCTAAACCGGATTTAGCAGAGAGAACCTGAAATCTCTTATTTTCTGATTTTCAGATGCAAGATGTTATTCACAGTTAAAAAATGAGGAACACGGCCGGGCGCAGTGGCTCAAGCCTGTAATCCCAGCACTTTGAGAGGCCGAGACGGGCGGATCACGAGGTCAGGAGATCGAGACCATCCTGGCTAACACAGTGAAACCCCATCTCTACTAAAAATACAAAAAAACTAGCCGGGCGAGGTGGCGGGTGCCTGTAGTCCCAGCTACTCCGGAGGCTGAGGGAGGAGAATGGCGTAAACCCGGGAGTTGGAGCTTGCAGTGAGCTGAGATCCGGCCACTGCACTCTAGCCCAGTCGACAGAGCAAGACTCCGTCTCAAAAAAAAAAAAAAAAAAATGAGGAACACTCGTGTTGTCCACAAAGGATCTCAGTTAAGAGATTAGCGTAATACCCCCTCTCAAATGGGAATTTAAAGATTTTATTTGGCGCACACAATACTTTGGATTACATACTTCACAGATCACTGGCCAGAAGAACATTACATTTCTTGCTAGATCTAGCTGTAATCTTGAGGACAGAAATAACTTTTTCAAAATTCCTAAGGACAACCACACGATGTCAGGACTTACAGCTCGCCATTTTTGACGGTGGCACCAAGAGCGAGTGAAAGACTCCTGTTACTCTTGATGACATCGACCACCAAAGTTTAACGATGTATCTTGGAGCCATAAGGTATGGGGTTCAAATGCAAAGAATAACATTGTCAGGAAAAGTCTCCACTGTGCTGGGAAAACCGCAGAAAATCAGAGAGCCAGACTCACCTGCAAACAATGTCCAGGTCACAATCTTTATCAATATAACATGGACTTTTCCCTCCCAGTTCAAGAGTCACAGGGGTCAGATGCTTGGCAGCAGCTTCCATGACAATTTTGCCAACCGCAGTATTTCCCGTATAGAAAACGTGGTCAAATCGCTGCTTCAGGAGCTCCGTGGTTTCCTCAACACCACCATTAATAACAATATAGAGGTCCTCAAAGAAAGAGAAACACAAACTCTTGCACTGCCAAATTTATCCTAACATCTTAACATCAGCAATCTCTTCAACATAAACATGTAACATTCAGTAAAACCCAGAGAGTGTCAAGACCAGTCCCTGTGAGGGATGGGAGAGGGAGCTGACCAAGGACAAGAGGAGAACACACAGTCCGCTGGCATCTGGGAAGCATGAACCCACACAGAACCAACCTGGAGACTCGGTTTTTTACATGAGCTCAGCAACAAAGACTAAGGAGAACAAATGGTTGAATTTGACCAGGGAAAATGCATGAGACGTGGGTGTATGCAGAAGTGACTCTGGTGAAGAATGGCTCCCACAGGACAGGTCCCAGCCGCACATCTTAGTCTGAATGTTCTCTGTCTCACAACAGAGTAGGCTCAGCCCATGCTATTCTGAATGGTATACCCGGCACGGTAGCTGAGAGCGCTTGCTTTTGAAGTGTATCTGGTTTGAATCTGGGCTCTGCCACTCACTAGCTTATTTGACTTTAGGCAAGCTACTGAACATCTCTGAGCCTCAATTTCCTCATCTGGTACTGGGAGAATTCACGTAGCTTCTGTGGACTGAGCCCATCTACGCATTGTACTATCATTACCAGCTGTTCTAAGAGATAACACCTTAGACAATGACAGCATGAAAAGTAAGAGAACAGATGGCAACCAAGGAAGACAGAGAGGTATTCAAGACTCCAAGGTGGAAGTGTAATGTAAAAGCTGGCTTGTGGATCTCATGTTTCCACTTGATCTCCTGTTCTGAAGGCGAATTAGTTACATTCACTTCATAGTTCAGCTGCCCAACAAACTTTTCAAGCTTTAACTTTTCTATGACTTAACGTATATAGCATATATTATTAATCCCCTAACACGGTAACTGAAGCTGGTAGGGCATTATTATCCTCCTCATCCGGACAGTCAGTTATTGAATAATTTACCCCTGGTCAGGGGCAAAGCAGTACCTTCAACCTCTATCTTCTGGTTCTAAGTCCTATTCAATCCTTGACATCTCACTGTCTTCTATTTCATTTTTCTTGATTGGATCATTACAGCTATTAGAACAAAATGGTTCTAACAAAGAGAACAATATCATTCCAAGAACCAGAACTGGCCTCAAGCCATTACAAGTTGATGTACAGAATACAGGTTAAGATATTTTTAAGCTGTCTTTCGACGAAAGCTAAATGAAGACTCCTCTCTGCAGTAACTCATGTAGAACTCAGCAGTGCCAATTTCTTCGTGGCATCATTAACTTCCTCCCCAGGAGGGCATAAGAACCTCTGACTCAGACAGATGAACTACCCCGCAGTTGAGCAGATCATTTTCTTTATTCAGTTCTTGAAATTCTTAAATGCCAGCATGTTAAGTCAGTGTGAGGATACGTCCTCTAGATCAGGAGGGCACTTTTTTTGTGTGTGTGGCATGTTTTCATGCCACAGACGTGTCTTTTTTGAAAGCAGAAGTACTCTTATAGGCTGGGTGCAGTGGCTCACACCTATAATCCCAGCAGTTTGGGAGGCCAAGGTGGACGGATCACCTGAGGTCAGGAGCTCAAGACCAGCCTGGCCAACATGGTGAAACCCCATCTCTACCAAAAATACAAAAACTAGCTGGGCGTGGTGGCACATGTCTGTAATCCCAGCTACTTGGGAGGCTGAGGCAGGAGAATCACTTGGACCCAGGAGGCGGAGGTTGCAGTGAGCCGAGATCCCACCACAGCACTACAGCCTGGGTGAGAGAGCAAGATTCCATCTCAAAAAACAACAAAAAAGAGAACTCTTACATAATCATATAAAAGCACATTTTGTTAGAACAAAATAAATTATTAGTAACAGAAATATGTTAGCACCCAGCACAGTACCAGTCCCTCACTAAATAATCCATTAAATGAAAACACCTAAAATCACGTTAGCTCAAATAAAGATTATTCCAAAATGCCAAACAGACAGAATCTATGAACAGCAGGAGTACATACCCATGAAGTCATGGGACTACATATATTGTGTAACCTCTACAGCCGGGTGACTCCACAATGTACTTTGGAACTGAACTCCTTTTACTAAGCCAATTGCTGAAGGCTTAAAGAAACTGCAATGGGGTCCCGGCCAGCAATAACATGCAATAGCAAGAAAATCAAATGTGTGTTTTCCACAGTAAACACGTATGTTGAAGTTGGGTCAAGAAATTCTTACCTGGTCTAAATACTGAGGGAGAAGCTTAGCCACGATCTTGGCTGTATTTTCACTCAGTTCAGAAGGCTTGATAATCACAGCATTTCCTAAACAAAGTAAAAAGTAGAACAGTATCATCTAATGCTTAACTGTAATAGCTACCAAAATGGCGTTCAGTGGGAAGTACAGGCTAGGTACTCCCAATTATTTCTGCAGCTCTCAATGCTGCACATCCTCATAATGAGCATAAGAGCTCACCTCACTTTCTCTTCAAAGGCTAACTCCTTAGCTGTCATCATCTTCAGGTCACTGTCAATGGGTTCCATCAGCCTTTCCCACTCCTCCAACTTTCTATCACTTTTCTCCCACTTCTGCCCCTAGATTGTCCTCTCTGCCCGGGAATTATTGGGCAAATGAGCGATTTCAACATACAGCTCTCTATCTGGATCCTGCAAAGTGAGAAATTAATCTCCTGGCATTTGCTACATACCCAAGCTAGCATTACTCTCATAGCCTTTATTTGAATGAAGAAACTGGTCAGACAGAATCAAATGGTTCATCCAAAGCCAGAGCCAGCAACTAAAACCATATTAGAATATGGATGCCTGAGTCCAAACTCCTGGGCCTATTGACTCAGACACCTTTATACTTCCACAGGTTCATTCTCCACGTGCTTCAAAACACAGCCACACAAATCTCCTCAGCAGCCCATTTAAAAATATGTATGATATGAATGAATTCTCAGTACACTGGTGGTGTAAACAAAGGAAAATTACCAAAGTAAATGCATTTAATTAGCCACTATCCTTAATTTACAATGAATATGAGAAAATAAGCCTCCCTAAAAAGGTATATAGACATAAGCTGGCACCAGACCTGCAGCGATGGCTCCTATCAGTGGCTGAATGGTGAGAACAAAGGGGTAGTTCCAAGCTCCGATTATCAGCACCACTCCCAGAGGCTGTGGCTGAATATAGGCCTCATCCAACATGGTGAGCAGGTTCTTCTTAACTGGTTTAGCAGTAACCCATTCAGGAAGATTCTCAAGCATAAAATCAATTTCCCCAAGGACAGTAATGACTTCCTGACTGTACGCATTGAATTCACTCTGTTATAAGAGAATCACAGTTAATCCTGCAGAGTAAGTATGATACACTTGGCCCTGAGTGTCAAAACACTCAAGCCAGGTACACCTGCAGTGACAACAACTGGCATTATCAGACTAGCTGGTTTGCCATTCAGACTCCTTTTGCACCCTTCACGCCCTTGATAAGGGCTTGCTAATTCTCTAATATATTAAAAAAAATCAAAGATTATTTCAGGGAGTAGTAACACTAGTAGTAGTAGTAGTCCCACTAGTAAATCCTTCTTTACTAATCCACACCCTTTAAAAGCCAGGCTTAGGCTGGGCGCGGTGGCTCAAGCCTATAATCCTAGCACTGTGGGAGGCCAAGATGGGCGGATCACAAGGTCAGGAGATCGAGACCATCCTGGCTAACATGGTGAAACCCTGTCTCTACTAAAAAAATACAAAAAACTAGCCGGGTGTGGTGGTGGGCACCTGTAGTCCCAGCTACTCAGGAGGCTGAGGCAGGAGAATGGCGTAAACCCAGGAGGCGGAGCTTGCAGTGAGCTGAGATTCGGCCACTGCACTCCAGCCTGGGCGACAGAGCGAGACTCCATCTCAAAAATAAATAAATAAATAAATAAAAGCCAGGCTTAAATATTACCTCTTACAGGAAGATTTCCTTGAGGAACAAAGGTCTGCTCTGATCATACTTTCTATATCACAGTAATTATGCTGTTGATCTGCATCTTAATATTTCACCCTTAATGCACTGGTTTATAACTATTACTCACATTTTATCTGTGTATGCTCTGTTTCCCAACCAAGTTTAAAACTCTTGGGGACAGGGAACTTATTATATTTCTTGAGTCATCCTATATATACACATACTCACATAAACATTTAGTTCTTCAAGAATGATTAAATGACACCGTCTTTTTGGAATCTTAATTATCCCATCTTGTTTATTTAATGTCACAGCCCCTTTCCACCAAAAGTACTCTAAATTTTATAGTTGCTACTAGTACTACTACTGTTAATGACTTATTAAAATAATCTTTGATTGAGGGGATTGTGGGGAAGGGAAAAATCACAAACCCAGAGTAAAGCTTTGCTACACATGTAATGCAGATAAAAAGTAAAAACAAGATGACGGCCTCGTGCCTGTAGTCCTAGTATCTGGGAGGTTGGGGCAGGAGGACTGCTTGAGCCTAGGAGCTGGAGGCTGCAGTGAGTTATGATTGAGTCACTGCACTTCAGCCCGGGTAATAAAGGGAGACCTCGTCTCTTTAAAAAAAAAAAAAAAAAACAAAGTAACTATTATCAGAAAACATAGAGGAATATGCTTAAACACCCTAAAACATTACTTAAAACTTTGCTACCACAGGCCGGGGAGGGGGTGGCTCACACCTGTAATCCCAGCACTTTGGCAGGCCCAGGCAGGTGGATCACTTGAGGCCAAGAGTTCAGGACCAGCTTGGTCAACATGGTGAAATTCCATCTCTACTAAAAATACAAAAATTAGCCGGGCATGGTAGCACACGCTGTAATCCCAGCTACTGAGGAGGCTGAGGCAAGAGAATCGCTTGAACCTGAGAGGTGGAGGTTGCAGTGAGCTGAGATCACACTACTGCACTTGCACTCCCACCTGGGAGACACAGTGAGACTCTGTCTTAAAAGCAAAACAAAACAACAAGCAAAC
This sequence comes from Piliocolobus tephrosceles, assembly GCF_002776525.5. Classification (NCBI taxonomy): domain Eukaryota; kingdom Metazoa; phylum Chordata; class Mammalia; order Primates; family Cercopithecidae; genus Piliocolobus; species Piliocolobus tephrosceles. Next base: position 19,129,569 of record NC_045449.1, read on the forward strand.
ATACAAACACACACACACACACACAAATCAAACCAATAAAAACTTTGCTACACAAAGCGTGTATCCAAAAGAGGCATATGATATCACTGGGGACCTTGTTAGAAACTTGGAATCTCAGATCCCACCCCTGATGTACTGAACAATAATTTGCATTTTAACAAGATCCCCAGGTGTCTGTTAGTGCATTAAAATTTGAGTAGAACTGACCTAATAACACACAAAGTTATGAAGAAAAATTTGAGTGCAACTATAACTTAAAAACAAAACTCTGTCTACAAAAGGAACCATAAACAAAGCTAAAAGGCAAGAAATAGACCCAGAGGCTGGTCTGAGGGTAATGGATTATTCAGAACTTATTAATATTACTGTCACTAAAGTTGGTATACAACTCTCCCACTGCTAAATTTTACTGGCTTTAAAAGAAAGAAAGAAAGAAACCCAAAGAAAGTATCTACAATACGGTAAACTGACAAATTACTGAAATCCAGAATATACAAAGAGTTCCTACACATCATAAGGAAAAGAATCACAAATGTAACAGAAAAATGGACAACAATAGAGTGCTAGAGGGCAGGGAAAGTCAGAGGGAACTTTGGCTTTATCTGTATTGCTGGAGATCATACTCCCAGCGCTGGAGTAATCCGAAATGTAAAAGCAAAAACAAAACCCAGCAGAAGCTCCGGCCCGCAAGTGCGCGGCTGGGGCCAGCTTCCCCGCGCCCCGCCGCACGCATGCGTACCTTGCACAGGTCGGCGGCGATGGCCGCCAGGATGTCCTTCTCGCGCTCCTGCACCATCCTCCGCAGGGCCTCCAGCTGCTGCAGCCGAAACCGCAGGGATCGCGACCGTCCGGACAGGAATGCCTGGCGGACCCGCTGTACTTCGCGCTCCATGGCCTGGTCCTGCAGAGAACTGCACGGTCGGAGGGCGCTGGGGCGTGGGAGGCGGGATGCAGGCAGGTGCGGGCCTTGCCTCGCCTCCCTCCGCCTCCCTCCGCCTCCCTCCGCCTCCCTCCGCCTCCCTCCGCCTCCCTCCGGGGGTTGTCTCCACCGCCGACCCGCAGCCACAACTCACTCGCCCAGGGCTCGCTCGCTCAGCCGCGGCCTGCGGGCCCGCCTAGTCCCACTGCCAGACCCAGTTGGGGCTGACTGAGCTTGACCCAAAACCTTGCGCCTATTGGCCCGGGAGGCCCACGTGACAGCCGCCGGCCGGACGCCGGCCTCGCCCACGCGAGCCCCAGCCCTCCACCGGATTCTGGCAGCCAGCTAGGATGTGGGGCGTTGAGTGCGCAGTGCGGGAGCGGAGCGCGGCCACGGGCCCGGGAGCGGGGGGGTGTAGGGATGGAGGGAAGGTGTTGGCCATCCTGCTGAGAGCGCCCCGGGGCGGCCCCAGAAAGGGCGAAGAGGAATCCTGGAGGAACAGGCGGAGGGCGCGCCGCTGGCAGTGGGCGCCCGGCCAAAAGCGTCCGGACTGCAACGGAAAGCCGTCTCCGCTCCGGCACTCTCAGAGGGGTTCCCTCCTCCATTTCGTGGCTCTTCAAACGTGGCCAGATGGACGGAGTTGGAGGCCTAGCGCTCCCTTTTCTGCTTCCCTGTCCTGTGCTCCTTCCTTCAGCGAGGAGCTGCCTCGACTTGACCGGCACTGACCGTCCGGGTTCCCTGGAGAGCTAGTCCCTGAGGGCGGGAAGCCCGGGTTCATCTCCCGCGGAGCCGGGACAGTGGTCATTTCCTTCGTGCACAAGCATCATCCTCGCACGTCCGTTACTCAGAGCTTCTCCCCAGGCTGCATTTGTCCCGCGGCACACCCTTCCATGTTCCCGCTCCCAAGAGAGAACCCGCTGCCCTCAGGTTTCCCCCTCCCGCCTTACTGCCTTTCGGGCGACAGACTTCAGCTCTCGTCACTACTCAGCAGCAGTTGGCACAGCTGATCGGTCCTGTCTTGTGGAAAGCTTTCTTTTCTTTACCATTTCCCTGCACTCTTCTGCACTTTTCTATTTAGCTCACTGGCCGGGTCCTCTGGGTTTTCCTTTGCTGGATTTTTCTCCCCTTCCTGACCTCTTAGGTGTTCAGGTGCCCAGGGCTTAGTACGAGGTCTTCTTATCTTTTCACAGCCACTTCCTGGTGTAATCCCATGGATGGTGCTCACAGAAGGCTGTAATCCCAGCCTTTCCTCTGAACTCCAGAGGGTATATTTGTGAAAAGAAAATAACTCCGGGCCCTGGCCCAAATGAACCCCCCACTTACACACAAAACAACAAAAACCCTGGGAGCCCAATTCACTATGCCAGAAGGAAAAAATTAAGCAGAAAGCTGAGTCATGCAAGAAACTGCCTTTCTGTATGTTCCAAAGCAGATAGCTACAGATAAAAGGTTAAATGTCCCCACAGGTAGCTGCCCTGTCCTCACCTTATCTTAGTGAAGTGCTGATTCACAGAGCTGGAGGCAAATACATAATTGACTATTCCCCTGCCTGTTCCTTTTTCTATTTGTGCAATGTGTGGATTCAGTAATGACCATGTTCTCCTCCTTTCCCCTCCAGCCCGCTCCTCCCTTTTAAATATTGAAGCCCTCAAAATCATATTTAGATAAAGGCATAGACCTCCCTCCCAAGCATGTCCTTTACCTTGGCAAAATAAACTTCCAAACTGATTGAGAGCTGGTTTTGGTTTACAAACTGGCAGCCAAAGGAAGTGACTCTGAGTGGAGGTAGCCCTGACCTTTGACAAATCTATCAATGCTTGGTACCAGCTTGGGCTATTTTTATTACTCGAACAGGACAATTTGCTGAGATCTGGGAGCTCCACACTCCAGAGAATCCCTGGTCTCCCAAAATTTAGTTGAGATATAAGGTTTGTTTTGCTGTACACCTCTTTTCTGCAGTTTTACTTAACTCCCAACAAGGAAGGCGAGTTTTCCTGCTTCCAGGAAGATGGAGAGCAGGCAACTCATTTCTGGAATTTCATCTGGCTTCCAGCAGGGAAGGTGAGTCTGAGTTTTTTTCCTCCTTCTAAAATGGTAAACAGCAGTCTTGAGCCTGGGCCCTGTTCCTAGGTAAGGACCTGAATTGGAGTTTGGTCTTGGAAACTCACCTTAGTGACTAAAGTTAACATTAACAACCAACTGGTCTTAATTTCTCCTTACCATTAGAGCACTCAATAATACAAATTGTGCGATCGTTTATTTTGCTTAACAGTTTCTTTGTTTCTGTTGTCGTTTTGTTCTTTTTCCCATTGGACTTGACCAGCTCTACCTGACTTGGTCAAATCTGAAGGAAAGTTGAAATTATGGAGAATAAGGCCTTTGAATTGGCTAAATTACCACAGATGAGGGGAAAAAATGAAAAAGAAAAAAACAGGCCGGGCATCCTGGTGGTTTCCCTGCTTCTACCCTTTTGGGTTTTTTTTTTTTTTTTTTTTGAGACAAGGTGTCACTCTTGTCACCCAGGCTGGAGTGCAGTGGCCATGATCATGACTCACTGCAGCCTCCAACTCCCAGGCTCAAGTGATCCTCCCACCTCAGCCTCCCAAGTAGTCGGGACTACAGGTATGTGCCACCACGCCTGGCTAAATTTTTTTGTATTTTTTGTAGAGATGGGGACTTGCTATGTTGGCCAGGCTGGTCTCCGACTCCTGGGCTCAAGCGATCCGCCTCCCTCAGTCTCCCGAAGTGCTGGAATTACAGATGTGAGCCACCTCGCCGGCCCCCTGCTTCTACTCTTGACTCTAGAGGTTATTTTTCAGTTCTACACTTGCCCTTTTATACTCTAATGCGGGGGCCTAGAGTGCGTGAACCCCATTTCCCAGGCTGTCATGCCAGCTGCCTTCTGCCAGTAGGGGGCACTATAAGGAAATCAGAAGGCAGGCGATAGAGAGTAACTTACTGCTTCTGGATTCAATCGTGTGGCAGTTGCTGCCCATTTCTATAGTGAAAGTGGAGGAGGGATTATTCTTTAGGAATTCCTTCCATGGTCAAGGTGACACCTCTCTAGTAGACAGAGAATGAAAGTGATAGTGTCTCCAAATGGCACAGTAGCTGGTGCAGTTCCATGGGTTCCAGCTAAGGGTATTTTTAGCTGCTTTTTTTTTTTTTAATCTATAATGTCACCCCATTATTCTTTTTGACATCTATTACTCTTAAAATTCCCTCTACATGAATTAACTAGTTTCTCTTTCATGACTGGACTCTGATAACACTTTGCTGTAGGCTGTTTTCCATCTAGCCGTTGGTGTCCGAATGTACCCTGATCATGTTAATTCACTGCTTAAAACTTTCCAACAGCTTCCTCTCATGTTTAGAATGAAATTCAGAACGTGAATTTTCTATACATATTCTACAAGCCCTAAATGCCCTGGCCCCTGACTACATCTTCAACCTCTTTTTGTAGGATTCTCCCACTTAGTTCCAGCCAGAGTGGCTCCCTTGCTGTACACTACTGAGCACTCTAAACGCGTTCCCAGCCCAGGGCTTTTGCGTTGTTTCCTTTGCCTGTAGTGTCCAGCTATCATTCTCACGTAATTCAATTTCTGCTTCAATATTACCTCCCTAAAGAAGCCTTCCCTGACGACCATGTCTAAAATATCAGTCTCTGCTACTTTCTGTCCCTGACCCTGTTTTATTTTTCTTAATATAAATGTATCTGTTTGTTGTTTTTAATGTGTCTACCTCACTGGAATGTCTTATAAAGTCAGGGTCTTTGTTGTTCATGTTCATTGTAATGTTAGTACCTTGAATAGAATCTGGCCCACAGTAGGTGCTCAGTAAGTATTTATTGAATGAATGAATGAATGCTACACTCTCACATACTCTAGTCTTAGTGTCTTGGCACTGTCTACTTTTGCGGCTTTCTCAACAACCTGTAACTTGAAGCTTAAGGAGATTCATGATAAAGCAAGGAAATTAGCAAGACCATCAAACTCTTCACCTCTACTTCTCACTTGCCTGCTTTGGACAAATACAAAAAAATCCAGCCCATCTGGAAATACCATGGTTAAAGTTGGGAGACAGTAGATGAGAAGGCAAACAGGCTTACATAACAAAGAAAAACAGTAGCCTCCAACATATACAAAGTGTTTAATTCAATTATGTAAGTAACTGAGGAGTGCTTGTGCATAGGAAGCCAGCCAACCAATATCAGTATCTAGAACCGTGTAGCAGCAATGTTTAAATCAGCTCAAAGTCTGCCACAGAGTGTACCCCATAATCTTTGTTTATCTGATCTGAAAGAGTAACCAGTTCTAAATGCTGAGATAATAAATATTGTGTAAGGAACTAGGTAAATTGAGCTATGAATCATGCTTCCATTTTTTAAAAAATGTAAATAATGGGCTGGGCGCGGTGGCTCACGCCTGTAATCCTAGGACTTTGGGAGGCCGAGGCAGGTGGATCACCTGAGGTCGGGAGTTCAAGACCAGCCTGACCAATATGGAGAAACCCCATCTCTACTAAAAATACAAAATTAGCCGGGGTGGTGGCGCATACCTGTAGTCCCAACTACTCGGGAGGCTGAGGCAGGAGAATCGCTTGAAGCTGGGAGGCGGAGGTTGCGGTGAGCCAAGATCGCACCATTGCACTCCAGCCTGGGCAAAAATAGTGACATTCCATCTCAAAAAAAAAAAAAAAAAATGTAAATAATGAACAGAATTCCAGTGTGGCATTAGAACAGGAATCGGCTTTACCTAGGGCAAATTAATCACTGAGTAGCGAAGAACTGCTGCTTTTGCTGAGGATAAGATGTGAGGATTTATTCCCTTCTCTTCTCTTACCTTCTCTCCTCTCCTCTCCCCTCCCCTCCCCTCCCTTCCCCTCCCCTCCCTTCCCCTCCCCTCTTCTCTTCTCTTTGTCTCACTCTGTCACCCAGGCTGGAGTGCAGTGGCGCAATCTCAGCTCACTGCGCCTCCTGGGTTCAAGCGATTCTCCTGCCTCAAGCTCCTGAGTAGCTGGATTACAGGCGCCTGCCACCATGCCCAGCTAACTTTTGTATTTTCAGTAGAGAAGAGGTTTCACCATTTTGGTCAGGCTGGTCTCAAACTCCTGATCTCATGATCCACCACCTCAGCCTCCCAAAGTGCTGGGATTGCAGGAATGAGCCACTATGCCCGGCCGAGGATTTCTTACAAACGAGGTACTCTGATTTTAATGGCATAATCACCAAGAGTTTCTACCAACTCTTGAACATTTTCTTTATTAGTTAGAAAAATCAACTGATGGCATTTTGTTGGGCATATTTAAAAATCACATCCAAGTGCTTTAACAGAACAAGGTGAGACATTTATGGAACCAAAGAGAGGACTGGGAATTCTTTTACTACACTCCCAAGCTGAAACATTCTCCCTTCAGCTTTTGAATATAATACACCATTGATTTAAGTAGCTATGGGTAATGAAATCACCACAGTGGGATATAGGGGTAAGGAGTGAGTCCTCACAGACCACTCCTTTCAGGAACGCAGTAGACTGTAATGATTTTAGTATGCCTGCCCACTATACTTTTCCATCCTCCTTTTTCAGCTAAAAAAAACAAGTTTTTGTTTTTGTTTTTATTGTGGGTTATCTACCCCATGACCCTTCTCCACCACAACCTTTAGATCTTTGATCTCCTCAATTGTCAGCATAGAGAGTTTTCTTAAAGGCAAGGATGAAACAGACACTGTTAATTATTTAAACCTCAGGAGGACTAAGGTAATGAGTGTGTACCCAGGAGTTCTTTCTGCCTTCTGGCCCAAATTTCATTACATTTTCATTGGATACTACATAAATACAAAACAGTGCCTACAGTAAATTATTACAGAGTTTACCTACCTGTGTCTACGACCCAGAACATTACCAGCATTCCTCTTAGGCCCCTACCCAGTCACCACTACAGAATTTCTGGGTGAAAGTAAATACATGTGTAACTTCAGAGGCCAAATAATTTTTCAGCGTGTTTATACCAATTTATATTCCCCACCAGTGATGTGTGACACAGTCTAGCAGCTCCTTTCTAAAACTTGATTTTTAAAAAATTACCCATTCTGGTGGATGCATAGTGATTTTTTTTTTTTTTTTTTTTTTTTTTGACAGAGTCACAAAAAAAAAGGAGTGCAGTGGTATAATCTCAGCTCACAGCAACCTCTGCTTCCTGGGCTCAAGGGATACTCTCACTTTAACCTCCCTAGTTGTTCGCATTACAGATGCATGCCACCATGCCTGGCTAATTTTTATATTTTTAGTAGAGACAGGGTTTTGCCATGTTGCCCAGGCTAATCTCGAACTCCTGAGCTCAAGAGATCCACCGGCCTCGGCCTCCCAAAGTGCTGGGGTTACAGGTGTGAGCCACTGCACCCAGCTTGTAGTGATAACTCCTGGTGATGTTGACTTGCATTTCCCTAGTGACTAATCATGGTGGGCACCTTTTCATGTGTATTGACTATTTGCACATATTTCCATAGCTGGGAATAGCAGATTTTATGAAAGGTGTTTAAGATAGCAGACCTGAATTGAAGCCTCAGACTGCCTTGGATACCTTTCCTAACTTTCAACACACTCTTCTTCAGCAAATGCCAATATAAATGCTTGTGTTCACAGATCAGTAATAGAAAAGAACAAACACAGGTCCATAGACACTACACACACGCACACGTGCATGTAACTCTAAGGAAAAAGGAGATACCTTTACAAAAGATGAAGCATTCTGATGTGTAATTCTCACAATCTAGTAAGACACTGAAACATGGTCTTTGGGGGCGGGAGCGGAAGAGTTAGCCCAAAGGAAGGCTGTGGGGGATTAAATAATAGATTATAAGAAAATAGGAGAGGGCAAACTCGAAACTCAGGAAGGAAAGAGGAGAGAAAAGCACACCTTGATAGAGATGAAAGTCACATGAGAACAAAAGGTAAGAGATACAAAAAGAGCAGTTTGACAAAATTACAAAAAATGAAAAGGAGACAAATGATTCCACTTACATGGTATACTTAGAGTAGTCAAATTCATAGAAACAAAAAGTAGAACAGTGGTTACTCAGGGCTGGGGCAGGGGGCAAGGGAAGCGGTTACGGTAACGGAGCTACTGCTTGATGGGGACAGAGTTTCCATTTGGAATGATGAAAAAGTTCTGGAGGTAAATACTGGCGATGATTGCACAACATTGTGAATGTACTTAATACCACTGAATTGTTCACTTAAAAATGTTAAAATGGTAAAATATTTTTCAGCGTGTTTATACCAATTTATATTCCCCACCAGTGATGTGTGACACAGTCTAGCAGCTCCTGCTAGACTCATTTGGGTAATGGTGTGTGCTTATTGAAGACCTATGCTTAGCTTTGTAAGAAACTGCAAAACTCTTCCAAAGTGACTGTACCATTTATCATGCATTCCTACCAATATATGAGAGTTCCTGCTGCGCCACATCCTTGCCAGCATTTGGTGATGTAAGTGCTTTGGATTTTAGCCATTCTCATAGGTGTGTAGTGGTAACTCATTGTTTTATTGCCAATTCCCTGATGACACATAATGTTGAGTATCTTTACACATCTTTATTTGCCATCTGTATAGATTCTTCGGTGACATGTCTGTTTAGACCATTTTTAATTGGGTTGCTTTTTATTGTTGAGTTTAAAGAGTTATTTGTGTATTTTAGATAAATAGCCTTTATATCAGATGTTTTTACAAAGATTTTCTCATAATCCTTGGCTTGTCTTTTCATTCTGTTAGCAGTGGGATATAGTAAAAAAACAGTGTTTTTTTACAGAGCAATTTTTAAATTTTAATGAAGTCCAATTTATGAATTTTTTCTTTCATGAATTGTGCTTTTGGTTTTGTATCTAAAAAGTCATTGCCAAACTCGAGGCCACCTGTATGTTCTTCTATGTTATCCTAGGAGTTTTATAGTGATGCATGTCAGGAAGAAAATAAAGGTCTAAGATCTTTCTCTAGGTTCTGGTTTTGTTTTGTTTTTTGGCATGTGGATGTCTAGTTGTTTCAGTACCATTTGTCAAACAGACTGTCCTTTCTCCATTGAATTGCTTTTGTTTCTTTGTCAAACCTTAGTTGACTGTATTAGTGTGAATCAATTTTTTAGTTTTGTATTCTATTCTATTGATTTATTTGTGTATTCAGTCATCGGTGCCACATTATTGTGTTTACTCCACCTTTATGGTAAATCCTGTAGTTGGTAGTGTCAGTCTACCAACTTTGTTCTTCAACATTGTGTTGGCTATTCTGGATTTTTGCTTTTCCATGTCATCTTTAGAATTAAGTTTGTCAATATCCACAAAATAACCTGCTAGATTTTGATTGGGAGTGTTGAATCCATGGATCAAGTTGAGAAGAACTGGCATCTTTTCAACTTCAACTCTTCATTTCCATGAGCATGGACTGTCTCTTCATTTATTATTTACATCTCCTTTGGTTTCTTACATCAGAATTTTGTAGTTTTCCTCATATAGATCTTGTATGTATTTAGATTTATATATAAGTATTTCCCCCTCGTTTTGGTGCTAATGTAAGTGATGTTTTTAATTTTAATTTCAAATCCAAAGTGTTCATTGCTATTGTATAGTAAAATAATTGACTTTTGTATAGTAACTTTCATCCTGATACCATGCTATAATCACTTACTAGTTCCAGAAACCTTTTTTGTTGATTATTTGGGATGTTCTACCCAGATAATCCTGTTATCTGTGAACAAAGTCAGCTTAATTTCTTTCTTCCTAATATGTATACATTTCCTTTGTCTTATTACATTAGCTAAAAACAGTTACAATGTTGAAAATCAGTGGTGAGAAGGGACATCCTTGCTTTGTTCCTAATATTAGCAGGAAGGCATGCAGCTTCTTTTGACTAATATGTTATCTGTAGAATTTTGTAGATGTTTGTGATCCAAGTGAGGCATTTTTATTCTTGATATAAAATAGGTAAATAAAACTTACTATTTTAACCATTAAGATGCACGATTCAGTGACATTAAGTACATGCACAGTGTTCTGCAACCGTCAATATCATTCACTTTTAGAACATTTGCATCATCCCAAACAGAAATTGTACCCATAAATAATAATTCCCATCTTGTCTTCTTTCAGTCGCCTAGTAACCTCTATACTGTATGATATTGACTATTCTAGGTACCTCACATAAGTGTAATCATACAATATGCGTCCTTGCATACTTGTACAAGCGTCCTTGTATAATAGGCCTGCATATGGCTTATTTTCCTTAGTACAGTGTTTTCTTTTTAGGGGGAAACAGGGTCTTGCTCTGTTGCCCTGGCTGGAGTGCAGTGGCATAAACATGGCTTACTGCAGCCTGAACCTCCCAGGCACAAGTGATCTTCCCACCTCAGCCTCCTGAGTAGCTGGGACCACAAGCATGTGCCACCATACCCAGCTAATTTTAAATTTTTTGTAGAGACAGGGTCTCACCATTTTGCCCAGGCTGGTCTCAAACTCCTGAGCTCAAGGGATCCTCCTGCCTCCATCTCCCAAAGTGCTGGGATTATGGGCAAGAGCCACACCACCACCAGCCCTAGCACAATGTTTTTAAGGTTCATCCATGTTATAGCATATATCAGAATTTCCTTTCTTTTTAAGGTTGAGTAATATCCCATTGTAAGTATACCACATTTTGTTTATCCATTTACAGAATGGACATTTGGGTTGATTCCACCTTTTGGCTATTGTGAATAATGCGCCGTGAACACTGGTATACAAATATCTGTGTGAGTCCCTGCAGCATATCGTAATTCTATATTTGTTAAAGATCTCACATACTATTTTCTATAGCGGTTGCACCATTTTACGTTCCCATCAGCAATGTACAATCATTCCAATTTCTCCACATTCTCTCTAAAACTTGCTTTCTGTTTTCTTTCTGTAATGACCCCTGTAATAGGTATAAAGTGATGTCTCATTGTGGTTTTTATTTGCATTTCTCTGATGACTAGTGATGTAGAGAGAATGTTTTCATGCCCTGAATAGCTATTTATCTTCTCCGGAGAAATGTCTGTTCAAGTACTATGCCTAGATTTTTTTTTTTTTTTTTTTTTTGAGACAGAGTCTCACTCTGTCACCCAGGCTAGAGTGCAGTGGTGTGATCTTGGCTCACTGCAATCTCTGCCTCCCAGGTTTAAGTGATTCTCCTGCCTCAGCCTCCTGAGGCTGCCTGCCACCATGCCCAGCTAATTTTTATATTTTTAATAGAGATGGGTTTCACCATGTTGGCCAGGCTGGTCTCGAACTCCTGACCTCAAGTGATCCACCCGCCTCCGCCTCCCAAAGTGCTGGGATTACAGACATGAGCCACCACGACTAGCCATATGCCTAGTTTTGAATTAGGCTGTTTGTATATTTTGTTGTTGCTGAATTGTTAAGAATTTATATCCAGAACATAAATCACTTATCAGATATATGCTATGCAAATACCTTTTGCCATTCAGAATGTTACCTGTTTATATTATTGATAGTATTCTTTTATGCACAAAATTTCTAATTTCACTGAAGTCTTATTTATCTATTTTGTTGTTGCTTGTGCATAGCTAAGTAGTCACTGCCAAATCCAGATTTCCCCTTATGTTTTCTCCTGGAAGGCTTAATGTTTGCTCTTCTGTTTAGGTCTTTGATCACTTTTTTTTTTTTTTTAAGATAGGGTCTCACTCAGTCACCCTGGAGTACAGTGGTGCAATCAGAGCGCACTGCAGCCTTCACCTCCCAGGCTCAGGTGATCCTCCCACCTCAGCCTCCGGAGTAGCTGGGACTACAGGCACACATCACCACACTGTGTGTGTGTGTGTGTGTGTGTGTGTGTGTGTATTTTTTGTAGAGACGGGGTTTTGCCATATTGCTCAGGCTGGTCTTGAACTCCTGGGCTCAAGCAATCAGCCCACCTTGGCCTTCCGAAATGCTGGGATTATAGGTGTGAGCCATTGTACCCAGACTGATCACTTTTGAGTTAATATTTTATATGGTAAACAGGGGATCAACTTCATTCTTTTCTATGTGGATATCCAGTTTTCCCAGCACAATTTGATGAAAAGACTTTCCTTTTCCCATTTAATGGTATTGGCACCCTTGTTGAAGTCATTTGACCATATATGCAAGGGTTCATTTCTGCATTCCCAATTCTGTCCATAGGCATGTCTTTATGCCAATACCACACTCTTTTGATTATGTAGCTTTGTAGTTTGTTTTGGAATCAAGCAGTCTGAGTCCTTCCACTTCGTTCTTCTTTGTCAAGACATTTTTGTCTGTTGGGGTCCATTAAGATTCCATATGTATTTTAGGGTGGATTTTTCTATTTTTGCAATATGTCTTAGGGATTTTGATAGAGATTGCATTGAATCTTTAAATTGCTTTTGGTAATATTATTATCTTAACAGTATTAAGTCTTCATATGCGTGAGAGTGGGTTGTCTTTTCATTTATTTATGTCTTCTTTAATTTCTTTCAATGATTTTATAGTTTTTAGTGTACAAGTCTGTTGCCTCCTTGGTAAATTTATTCCTATGCATTTGATTCCTTTTGATGCTATTAAAAATGGAATTGTTTTCTTAATTTCTTTTTGGGATCATTCATTGCTAGTGTATAGAAATGCAACTCATTTTATGTGTTGTGATTTGCATCCTGTGACTTCTGAATTTGTTAATTGGGCATAATGGTTTTGGGAATGTCATGGGTTTTATACATATAAGATCATGTTATTTTTGAACACAGGTAATTTTACTCCTTCCTTTCCAATGTAAATACTTTTTTTTTTTTTTTGAGACAGAGTCTTGCTCTGTAGCCCAGGCTGGAGTGCAGTGGTGCTATCTCGGTTCACTGCAAGCTCCGCCTCCTGGGTTCACGCCATTCTCCTGCCTCAGCCTCCTGAGTAGCTGGGACTACAGGCGCCTGCCACCACGCCCGGCTAATTTTTTGTATTTTTTTTAGTAGAGACGGGGTTTCACTGTGGTCTTGATCTCCTGACCTCGTGATCCGCCCACCTCGGCCTCCCTAAGTGCTGGGATTACAAGCGTGAGCCACCGCGCCCGGCCTCCAATGTAAATACTTTTTATTCTTTTTATTGCCTAATTGCACCATCTTTAACTTTCAATAGTATTGTGAATATAAGTGGGGAAAGCAGACATTTTTGTTTTGTTCCTGATCTTAGGGGAAAAGCTTTTAGTTTTTCACCATTGAGTATGATCTTAGCTGGAGGTTTGTCATATATGGCTTTTATCATTTTGAGGAACTTTCTTTCTATTCTCACTTTATTAAGTGTTTTTATTTTCCAAAGAAGAGGTATCATTATTGGTATAGCGAGATTAGTATCTATATATGTTACCTTTTCTATTTGATGTCCTTGCTTTTTTTTTTCTTCCATTGTAGTTTTAACTGAGCATTTTATGAGATTCTATTTTCTTTCTTCTCTTAGTATATTGATTATATTCGTTTTTAAAAACTTTTCCATTAGTTGCCCTAGAGTTTGCAATATACATTTACAACTAACCTAATTCCACTTTTGAATAACACTGTCTTTCTTCATGGGTAGTGCAAGTGCCTTGGAATATTCTCAGTTCCTCCCTCTTGACCCTTATAACACTGCTGTCATTCATTTTAGCTATGCACAAGCTGTAGTAACCAAATACATTGTTACTATTATTTTCATGTAATTTTTGTCAATTAAAAATAAGAAAGATAACATATTTTACCTTCATTTATTCCTTTACTAATACATAATTCCTTCCTTTATGTGTATCTGAGTTTCTGAAGTATTTCAGAAAATAGGTGTGGCATCATTAGTAGTATGTGATCTCTAGTAATCATAATGAGACACCACTTCCCACCCACTACTATGGTATAACTAAAAACAAAAAGAAAATCCCAAGCGTTAGCAAGGATGTGGAGAAACTGGAAACCTCATACACTGCTGGTGGCAATGAAGAATGGTGCAGGCACCATGGGAAACATTTTGGCAGTTCCTCAAAAAAGCCCAGAATTATCATATAACCCAGTAATTCCACTCCTAGGTATAGACAGAAAAGAAGTGAAAACAGGTGTTCAAACAAAAACTTGTACATGAGTATTTACTGCAGCATTATTCACAATAGCCAAAAAGTAGAAATAACCTAAAAGTCCATCAACTGATTAGTAAACACCGTGTGGCATATCACACAATAAACTATTCAGCCAGAAAAAGGAATCAAGTTTTGAGAGACATGCTGCAACATAGAGGAATCACAGGCTGGGCATGGTAGCTCACACCTGTAATCCCAGCACTTTGGGAGGCTGAGGTGGGTGGATCACGAGGTCAGGAGTTCAAGGCCAGCCTGACCAACATGGTGAAACCCCGTCTCTACTAAAAATACAAAAATGAGCTGGGCATGGTGGCACACACCTGTAGTCCCAGCTACTCAGGAGGCTGAGGCAGGAGAATCGCTTGAACCCAGGAGGCAGAGGTTGCAGTGAACTGAGATCGTGCCACTGCACTCCAACCTGGGTGACAGAGCCAGACTCTGTCTCAAAAAAAAGAGCTATGGAATTGAAAAGTACAATAACTGAAGTGAAAAAATTCACTAGAGGGCTCAAGAGTAGATTTGAGCTCGCAAAAGAAAGAATCAGCAAACTTAAAGATAGGATAATTGAGATTAGTCTGAGGAACAGAAAAAAAAAGATAAGAAAAGTGAACACAGATGTAGGGACCTAGGAAACACAATCAAGTATACCAACATACAAATAATGGAAGTCTCAGAGGTGAGGAGAGAAAGAAAAAAACATAAAAATATTTGAAGAAAGAATAACTGAAAACGTCCCAAATCTGATGATAGACATGAATCTACATATTCAAGAAGCCCAACAAACACCACGTAGGGTGAATTTGAGGAGGGGCAAGGTCATTTGCTGACTGTCATGGTGGAAGGTGGTAGGGAGGGGTCAGTGGTTTTAAAAGAGTGGAGAAAGTTTAACATGGGTTGCAGAGATGGACAGTGACATGACTAAACAAAGGCAGGGCAGGGTGCTGAGGGTCTAATTATGGTTAATGGTCATAAGTTTCTAGTGTAACCAATATGAAGTGATCGGCTATTTGTACAGAAAATGTGCAACTGGGTTCCTTCAGGATGGAGTTCTGTCATGTAGAAGGGTCAAAAGAATCCAGGTTACTGGCAAAGAGTTACTAAAATGATGAACCATACTGACGAAGCTACATAAGGAAGGAAGTAAAGGCAGGCATGTAGTGGATTGAGAAAGAGTTGTAAACTGACTGGGAGGCCCAAGTGATTGAAGAAATCTCTTAAGTAGACATAGCAATGAAAGTATGCTGGAAGGATTAGAGATGTGGCCAGTTAAAGGGCTAAAGGTAGAACAGTTATATGCAATGAAAAAGCCCAAAGTATGATTATGGAGTGTGTGCCTGAGGTAGGGCAGAGAAAGTTACTGGAGTGAGGACTGGGGAATTGAGGTGAGGGACTGGAGCATTGAGTATCTTCATCTCTATGGATGCTGAGTTCACACAGGATGCTGGTAAGACTTGGGGTTAGAAAGACTGTATGAAGGTGCTAGAGTTTTACATAAGAGAGGAGGAGATGAAGATATAAAAGTATATATCACATGTACAGGGTCCACTAGCTGGAAAGGATAGGAAATACTGTCACTGGAAAAATTAGACACCAAAAATATTAAGATGACTGATAAATAAGAAAAAACAATGGGTCCAAATGTAGAATTCTGCACTTGGGCTCAGGAGGACAACCACACAAAGGGAGGGTGGTGATGCTGTGGCTGGTCAGTGGCACACTGCCAGGTCATGTGGTATAGCCATCAAAAACTTAGTACTTCCCTAAAAGTCTAACAGGTTCTGCTCTAATGGAAATGGTTCTGCTCTAAATGGTTCTGTTTGTATCACTGCCTTCAGGCTTGTGTGAATTCAAGATGAAGAGAGTAGAGACTCGAAATCACATTCCATGAAAAATGACTGAAGAAATTACAAATGTTTACCATGAAGATCCTATGGAGCATGAGCCATTATAAAAACACCCATAGGGCAGTAACTGAAAAACGGACAGACTCTTCTACAGGATCATAAGCCCAACAGCTGGTATCAGTGGGTGAAAGTTATGGGTAGGAAAGGTAGGTTTCAATTCAAAAGAAAAGTGTTCTGAGAATCAAAGCTGCATTGGGAAGTAGCAAGTTCCTCATCAGTGAGGTAATTAAGTATAGACTGGACAGCCTGGCAAGGATGTTCTGGAGGAATCCCAAGGTCAGATTGGTGATTACATCAAATACCCTTTTAGACCCCTTTAATATGAAGATTTTATTAAATGTGGAAAGTTTTTTGTCATTATTTCTTTAAAAAAAAATTATTCTGCCCCTCTTCTCTCTCCTCTGCTTTGGGAACTACGATTATATGCTTTTTAGGCCACTCACAGATTGCTCATTTTCATTTTTTTCAGTCTTTTTTCTCTCTACATTTTATTTAGGATATTTACCATTGCTGTATCTTTAAATTCACTAATCTTTTCTTCTACAGTGTCTAATCTGCTGTTAATGTCAACCAATGTATTTTCATCTCAGATTTTTGTTTCATCTCTGGCAATTCAATTTGGTTTTCTTTTTGTAAATTTGATGTCTCACTTTAACATACTCCATGTTATTCTCTATTTTCTTAAAGATTAAACAAAATTATAGAAACCATTTAATATTCCTGAGTAGTAATTCTATCTGTTCATTTCTGGGTCAGTTGCTATTGACTGATGTTTCTCTTTATTATGGATTTTAGTTTGTTGTTTATTTGTATGCCTGGTAATTATTAGTTGTATGCCAGACATTGTGATTTTTACTTGTTGGGTACTACATATTCTTGTACTATTTTAAATACACTTGAGCTTTGATACAGTTAAGTTCTGTATCAAAGAACAGAACTTTTATAATAAAACATTTTTAAGAATACATAAAATTTTAAAATAAAATGGAAAAATTTGTCACAGTCATAACTGATAGAAAACTAATAAACTTCTAGTTATAAAGAACTCATATAAATTGAAAAGAAAAATAAACCCAAAACTGATAAACAGGCAACAGACATAAACAGATAAAAGATAATTAAAAGAAAAACTAGTCAAATATAGTCAACCTCACTAATAAAAAAAATTGAAATTAAGTACCCATTTTTCATATACTGAGCTAGCAAAGATTTTTTGAAATACTTGTTTCTGATTTGGGATTCTAGTCTCAAGGATCAAATTCTGTGTAAAGATATTCAGTGAATCAATTATAGGTGATAGTGAAAAACTAGACACATAAAAAGTCCAATAACAATGAAGTGATTAGGTGAACAGTGTGACAATCAGGTACTGATTATACAGAGACAATTGGATTTTAACATTATTTTCAGGAAGTGCCTTTATAAACATAAGAAACATGTTTGTATGGTAATGTTAAGTAAAAAAGCAGAACACAGCTGAGACAAAAACAAGCACTGCAAAGAGATTGGAAGTGAGGGTGGGGAGATTTGAGAGTCTATCTTTGGGAAATTTTGTGTATTTTCCTTTAGTGTGATTATACATATTTGAGATTCAATTCTACTGTCTTATTTTGTATTATTATAATGCCTTCTTTTTACTTTTTATCTTCATTTTCACTGCTTTATGTTAGATTGTTTTCTTAGTTTCCTTTTGATTTCTACTGATTTATAAATTATGTATTCTATTTCTTCCCTTTTGGTTATTCCCTTAAAATGGCAACATGCATACCTCACTTAAAAACTTTGTCAATCACTATATCCTACCCTCTTCCCTGATAATATCTAGATGGCTTTAACTAAGAGAATCTTCTCCCAATCTTACCTTTTATTGCTGTACATATTTTATTTCTACTTTATTTTTGTACTGTGTGAATTATCCTATTATTTTTTAAAATGTAAATTCAAAATGAGTTTCAATATATCCATATTTACCAATTTTGTTGCCATTATTTGGACATCAGTGGTTTTTTTTTTTTTTTTTCTATGAATGCTCTATAAATAAATGGTGATGCCTCTCAGTATTTGCAGGAAAATGTCTTTTAATTTGCCCGCTTTTGAGAACAATAGTGTAGCTGGATAAGGAGTAACATTATTCTCTCAGCATTTTGATGATATTATTTCACTGTCTTCTGGTTTTTATTGTTGTTGTCGATGTGTGAATCCTCCAACTTTCTTCTTTCACAAGATTGTTCTGACTATCCTGGGTCCCTTGCATCTCCATATGAGTTTTAGGATGTATTTTCCAATCCGCAAGAAGGGGGCCTATTTAAAGTTTGATAGGGCTTGCCCTGAATCTGTAGATGAATTTAGGGTATATTTAACAATTTTAAGGCTTCCAGTCCATTACCATGGAAAATCTTTATTTACGTTTTTAATGTCTTTTAATACTGACAAGTCTTGCATTCCTTTGGTTGAATTTATTCCAGAGTATTTTATTCTTTTTGATACTTTTGTGAATGGAAGTGTTTTCTTAATTTCATTTTCAGGTTGTTTATTGCTAGTGGATAGAAATTCAACTGATTTTTGTGTATTGATCTTGTATCTTACAACCCTGCTGAACTCATTTATTAGCTCTAGTAGTTTCAGTTTTGTGTAAGTATGTATGGATTCCTTAGGGTTTTATAAATGAACGATCATGTCACACTCAAATAGGATAGATTAACTTCTTCCCTTACAAGCTGGATGTCTTTTCTTTCTTTTTCTTGTCTAATCACCCTGGATAGAATCTCCAGTACAATGCTCATTAGATCTGTGAATAT
Source organism: Piliocolobus tephrosceles (assembly GCF_002776525.5). NCBI lineage: Eukaryota > Metazoa > Chordata > Mammalia > Primates > Cercopithecidae > Piliocolobus > Piliocolobus tephrosceles. Next base: position 19,148,293 of record NC_045449.1, read on the forward strand.
TAAGATTCATGCCTTACTTCAAGTGTCTTTTGTCAAATATCTGAATACTACATCTCCATCAGTTTCCTACACTTTTCCTTGGAATTTCTATCAGATAAATAATGGCCTAGGTCAGGTGCAGTGACTCATGCCTGTAGTCCCAGCACTTTGGGAGGCTGAGGTGGGCGTTCAACCACCTGAGGTCAGGCGTTCAAGACCAGCCTGGCCAACATGGTGAAACTTCATCTCTATTAAAAATACAAAAATTAGCTGGGAGTGGTGGCAGGTGCCTGTAATCCCAGCTACTCAGGAGGCTGAGGCAGGAGAATTGCTCAATCCTGGGAGGCAGAAGTTGCAGTGAGCCCAGATTGTACCACTGCACTCCAGCCTAGACGACAGAGTGAAACTCTATCTCAAAAAAAAAAAAGAAAAAAAACCAACAAGAAAACACCTAGATCTTGCATACATTCCATCTCTTTACATATCTTTTATTCTGGGGAATTTCCACAAATCTGTCTTCAAGTTCATTATTTACTCTTTTGGTTATAACTAATCTGCAGTTTAGTCTACCAAGTATTAGATGTCAATGGATATATTTTTTACTTCTGGGTTCTCTGTGGTCCTTTTTCCAATATTGTTCTTTTGGTTTCAATTCCTTCCTTTATGTCTGGTTTTTTTTTTTTTTTTTGAGATGAGTTTTGCTTTTGTTGCCCAGGCTGGAATGCAATGGCATGATCTCAACTCGCTGCAACCTCCATCTCCAGGGTTCAAGGGATTCTCCTGTCTCAGCCTCCCAGGTAGCTGGGATTACAGGCGCTTGCCACCATGCCTGGCTAATTTTTGTATTTTTAGTAGAAATGGGGTTTCATATTGGTCAGGCTGGTCTTGACCTCCTGACCTTGTGATCCACCCACCTCAGCCTCCCAAACTGCTGGGATTACAGGTGTGAGCCATCATGCCCAGCCTTTATGTCTGATGATTTTAAACACAATTTTCTATTCTCTTTCTGATTATGATACCATTATTGCAAATTCTGAACTTTAATTTTCCTGTTAGTTGTATGTGTTAACTCTTGTTCATGGTGGATTACTTCTTTACATTTTATAATTTTTACTGTAAGCTCACCACTAACAGGGCTTGTTTAGCTGTTAGTGGTGTTGCTGTTAGTGTTAAGGAATAATGAAGAGTTGTTGCCTCACTGTCTCTAATAAAACAGCCTGTGACAAGAAACAGAAAGTAGAAGGTGGTTACCAGGGTCTGGGGAAGGAAGATGAGAGTTGTTTAATGAGTACACGATTTCAGTTTTGCAAGATGAAAAGTTCTGGAGACTGGTTGCACAACAATGTGAATACAGTTACCACTACTGAACTGTACACTTAAAAATGATTAAAGAGGAGGCCGGGCACGGTGGCTCACACCTGTAATCCCAGCACTTTGGAAGGTTGAGGTGGATGAATCGCCTGAGGTCGGGAGTTTGAGACCAGCTTGACCAACATGGAGAAACCCTGTCTCTGCTAAAAATACAAAATTAGCCAGGCGTGGTGGTGCATGCTTGTAATCCCAGCTACTCGGGAGGCTGACGCAGGAGAATTGCTTGAACCCGGGAGGTAGAGGTTGCGGTGAACTGAGATCACACCATTGCACTCCAGCCTAGGCAACAACAGCGAAACTCCATCTCCAAAAAAAAAAAAAAAAAAAAGATTAAGGAGACAAGGCACGGTGGCTCATGCTTTTAATCACAGCACTTTGGGAAGCCGAGGCAGGTGGATCATCTGATGTCAGGAGTTTGAGACCAGTCTAGCCAACATGGCAAAACCTATCTCTACTAAATATACAAAAATTAGTTGGGCGTGGTGGCAGGCACCTGTAATCCAAACTACTTGGGAGGCTGAAGCAGAAGAATTGCTTGAGCCCAGGAGGCAGAGGCCGCAGTGAGCCAAATCACACCACTGCAGTCCAGCCTAGGAGACAGAGCAAGACTCTGTCCCCAAAAAAAAAAAAAATGTTAAGGAAGCCGAGTGCAGTGGCTCATGTTGTAATCCCAGCACTTTGGGAGGCTGAAGTGGGAGGATCACTTGAGCTCAAGAGTTCAAGACCAGCCTGGGCAACATGGTGAAACCCATCTCTACAAAAAAATACAAAAATTAGCCAGGCATGGTGGCTGGCTATTATATGTATGTAGTCCACATACATATAAGCACATACTGAAAATTCCTTAATTAACTATCATACATCTACTCTTAATGGCCCCTAAAACAGAAGAAACGCCTGCCAAGTGGAATGAGAAGATGGTTAGATCTACAGAGTCTCCTTCATGTGTTAGGTTTCCTGCTAAAAGGGGATCAACTGTTCAGCCTGTTCCAGCACTGGCTTCTACTGTTGAGGATGCAAGAGTAGGAAAGAGATGGAGAGAAGTCAGAAGCTCATATTGTTTGTTTGTTTGTTTGTTTTTTGAGAAGGAGTCTTGCTCTGTCGCCCAGGCTGGAGTGCAGTGGCCGGATCTCAGCTCATTGCAAGCTCCGCCTCCCGGGTTTACCCCATTCTCCTGCCTCAGCCTCCCAAGTAGCTGGGACTACAGGCGCCTGCCACCTCGCCTGGCTAGTTTTTTGTATTTTTAGTAGAGACGGGGTTTCACCGTGTTAGCCAGGATGGTCTCGATCTCCTGACCTCATGATCCGCCCGTCTCGGCCTCCCAAAGTGCTGGGATTACAGGCTTGAGACACCACGCCCGGCCTAGAAGCTCATATTATTTATCTGGGGAAATGCCATATCGGGTGCACCAATTATTAGAGGGACTAGCCAGTTGCCAAAACCTCCAATTATGATTCCTATTACCATAAAGAATATTATGACGACTGCGTGGGTGGTAACAATAACATTGTAGATCTGATCATCTCCTAGCCGAGTTCCTGGTTGGCCTAATTCTGCTGGAATTAGAAGGCTTAAGGCGGTGCCCACTATCCCCACTTGTGCGCCTAATAGCAGGTATAGTGTTCTGATATCTTTGTGGTTAGTTGAAAACAATCAACGACTGATGAACGTAAGTGGGAAAAAGGTAAAATGGCTGAGTAAGCATGAGACTGTAAATCTAAAGACAGCGGTCAAGGCCTCTTTTTACCAGCCCTGAAGTGATTTCTCATGTTGAATTGCAAATTGAAAGGAGCAGCTTCAATCCTGCCGGGGCTTCTGCCACCTTTCTCCCCTCAGCGGTGGGAGAGGTAGATTGAAGCCAATTGATTAGGGTGTTCAGATGTTAACTAAATTTTCGTGGGTTTGAATTCCACCAGCCTAGCCAGGGCTTAGCTTCATTAAAGTGGTGGAAATTCTAAATTTCTAAGTTGTAGTTAGTATTAATGGAGAGATGGGTAAGAGGAGGGTAGAAGAAATGGTAAGTCGGGGGAGGAGTAGTATGGGTTTTGTGTTTTCGAATTGTCATTTTATTTTCATGTTGTTAGATGTGGAGAATATTGTCACTGAGATGGAATAAATTAGGCATATGTAAATGTACAGGCTGAGTAGAGTTATGGTAGCTATAATGATGGGGGTAATAAGACTATTGCTTTTTGTAAATTCTTGAATAATGACTTATTTAAGTAAAAATCCTGTTAATGAGGGTAAACCTCCTAGGGATAGTAGAATTAGTGGAATTATAGGTGTTAATCATGTTAATTTGTTTCAGGCAGGAGATAGTGACAGGATTGTAGTGCTTATACTCAGGTTGAGTGCTAGAAATGCAGTAGTTGTTAAAGTGAAGTAAATAATCAGGTTTAGAATGGTAATTTTGGGGTCATAAATTAGTACTGCTATTATTCAACCTATGTGAGTAATTGAGGAGTAGGCTAGGATTTTACGCAGTTGTGTCTAAGTTCTCTTCAACTGCCCACTATAATGGATAAGATTGTGATAGATAGGAGGATGTTCGTGTTTATTGATGGGGAAAATTTGAAACATAATCAAGATGGGCGCTAGTTTTTGTCATGCGAGGGGAAGTATGCCAGACATTAGAGAGGTTTCTTGGGTTACCGTTGGGACCCAGAAGTGAAAGGGGGCTAGTCCTAGTTTTATTACTAGGGCCATTATTATTATTAAGGATGAAAATTGATTACTAGTGTTTATTATTTTTCATTGTCTGGAGGACAGGTTATTGGAAAGGATACCCATCATGAGAATTATAGATGTGGTTGCTTGTGTAAAGAAGTATTTGGTGGCTGCTTCTATAGAGCGGGGATTTTTTTTTTTTAATTAAGATTGGGGTAAAAGCTAGTATGTTTATTTCTCGGCCTATCCAGATGAGAAATCAGTGTGAGCCCAGCATTGTGATAAGAGTTTCTGTGAAAATAGTAGAGGAGATAACAAGTTGAGCTAATGGATTAATTGATACAGGAAGGATGTGACCAACATTTTCGGGGTATGGGCCCGATGGCTTATTTAGCTGACCTTACTTTAAGATGTGGTGTAATAGATAGCATGGAGAATTTTGGATTCTCATGGGTAGGTTCAATTCCTATAGTTCTAGAAATAAGAGGATTTTAACCTCTATTGTTTACTCTATCAAAGTAATTCTTTTGTCAGACATATGTTCTATGTTTGAGGTGGGACGCTGGAAATTAGGACAGGCATTGAGATATGACATATGCAGAATGCTAATTTAAGTGGTAGGAAGTTTTTTCATAGAAGATATATGAGTTGGTCATAGCAGAATCAGAGGTATGCTGTTTGAATTCATAAAAACAGGGCGGTTAGAAGGAGGGTCTTGGTAATGAAATTTGTGGTATAGAGTTCTGAGGAATATCTAGTGTGTAGTGCTCCTAGGAAAATAGTAGTAGTTAGGGCATTTATTACGATAATATTCATGTATTCTGCTATAAAGAAGAGGGCAAATGAACCTGCGGCATATTCAATGTTGAAGTCTAAGACTAACTCTGACTCTCCTCCTGTTAGATCAAAAGGGGCTCGGTTAGTGTCTGCTACTGTGGAGATAAATTATATTCTGGCTGGGGGCATGATGGTAGGAGCAGTCAGAGGAATTCTTGCATTGTGATGAGTGCATATAAGTTAAATGAGCCACTTAAGTAGAACTAACAGCAGGATGATGGCTAGGGTGACCTCATATGAAATTGTCTGGGCCACAGCTCGTAATGCACCAATTACTGCATAATTTGAATTAGATACTCATCCTGATCATAGAATAGACAGTTAGGCTTGATGTGGCTAGTATAAATAGGAGGCCTATATTAAAATTAATTAGAGTATCTGGTATAGGGAGGGGAGTTCACAATAGGACAGCGATAGAAAGGGCCAGGGTTGGAGCAGTAATATAAAGGGTAATAGTAGATGTTGAGGGCCGTAAGGGTTCTTTGGTGAAAAGTTTTATTGCGTCAGGGAGTGGTTGAAGCAGTCCGTAGGGACCTACAAGGTTAGGTCCTTTGCATAGTTGTATATAGCCTGAGATTTTCTGTTCAATGAGTGTAAGGAATGCTATAGCGATTAGAGTAGGAATGATGAGTAGGAGAAGGTTAATTATAGGCCTATTGTTAAGAAGAGGAGTTGAACCTCTGATTATAAAGTTTTAAGTTTTATGCAATTGCTGGGCTCTGCCATCTTAACAAACCCTGTTGTTGGGTTGGGTGTGTGATGATCTGTTTGACTGAGATAGCATCATCTATGGGGCGAGGGCGCTTTATGAAGTGGGCCCTATTTCTCTTATCCTTTCATACTAGGAGAAATGTTAAATAGATAGAAACTGACCTGGATTACTCCAATCTGAACTCAGATCACGTAGGATTTTAATCATTGAACAAACGAACCCTTAATAGCGGCTACACCATTATTAGCATGTCCTGATCCAACATCAAGGTCATAAACCCTATTGTCGATATGAACTCTAGAATAGGATTGTGCTGTTATCCCTAGGGTAACTTATTCCGTTGGTCAAATTATTGGGTCAATGTGCATTAACTTGCTTAGACTAGCGCAGTCTTAGTTTAGGTTGTTTGGAGGTTGGATTATACTCCGAGGTCACCCCAACCAAAATTTTTAATGCAGGGATAGTAGGCTAGGGCCTGTAGGCTTTTTTTGAGTTTTTATTTGCATTAATAAATTAAAGCTTCATAGGGTCTTCTCGTCTTATATCCGCCTCTTCACTGATAGGTCAATTTCACTGATTAAAAGTAAGAGACAGCTGGCCAGGCAAGGTGGCTCACACCTGTAATAATAATTAAAAAAAAGTAATAGCTCAACCCTCATGTGGCCATTCATACAAGTCCCTATTTAGGGAACAAGTGATTATGCTGCCTTTGCATGGTCAGGATACTGCAGCTGTTGAACGTATGTCACTGAGCAGGCAGTGCCTCTAATACTGGTAATGCTAGAGGTGATGTTTTTGGTAAACAGGTAGGGTAAGATTTGCTGAGTTCCTTTTACTTTTTGTAATCTTTCCTTAGAGCATACCTGTGTTGGATTAACAGTATAAATAATAGGGTGCTTATTAATATTAGGCTTTCAATGGGTTATTCTGATCTGATGTAAGCTTATGCAATGGAGAATATCTTCATGTTACTTACATTAACATTATTGCTTCTATTAAGTAATAGAGTAGTCCAATGTGATGTTAGGAGTTCAGTAGAGTGATTAGAATTTAAGATAGTTAGATGTTGAGCTTGAATGCTTTCTTAATTGGTGGCTGCTTTTGGGCCAACTATGATAGTAATACTTTTTACTCTCTGTTGGAAGGCTGTTTCCTATGGTTTAAAGAGCTATCCCTCTTTAGATTAACAGTTAAACTTTTTCTTTTTTCTTTTTTTTTTTTTTTTTTGGGTTGCGTCTCGCTCTGTCACCCAGGCTGGAGTGCAGTGGCACGATCTCGGCTCACTGCAAGCTCTGCCTCCTGGGTTCATGCCATTCTCCTGCCTCGGCCTCCCTAGTAGCTGGGACTACAGGCACCCGCCAGCATGCCCCAGCACGCCCGGCTAATTTTTTGTATTTTTAGCAGAGACGGGGTTTCACTATGTTACTCAAGATGGTCTCGGTCTCCTGACCTCGTGATCCCCCCATCTCGGCCTCCCAAAGTGCTGGGATTACAGGCGTGAGCCACTGTGCCCGGCCTACTCTACAACCTTTTTAGGGTTTGCTGAAGATGGCGGTATACAGGCCGGGGGCAAGAAGTGGTGAGTTGTATCGGGGTTTATAGATTATAGAACAGGCTCCTCTAGAGGGATATAAAGCACCACCAAGTCCTTTGAGTTTTAAGCTGTTGCTTGTAGTATTCTGGTGAATGGTTTTGTTAATGTAACTATTAGAGTTTAGGGCTAAGCATAGTGGGGTATCTAATCCCAGCATGGGTCTTAGCTATTGTATCTTCAGGGTATTAAAGCCACTTTCCTAGGATATTTTATTTCAGCTGGAGTTTTTTACAACTTAGATGGAGTTTAGCTTTATTGAGGCCAGACCTTAAACACTCTTTATGCAGAATTCTGTTAACTTGGGTTAATCGTATGGCCACAGTGGCTGGCACGAAATTGACCAAGTTTAAGATATCAGCATAGCTTAAACTTTCACTTATTAATAATGATTTATCATTGCTGTTTCCCATGGGGCTGTGGTTGAGCAAAGTGTTTTGAGCTGCATTTATGCGTGCTTGATACCTGCTTCTTTTGATCTGGGGTGATCTAGAAGGCATTTTCACTGGGGCGTGGGTGCTTGCATGTGTAATCTTACTAAAAGCTAATAGAAAGGCCAGGACCAAACCTATCTGTTTATGGTGTTGTGCAGGCCCATCTAGACATTTTCAGTGTCTTGCTTTGAATAATTAAGCTACATTAACTGCATAAATACTTGTGTAAAATTAAAATATGAGAAGGAAAGAAGTAAGTATAAATAGTCGTTTACAGTTCTGGGAATTTAGGGTCTTTAAAGTTGAGTTAGCAGAGGTTTGGCTGAGAGGACCACTCATAATTCAGACATAATTGATTTAGGGTATGGTGTATGGGGTAGCGCTTTCAGAGGGGTACGCTCAAGGTATTGTATCAGTATTAGGGTGGAAATTTAGTTATTGTATTTGTTATATAAAATGGAGGCTTAATATAGTAGGAGGGTCTTAAGATTTTTAGGAAAATGACATCCATCAAGGGGTGGCTGTTGGGGTATTCATGGTTAAAATATGATTTCTGGGCTCTGACTGGGTTGCATTTTAGTCTCTTGTTTTTGGGGCTTGGCAAGGGTACATTTACCTAGGTTGACAGTAAAGTCAGAGATGGGGGGGTTGCGGATTTAATCGGAAATAGTTCTTGAAAGTATGAGCGGACATGCATGAGCATATGCGGCTATTGATTAATTGTTATGTCTTTCAAGCATGAATTAATTGATACCTTATGGTTATTATGCCAGCCTGGAATATTCAATATAAGCTCAGCTTCTACAATTGATTTAGCAGGAATCCCATCCAAGTTCATCTATGGCAGATTCGGAGGGGACTAGGCCTTACGCAATGGTGAATGACAGCATCCCCCAAAGTTAAAAATACCAAATGCATGACAGCGCTCCTGTGACTGGTTAATAGGGTGGTAGTCATTAGTCCATCGAGATGTCATATTTAAGGGGAACATGTGGGCGATCTTAGTTTTATGGCCCTGAAGTAAGAACCAGATGCCAGGTATAGTTTCAGGACAGTCACCCCCAAGTGTTATGGGCCTGGAATGAGGAGGGTAGCACTCCCCAGCAGGATGATGATTTCTCAGAGGCTGGTAGATTAAGAGACCAAAACCTGGCAGGGATATCCATGTTGACAAGGGATTTCTTGACTGAAATATGCCATGTCCAATGAATGAATATATGCACTATGCAATATTAAGAATTTCTAGTACGGATCAATATTTGTATGGATTAGGTTTTGTTGTACAGTCAATAATAGTATATATATGCATATGTATGTGTACATATGCATATATACACACACACACACACATAACACACACACACACAAAAATGGCCCATAATTCCACTGCTGAGATGGCCTCAGTTGATATTTTAAAAACAAAACAAACAAGAAACAAACAAAACAAAGGGGATATCTGCACTGGGTTGGGACATTCAAAAAGCATCAAAAGGCAACAGGCATTACTGCTACAGTTGCTCAAGCCAGAAACTCTGCAGTCTGGGACCCTTCTCCTTCACTGTCTTGCATTCCACAACCAAACCCTGATCATAACCTGTCGATTCTGCCTCTACACATAACTGATCCACCCCCTTCTCTCCTCCCCCACCAGCAGCCTCCTGCTTGTTCCCCTGGACGATTCCAACAGCCTCCTTCTGCCCTCCCAACTCCCACCCACACCTGTGCCCCTCTAAGCCCACTTCTATGTGGCACCAAGAATGGCTGTTTCCTTCTGGAGCCCACAGGCCCTGAATGCTGCTTCCAGCCTCCCTCTACCCTCCTCTCCTCACTAACCTTTCACCTCTTCCACGCCAGGTGCTTGGACCCATTGCAGAGCCTTGGCCCAGGCTGAGCAGTTGATTCCTGCGCACAGACTCCCAAGCTGGCTCCTCTCATCCTTCAAATCTCAGCTTAAATAGCAATGAAGAAAGACCGTTCCTGACTACCCAAGCCAAAAAGGTGTCATCTCTGTTTTCATGCATCTCAGTCCTACTTTTGCTTTTTTTTTTTGTTTTTGTTTTTGTTTTGAGACGGAGTTTCACTTTTGTCGCCCAGGCTGGAGGGCAGTGGCGCAATCTCAGCTCACTGCAACCTCCACTTCTCAGGTTCAAGCAGTTCTCCTGCCCAGACTCCTGAATAGCTGGGATTATAGGCACGCACCACCACACATAGCTAATTTTTGTATTTTTAATAGAGACAGGGTTTCACCATGTTGGTCCAGCTGGTCTTGAACTCCTGACCTCAGGTGATCTGCCCTCCTCAGCCTCCCGAAGCGCTGGGATTACAGGCATGAGCCACTGCACCTGGCCCTGCTTTTGCTTTTAAATGTTACCTATCACATACATTTACAATGCTCTCACTCATCCGTGTACTTGCTTCATCTCTGTCTCCCTACTGGGCCATGAGCCACAGAGGGCAGGAGCTGACCCCATCTCACACCCCACTGCATCCTAGCACCAACTCCACATCAGGTTAACATATGTGCCAGGCATCGTGGTAAGTGTTGCATATGCATTCTCATTCAGTCTTCACCTGCAAAGTAGGTTGTTTCCCCTTCCCCCCGCCAATTTTGTATATGAGGAAACTAAAGCTTGGAAAAGTTAAGTAGCAAACCCAGGTCACACAGTTGGGGAACGACATGGGCAGGACAGCTCCGTGTGTCTGGCCCCCGTCTGTGCTGTACCCACTGCACTGTCCTCTCTCGCTTGTGCTGCCTGGTTCCTCCCTTCCCATGGTGCACATCTGCTGAGTGAATGCAGTCAGTCTGTGATTCTCTTGGCTTTGCCCTTTTCCAATATTGGCTTTATCCTAGGGCCAGCAGCATTATGGCTGTAGCGCTTCCAGACATAACATTTAGATACTGCTGGGTGTGGTGGCTCACGCCTGTAATTCCAGCACTTTGGGAGGCCAAGGCAGGTGGATTGCTTGAGCTCAGGAGTTCGAGACCAGC
>NC_045449.1:19213872-19233024 GCF_002776525.5 Piliocolobus tephrosceles
AGTCTGATGGGCTTCCCTTTGTGGGTAACCCGACCTTTCTCTCTGGCTGCCCTTAAGATTTTTTCCTTCATTTCAACTTTGGTGAATCTGGCAATTATGTGTCTTGGAGTTGCTCTTCTCGAGGAGTATCTTTGTGGCGTTCTCTGTATTTCCTGAATTTGAATGTTGGCCTACCCTACTAGGTTGGGGAAGTTCTCCTGGATGATATCCTGAAGAGTGTTTTCCAACTTGGTTCCATTTTCTCCCTCACTTTCAGGCACCCCAATCAGACATAGATTTGGTCTTTTTACATAATCCCATACTTCTTGCAGGCTTTGTTCAATATTTTTCTTCTTTTTTCTTTTGGTTTCTCTTCTTGCTTCATTTCATTCATTTGATCCTCAATCGCTGATACTCTTTCTTCCAGTTGATCAAGTCGGTTACTGAAGCTTGTGCATTTGTCACATATTTCTTGTGTCATGGTTTTCATCTCTGTCATTTCGTTTATGACCTTCTCTGCATTAATTATTCTAGCTATCAATTCTTCCACTCTTTTTTCAAGATTTTTAGTTTCTTTGCGCTGGGTACGTAATTCCTCCTTTAGCTCTGAGAAGTTTGATGGACTGAAGCCTTCTTCTCTCATCTCGTCAAAGTCATTCTCCGTCCAGCTTTGATCCATTGCTGGCGATGAGCTGCGCTCCTTTGCAGGGGGAGATGCGCTCTTATTTTTTGAATTTCCAGCTTTTCTGCCCTGCTTTTTCCCCATCTTTGTGGTTTTATCTGCCTCTGGTCTTTGATGATGATGACGTACTGATGGGGTTTTGGTGTAGGTGTCCTTCCTGTTTGATAGTTTTCCTTCTAACAGTCAGGACCCTCAGCTGTAGGTCTGTTGGAGATTGCTTGAGGTCCACTCCAGACGCTGTTTGCCTGGGTATCAGCAGCAGAGGCTGCAGAAGATAGAATATTGCTGAACAGCGAGTGTACCTGTCTGATTTTTGCTTTGGAAGCTTCCTCTAAGGGGTGTACTCCACCGTGTGAGGTGTGGGGTGTCAGTCTGCCCCTAGTGGGGGATGTCTCCCAGTTAGGCTACTCAGGGGTCAGGGACCCACTTGAGCAGGCAGTCTGTCCATTCTCAGATCTCAACCTCCGTGATGGGAGATCCACTGCTCTCTTCAAAGCTGTCAGACAGAGTCGTTTGCATCTGCAGAGGTTTCTGCTGCTTTTTGTTGTTGTTGTTATTGTTGTTTAGCTGTGCCCTGTCCCCAGAGGTGGAGTCTACAGAGACAGGCAGGCTTCCTTGAGCTGCTGTGAGCTCCACCCAGTTCGAGCTTCCCAGGGGCTTTGTTTACCTACTTAAGCCTCAGCAATGGCGGGCGCCCCTTCCCCAGCCTCGCTGCTGCCTTGCGGTTAGATCGCAGACTGCTGTGCTAGCAATGAGGGAGGCTCCATGGGCGTGGGACCCTCCTGGCCAGGTGTGGGATATAATCTCCTGATGTGCCCGTTTGCTTAAAGTGCAGTATTGGGGTGGGAGTTACCCGATTTTCCAGGTGTTGTGTGTCTCAGTTCCCCTGGCTAGGAAAAGGGACTCCTTTCCCCCTTGCGCTTCCCAGGTGAGGCAATGCCTAGCCCTGCTTCAGCTGTCGCTGGTCGGGCTGCAGCAGCTGACCAGCACCGATTGTCCGGCACTCCCTAGTGAGATGAACCCAGTACCTCAGTTGAAAATGCAGAAATCACCAGTCTTCTGTGTCGCTTGCGCTGGGAGTTGGAGACTGGAGCTGTTCCTATTCGGCCATCTTGCTCCGCCCCCCAGAACTGTGTTTTCTTATACCATCTGTCTGAATTTATAGTTGTCATTTTTGTTGTCTTTGCTCCTCACTACACTTAAGGCTAAATGAGAGTAGCGGTCTTGTCTGTTTTATCTGCAGAGCTTAGTAGAATGTCTGCCACATTGTAGGCATTCAGTGCATATTTGTTCAATGTATGAAGGAGAAAATGTTAAAAATGCACAGTTTTTTATACCAAAAAAGTACTCATATATTTTATTTTACCTTGTTTTCTCCCTGACAGATTCTGTTAGCCTACCAATAATCCAAGACACATTTTGTTTATGGGAATGCTTACTGAAACTTAAGAATAATCGCTGTGACCGACTTAGAGTAAAACTTAAACACTTGGAAAATATGGTCAGTGTACTACAAAATGAGCTATTTGAAGCAAAAAAGGCAGCATTACAGTTAGAGCTTCAAAAAATTGAATGGGAGAAAGAGCTGTACAATTTGAGGTATGACATTCTAGTTCTAAAGAAATATTTATATTAAAGACAATATATCAGAATTTTTGTAATTGCTGACTTACCTTCTGCAGATGAATGAGGGAGAAACATTTTTGGTCTTGCAGAATATGAAATTCTTGGAAATAATAAAACAAATTATTAACTGTGAACTCTTCTAATAAATAAATGTATATTCTTTGCCATCTTAATGGCCATATAGAAGTCCACCATATAAAATCTTCTTATTCGTTTAACAAATTGTAATTTGGGTTTTTAAATTATCTTGTTCTTATAATTAATGATGTAAGGAATATCTTTTATCATCATCATTATTTGTAGGCACAGGGTCTCACTCTGTGCATGGGGCTGGACTTCACTGGTGTGACCATACTTCCCTGCAGCCTTGAACTCCATCCTCCTGCCTCAGCGTCCTAAGTAGTTAGGACTCCAGGTGCACATTCCCATGCTTGGCTAACTTTTAAGTGTTTTGTAGAGACAGGGTATCACTATGTTGCTCAGGATGATCTCCAACTCCCGACCTCAAGCATTCCTTCTGCCTTGGCCTCCCATATCATTAGTATGACAGGCATAAGCCATCATGCCCAGCCCAGAACATTTTTTATATAAATCTTTTTCTACGTTCCTAAACTGTTTACTTTGAATAAATTCTCTAATATAGAATTACTTGGTTGAAATATAGGAACTTTTTAAAAAGAACTTGGATCATTATTTCTTAATTTTTCACAGGAATGTTTGTGTTAATTTATAGTTCAACCAACAGAGCATGAAGTGGTCACTTTTCTAAACCCAAAGTAATTTTTTAAAAATTTATACAGTTTTGGCCGGGCGTGGTGGCTCACGCCTGTAATCCCAGCACTTTGGGAGGCCGAGGTGGATGGATCACAAGGTCAGGAGATCGAGACCATCCTGGTTAACACGGTGAAACCCCGTCTCTACTAAAAAGAATACAAAAAATTAGCCAGACGTGGTCCTGGGCGCCTGTGGTCCTAGCTACTCGGGAGGCTGAGGCAGGAGAATGGCGTGAACCCGGGAGGCGGAGCTTGCAGTGAGCTGACATTGGCACCCCTGCACTCCAGCCTGGGCGACAGGGTGAAACTCTGTCTCAAAAAAAAAAAAAAATTAAACAGTTTTATTATTTTTGAAAACTTTTTAAAAAATTTCATAGCTTTAGGGATACAAGTGGTTTTTGGTTAAATGGATGAATTGTATGGTGGTGAAGTCTGGGATTTTAGTGAGCCTATCACCCAAATAATACACATTGTACCTCAGTAGGTAGTTTCTCATCTCTCACCCTCCTCCCACACTCACTCCCCCACTTCCGATTCTCCGATGTCCATTATACCACTCCGTCTGCGTTTGTGTACCCATAACTTAACTCCCTATTATGAGTGAGAACATGGTTTTATTTGGCTTTCCATTCCTGAGTCAGTTCACTTAGAATAATGGCCCCCAGTCCCTTCCAAGTTGCTGCAAAAGACATTATTTCATTCTTCTTATGGCTGAGTAGTACTCCATCGTGTATGTATACCACATATTATTTATTCCATTCTTTGGTTGATGGACACTTAGGTTCATTCCATATCTTTGCAGTTGTGAAATGTGCTGCAATAGACACACGTTTGCAGCTGTCTTTTTGATATAATGATTTCTTTTCCTTTGGGTAGCTACCCAGTAGGGGATTGTTGGATTGAATGATAGCTCTATTTTAGTTCTTTGAGAAATCTCTCTACTGTTTTTCATAGAGGTTGTACTAATTTACATTCCTACCAGCAATGTATAAGCATTCCCTTTTCACCACATCTGCACCAACATCTAATGTTTTTTGACTTTTTAATAATGAGCTTTCTGGCTGGAGTAAGGTGACATCTCTTTGTTGTTTTAGTTTGTATTTCCCTGAATATTAGTGATATTGAGCATTTTAAAATATGTTTGTTGGCCACTTGTGCATCTTCTTTTGAAAAATATCTGTTCATGTCATTTGTGTACTTTTTGTTGGGATTATTTTCATTTTTCTTGCTGATTTGTTTGTCCTTTGTCAGACGCATAGTTTGCAAATATTTTCTCCTATTCTGTAGGTTGTCTGTTACTCTGATGACTATTTCTTTTGCTGTGCAGAAGGTTTTCCTTTCCTTTTCTTTTTTTTTTGGAGACGGAGTTTCACTCTTGTTGCCCAGGCTGGAATATAATGGCGTAATCTCAGTTCATGGCTACCTCCCCCTCCTGGGTTCAAGCCATTCTCCTGCCTCAGCCTTCTGAGTAGCTGGGATTAAAGGCATGTGCCACCACACCTGGCTAATTTTGTATTTTTAGTAAGACAAGGTTTCTCCATATTGATCAAGCTGGTCTCGAACTTTCGACCTCAGGTGATTCTCCCACCTTGGCCTCCATGTCACTGCATTCCAGCCTGGGTGACAGATATATATATATATATTTTTTTTGATAGACATAAGGTCTCACTATGTTGCCTAGGCTGGTCTCAAACTTCTGGGCTTAAGTCATTCTCCTGCCTTGGCCTCCCAAAGTACTGGGATTACAGATGTGAACCACATGTTAGGCCTAATCCATTTTGAGTTAATTTTTATATATGGTGCGAGATAGGAATCCAGTTTCATTCTTCTACATGTGGCTATTCAATTTTCCCAACACCATTTATTGAATAGGGTGTTCTTTGCCCAGTTTATGTCTTTGTATGCTTTGTGAAAGGTGAGTTGGTTATACATATTTGGCTTTATTTCTAGGTTCTCTATTCTGTTCCATTGGTTGACATATGTACTTTTATACAAGTACCATTGCTGTTTTGGTTACTTCAGCTTTATCGTATGGTTTTACATCTGGTAATGAGATGCCTCTGACTTTGTTCTTTTTGCTTGGGATTGCTTTGGCTACTCAGGCTCTTTTTTGATTGCCTGTGAATTTTAGGGATACTTTCTCTAATTCTGTGAAGAATGACAGTGGTACGTTGATAGGAATGGCATGGAATCTGTAAATTGCTTTGGTGAATATGGTCATTTTTGCTATATTGATTCTTCTAATCTGTGAACATAGGGCATATTTCCATTTGTTTGTGTCATCTATGATTTCCTTCAGCAGTGCTTTCTAATTCTCTTTGTAGAGATCTTTCACCTCCTTGGTTAAGTGTATTCCTAGGTTTTTGTTGTTGTTGTTGCAGCTGTTGTAAAAGGGATTATTAGGTTCTTGATTTGATTCTCACCTTGGTCATTCTTGATGTTTACTAGTACTACTGATTTGTATACATTGATTTTGTAAACTTAGACTTTTACTGATTTCATTGATCAAATCTAGGAGTCTTTAGGGTTTTTCTAAGCTAAAACAGAGGTAGTTTGGCTTTCTCTTTTCCAGTTTGGATGCCCTTTATTTATTTCTTTTACCTGATTGCTCTGGCTAGGACTTCCCAGTTTTATTCTAAATATGCATGAAGTAAGAAGTAAAATGGACAGTAATTGATGATTATTTTATTCCATATCTCTCATATGCAGATAAAATTAATTCCAAATTCATTGTTGAAACACATATTATCCTTGACTTATAAATTAAATATTAGATCCTTTCTTGTTCCAAAAAGGGATTTTAAAATTGTTGATAAAGTACATAAGAATCAAGAAGATAAGTTGAAAGTGTTACCAAAAAGAGAGACATAAAAAAAGATGAGGGTAACAGTTATTAGACAGCTTAACCTAGTCTTGGATTATAGTATTCTGCAGATACATGTTATGTGAATGACATCTGAAGGTGTTATCTTTAACTATAAATCATTTTTATGGCTACACATACACTATCTCATGAAGATGAAAATGCATTTCTAGTGAATTTCTAAACTTGTTTGTAAATAGTAACTTCTTTTAAATTAGCTAACTCTGATCTGTTCTAATTAATTTTCAACTTGCATAAGATGAAAAAGAAGTAATTTTCAACTTGTAACTACTGAAAATTTTCAAATATGCTTTTCCATAATACTTACCAGGGTTACCAGTAGCAGAAACTTAACGGTTAATGGAATATTTCTTTCCTCACTGCCTCTCAAATATATACGTCCCTTAGAAGAGATCGAAGTGAGAAATTAAAAGCATGAGAACTAGAAAGGAAACAAGAGCATAGGAGTTTTTATGAGGATAATAAACCCACATGGGAAGAGCCAGTTCACAAAATCAACTTTTTAATTTTTTTAACAAAACACATTTTAATATAATCCATGTTTAACTGCAGATTTGCCTTAAAACAAGAAAAGGAGGAGAAAAGAAATGCCAATATATTGTATAATAAATATCGTGAACAGTTAAGAATAAAAGAAGAGGAATATAAGAAAGTGGTTGAAATAAAGCAACAAGTTGAATGGAATCTGAGAAGAGTTGTTAAAGAATTGAGGACAGTAAGAATGAACTTGGATCTGGTAAATTAATCTTTGGTGAAAACTTCATTTTTCTAACTTTATGTTTCATCTGTATTACTTATAATTTTTTTTGGCTTCATGTATATCATTTAGATTTAAAACAAACCAAAACTGTTGTCTCCTCTTAAAAATGAACTATGACATTTATAGATAAAATTATTTCCTGTAAACCTTGGCATCTAATAGATGCTCAGTCTGTGTTTTTAGAATGGAGGATAAGTTGAGTTTAATCACTAACGTAGATTTTCATTTACACATTTTTTTTTGTTAAAATGCAGGCTAAATAGCTTTGAAACTATAAGGACACTAGTTAAGTGTTTTGAAAGAAACTTTATTTCACAATGCTGTATCTTCTCGTATTTAAGAACCGTTTTTTCTCTTTGACAAATTTAGCTGTCGTGTGTGCGATTAAGATTTGAGTGATTCTTGAGAGATAAAAGTTCTTATGTTTTAACAGACTACTTCCTTTTAACCGTTTTATGAGAGACTCTGCTCTTAACCTTTTAGACTTTCTTTTTCAGTGCTATTAGACCAAAACCTCAGTGTTATCTCTAGGTTATGCAGGAGCGAAATGATGCCCAGAAGCAACTTTCTGAAGAACAGAATGCCAGAATATTACAAGATCAGATTCTGACCAGGAAAGAAAAGGAACTAGAAATGGCTCAAAAGAAAATTAATTCTGAGGTATTTTCTTTAGCCATTCTCAAATATGTTTTTGTATGTGAATATATTTTAAAAAAACAACTCTGTGCAACTTGGAAAGTACAATGGATTTTTGAACCACACACACACACATACACAGACACATTTGGGGGTAGTGATAGTGGTTCTAGCATTTTTGGCTCGTTTAATAAAGTCATGTTCTTAATTCAACTCCTTTGCAGTGAAGAAACTTAATTTTAATATAGCCTCACTTACCTATTTTTGTTTTTATGCTTGTGCTTTGTTTGCATATGCCTATGATAACTTAGCTATAAAATATTTGCGTTAACCAATGTCCTGAAGCATTTTCCCTATATTTTCTTGTAGTAGTTTTATAATTTTGGATCTCATGTTTAAGTCTTTAATCCATTTTGAGTTGATTTTTGTATATGGTGAAGGATAGGGACCTGGTTTCATTCTTCTTTTTACAGATACCCACTTTTCCCAGCCCCATTTGTTGAAGAGAGAGTTCTTTCCCCTATGTATGTTTTTGACACTTTGTTGAAAATCAGGTGTCTGTAAATATGTGGATTTATTTCTGGGTTTTCTATTCTGTTCCATTGGTTTAATTTTCTATTTTTATACCAAGACCATGCTCTTTTGGTTACTGTAATTTTGTAATATATTTTGAAGTCAGGTGGAGTGATGCCTCCAGCTCTGTTCTTTTCCCTCAGACTTGGCTTGAATAGTCTAGCTTTTTTGTGGTTCCATATGAATTTTAGGATTGTTTTTTCCATTTCTATGAGAATGTTATTGGTGTTTTTTTGTTGCAAGTTATAAAGGGCATTTTATCTTATTTATTCTTTCTCTTTCTTAACTTTTATTTTAGATTCAGGGGTTATATGTGAAGGTTTGTTACAAAGGTATATTGTGTAATGCTTAGGTTTAGGGTGCAATTGAACCTATCACCCAGGTAATGAGCTTAGTACACGGCATGTCATTTTTCAACCATTGTCCCAACCCAGTCCCCCTTCTTATAGTCCCCAGTGTCTATTGCTCCCATCTTTATGTCCATGTGTACCCAATGTTTAGCTGCCACTTATAAGTGAGAACATGTAGTATTTGGTTTTCTGTTTCCGCATCAGTTTGCTTAGGATAATGGCCTCCAGCTGCATCCATGTTGCTGCAAAGGACAGTATTTTGTTCTTTTTATAGCTGCATAGTATTCTGTATTGTATATGTGCTACATTTTCTTAATCCAATGCACCATTGATAAGCTTCTGGTTTGATTCCATATCTTTGCTATTGTGAATAGTGCTGCAGTGAATATTGGGTGCATGTGTCTTTTTGGTAGAACCAATTTTTGTGGGGGAGTGGATATTTAACACACTAATGGGATTGCTGGGTTGAATGGCAGTTCTACTTTTAGTTCTGTGAGAGAAACCTCCAAACTGCTTTCCACAGTGGCTGAACGAATTTACCATTTTCTCCAGTAGTGTATTAGAATTCCCTTTTTGCTGTAGCAGCTCTGCCCAAATCTGGGTTGTTGTTGCTTAGTTTTTGACTTTTTAGTAATAGCCATTATGTCTGGTGTGAGATAGTATGTCATTGTGGCTTTAATTTGCTATTCTCTGATGATAAGTGATGATGAGCGTTTTTTCATATATTTGCTCTCCACTTTTATGTCCTTTTTTTGAGAAGTGTCTGTTAATGTATTTTGCCCGCTTATATATATATATATTTTAAATTCTTGTTTGTTGATTTAAGTTCCTTATAGGTTCTGGATATTAGAACTTTGTTCAGTGCACAGCTTGTAAATACCTTCTTTCATTATTTAGGTTGCCTATTTAGTCTCTTGAATGGTTCCTTTTCCTGTGTGGAAACTCCTCTGTTTAACTAGGTCCCAATTTTTCATTTTGACTTTTGTTGCAATTGCTTTTGAGGACTTATTCATAAATTATTTTCAGAGACTGATTTCAAATAGTGTATTTCTTAGGTTTTCTTGGAGGATTTTTATAGTTAGTGGTCTTTTAAGAACGTAATTCAGCTTTCCTTAATTTCTGTATGTGGTGATAGCTAGGGGTCCTGGTTCCATATGAAATTTTAGAATAGTTTTTTCTAATGCTGTGAAAAATGACATTAGTAGTTTGATAGGAATAGTATTGAATCTGTAGATTGCTTTGGGCAGTATGATCATTTTAATGGTATTGATTTTTCCAATCCATGAGCATGGAATGTTTTTCCATTTTTTTGGTGTCATCTATTTGGTGTCATGATTTTTTTCAGGAGTGTTTTGTAGTTCTCCTTGTAGCCGCCTTTCATCTCCGTAGTTAGATGCATTCCTAAGTATTTTGCTTTTTTGTGTGTGGCTATTGTAAATGGGATTACATTCTTGATTTATCTCTCAGCTTGAACTTTATTGGTATATAGAAATGCTACTGATATTTTTACATTGATTTTTATGTCCTGACTGAAGTCATTTATCAGTTCCAGGATAAATTGGCAGACTCTTTAGAGTTTCCTAGGTATAGAATCATATCATCAGCAAAGAGAGATAGTTTGGCTTCTTTTCCTCTTTGGATGCCTTTTCTTTCTTTCTTTTGCCTGACTGCTCTAGCTAGGAGTTCCAGTACTATGTTGAATACATGTGGTGAGACTGAGCATCTTTGTCTTGTTCCAATTGTCAAGGGGAATGCTTCCAACTTTTTTTGTTCTTTTTTCTTTAATCTGTTTCTTTATTGTTTTATAGAGACAAGATCTCACTGTGTTGCCCAGGCTGGTCTCAGACTCCTGGCCTCAAGTGATTCTCCTGTCTTCGCCTCCCAACATGCTGGGGTTACAAGCATGAGCCACTGCATTCAACCCCCACTTCAGCTTTTGCCCATTCTGTATGGTTTTTAGCTGTGGGTTTGTTATAGAGTGGCCTTTACTATTTTGAGGTCTATTTCTTTGATGCCTAATTTGTCGGGTGTTTTCTTCATGAAGGGATGATGGACGTTATTGAAAGCCTTTTTGCATCTTTTGAGATGATCATATGGGTTTTTTGTTTTGTTTTGTTTTCATTCTGTTTATGTGGTGAAACACATTTATTGATTTGTGTACTTTGAACCAACTTGCATTACAAAAATAAAGCCGACTTGATTGTGGTGAAGTAAGTTTTTGATGTGTTGCTGGATTTTGTTTGCTGATATTTTGTTGAGGACTTTGGTGTCTACATTCATCGGGGATATTGGGCTGTAGTTTTCTTTATTCGTTGTATCTTTGCTGGTTTTTAGTATCAAGATGGTGCTGGCATCATACAGTGAGTTAGGGAGAAGTATCTCCTCAATAATTTGAAAAAGTTTAATTAGGTACGTTAACAGCTCTTCTTTGTATGTCTAGTGGAAATTGGCTGTGAGTCAGTCTGATCTGGATCTGTTTTTGGCTAGTAGGTTTTTTATTACTGATTCAATTTCAGAGCTTGTGATTTGTCTGTTCATGATTTCAATTTCTTCCTGGTTCAGTCTTTGTTGTGTTTCCAGGGATTTATCCATTTCTTCTAGATATTCTAGTTTGTGTGTATACAGTGGTGTTCATTGTAGTCTCTGAGGATCTTTTGTATTTCTGTGGGATTGGTTGTAATGTCATCTTTGTCGTTTCTGATTGTGTTTATTTAGATGTTCTCTGTTTGTTTATTTATTTATTTATTTGTCTATCTACCTAGTGGCCTATCAGTATTGTTTATCCCTTTAAAAAGTCAACTTTTGGTTTCATTGATCCTTTGTATGAATTTTTGGGCCTCAATTTTTCTCAGTTATGCTCTGATTTTAGTTATTTCTTTTCTGCTGCCAGCTTTGGGGTTATTTTGTTCTTGTTTTTTAGTTCCTCTTGGCACAGTGTCAGATTGTTAATTACAGATCTGTCTAATTTTTCAACGTATTTGTTTTGCACTATAACTCTCCTCTTCTGCTGCTTTTGCTGTATCCCAGAAGTTTTGGTATGATGTTTCTTTTTGCTTGTTATAAATCATTATTTGATTTCTGCCTTAAATTCTTTCTTTTCCCAAAGTCATTTAGGAGCCAGTTGTTTGATTTCCATGTAATTGTGTGGTTTTCAGAGATCTTCTTGGTATTCATTTCTATTTTTATGGCACTGTGGTCCAAGAGTATGGTGTTGTGTGATTTTATTTTCTAAACATTTATTATGACTTGCTTTAAGGCCAAACATGTTGTTGATCTTGGAGTAAGTTCTTTGTGCAGATGAGAAAAAAATATATTCTGTGGTTGTTTGGTGGAGTATTCTGTAGATGTCTGTTAGGTCCAATTAGTCAAGTTGTTAAATTTAAGCCCAGAATTTCTTTTTTTTTTTTTTTTTGCCCAGAATTTCTTTGTTAGTTTTTTGTCTCGATGATTTGCCTTAACACTATCAATGAGGTGTTGAAGCCCACCACTGTTATTGTGTGACTGGAAGTAGTTGGTTGTTTTTGAATGTGGGTGCTCCAGTGTTGGGTGGGTATGTATTTAGGATAGGGATGTCTTCTTGGTGAATGGAGTCCTTTATTATTGTGTCCTTTTGGCTGTTGTTGTCCTTTTTTGGCTTCTTTGTCCTTTTTTGGCTGTTGTTGGTTTAAAGTAAGTCTGTGTTATCCAAGAATAACAACCCCTTGTTTTTTGCATTTTATTTGCATGACAGATCTTTGTCCATCCCTTTACTCAGAGCCTGTGGGTGCCATTACATATGAGATGTGTCTTTTGAAGATAGCAGACTGTTGATTCTTTTTGGTTTTTTTTTTTTTTTTTTTAATTCAACTTGCCACTCTGTGCCTTTTAAGTGAGGTATTTGGACCATTGAATTCAATGTTAATGTTTATATGTGAGATTTTGATTCTGCCATGATGTTTTTGATATGCTTTCTAGGAAGCTGATTTGCTTTCCAGGAAGCTAATTTGCTTTCTAGGAAACCAGGGCGAGTATTAAATGACCAGCAAGTAGGCAAGGCTAGGAGCAAAACTGCACATTTATTTTTGGTCCCCCAGCTTCAGGAAACAAGGTGTGGGGGAGGGGTGAGGTCCGTCGGTCTCCCGCAGGGGAGGCCGGGGGAGTCACCTGGTGGAGCTCTCCGGGGGAGTTCCTACAGTCCCCACAGGAGTTGGGGCTGAGGCAGTGTGCCCAGAGCGCCCGCTGGGAGGGCTTTTATGTCCTGGGCCTGGGAGTGGGAGGGCAGTGGGCCGGATGTAGGCGGGTTGGGGGCCGGGCAGTGGGCGTGGCTAGGCGGGTTCCGGTTTTTCTCCGTCAGAGGTCGGATTACGCCTCTGCAGTTGACCTGTGTCTTTCCTGGGCGCAGGAAAGCTGACGGTGAAGAACCCGGAACTGCGCAATCTTGCCTCCGTTCGTCCAAACAGTTTTTAGCTGGTTGGTTTGTACTCTTGATTGTGTAGCTGTGTAATAGGGTCTGTGGTCTATGTACTTAAGTGTGTTTTTATGGTAGTGGGTATTGCTCTTTCTTTTCCATATTTAGAACCCCCTTAAGAATCTCTTGTAAGTCTGGTCTAGTGGTAATGAATTTCTTTAGTGTTTGTCTGGAAAGGATTGTATTTCTCTGTCACTGATGAGACTTAGATTGGAGTGATATGAAATTCTTGGCTGAAATTTCTTTAAGGATGCTTGCTGAAAATAGGCCCGACTTTCATCTGGCTTATAAGGTTTTTGCCAGAAAGAGGTCAGTTGTTCACCTGATGCAGCTGCTCTGGCTGCCTGTAAGATACTTCCTTTCATGTTGGCCTTGGAAAGGCTGATGGGCTGTGTATCTTGGGGATGGTTGTAGAGGTTCTCTGAATTTCTTGAATTTTTCCATCAACCTCTCTAATGAGATTGGGGAAATTTTCATGGACTGTATCCTCAGATATGTTTTCCAAGTTGCATACTCTCTCTCCTTCTCTCTCAGCAATGCCAATGAGTCATAGATTGGTGTCTTTACTAAATCCCACATTCCTCAGATGTTTTGTTCATTTTTAAAATTGTTTTTTCTTCATTTTTGTCTGACTGGGTTGATTCAAAAGACTGGTCTTTGAGCTCTGTAATCCTTCCCACCGCTTCACCTCATCTGGTTTTGAAGCTCCCTCCTGTGTTGAATTTTGCAGCTCCAGAAGTTCAATTTGATTCTTTTTAAAAATGGCTCTGTCATGTTTCAACTCTTGGATGGTTACACTTCCTTGGATTGGGTTTCAACTTTCTCTTTAATCTCATTGAGCTTTGTTGCCATTGAGACTCTGAATTGCATGTCTGTCATAAAGCATGTCATTATACTTTAATCTGGTAAGAATTTATTGCTAGGGAGCTAGCGTGATTTTTTGGAGGTAATGAAATGCTCTGATTTGTTGAACTGCTAGAGTTCTTGTGCTGATTATTCCTCATCTGAAAGTGCTGATGTTTCTTTATCTTTTTGAAATTCCTGTCATTTGGATGAGGATTTTTGTTTCTATGTTCCTTTTTTTTCCCTTGAAGGTTTATGGTGTGTATTGTGTATAGTTGATTGGCTTTTGTTCTGGGTGGTTTCAGATGGCCAGGACTCTACACAGGTTCCTTCCTTGTGGCTACTTTCCTGCATTGGGTGTGTTGAAGGTATATAATGATTTTTGTTTGGTGGTGTAATTCAGTCTGCAATCCAGGAGAACGGTGCTCTAGAGTATGGGCTGGCAAGCCTCTTTTCTATTTCAGCGTGTTTGCAGCAGTGCTCTGGGGAAGGGGGAGAAGTTGGATTGGGAAGGTGAGCAATAACCCCCTCACCAAATCAGTTCCTGGAACTTGGGAGAGCCCCCTCCAACCACTGGTGCCACACGTGAATTTTGAGGGCTGTGTGTTTTGTAAATTGGATTACACTATGCATTATTTCAATGCTTATTTCACTTTATCATCGGAATGTAAACTTCATGAGGTCAGATATTTTTGTTCATTTTGCTTGCTGTTTTGTCTATAACACTGGCTGGCACATGACCACATTATAGTAGAAGTTCAGTAAATATTTGTTGAATGAATGAAAGAATATGTCTTCAAATTTTAACATTTGGAGAAACAATTCTTTTTTATAAAAGATTACATAATATGTGGTGATTTATTTAGCCACTCTTCTACTGATAGAAGTTAGGTGTTTTTTTTTTTTTTTTTTGAGACGGAGTCTCGCTCTGTCGCCCAGGCTGGAGTGCAGTGGCCGCATCTCAGCTCACTGCAAGCTCCGCCTCCCGGGTTTACGCCATTCTCCTGCCTCAGCCTCCCGAGTAGCTGGGACTACAGGCGCCCGCTACCACGCCCGGCTAGTTTTTTTGGTACTTTTTTAGTAGAGACGGGGTTTCACTGTGTTAGCCAGGATGGTCTCGATCTCCCGACCTCGTGATCCGCCCGTCTCAGCCTCCCAAAGTGCTGGGATTACAGGCTTGAGCCACCACACCCGGCCTAGAAGTTAGGTGTTTTTGGATTTAACTTAATACAAAAAACAATACAGTGAAGATACTGATTCAAATTTTTGGCCACTTATGGGGCTACTTTTTAAATAAGGATATATCAGGATTCATTTGTAAATATCAGAGATCACAGTGGTTAAGCAGAAAGGAATTTAATACAGGGCTTTTGGTACTGAGGGCTGGAGAAAGGTCTGGGCTGCACTGAGATTCCAGGAAAGGTTCCCAGAGCATCTGAAAGTTAGCCCATGAAAGGAGCTTCTGTTTCTGCCAGAATCAGGAAGTCTTTCTCTAGGTGCTTACCCAGGGACTGCCACTGCTACCAAGATCTAGGATCAGCCTTGTGACTGCACTGCCACAGGTGCAGTCCATGCCAGCAAAGCAGACTCTGTGCCTGCCCCATACTGACCAGAAAACGATGGAACACTCGCCAGAACCTCTGCTCCCTGCCACAGAAGAGCGAGTGCCTTCCAGCCATGTTTTCCAGGAGAAGCTGCAGAAGGGAAGCCTTCCACTCCCTTGCACCTTCCAGATCCTCTGAGAGGGGGCCTGTTTGACAGAAGCTCGGCCACTTGATGAGCCAAGCTTTAAAGGAGTTTGCCAAGTACACCCTTTAGCTTCCCAGTCCCCTGTAGTTCAATAGGTCACCCTACAAAGAGATGAGGATGGAGTTGAGTGAGCCCGTCTTGAGATATACAAATTGATTCCTAGTAAAGGAAAATGGGGTCCTAGAAAAGGAAATGTATTTGACCTCTTCCAGCATGTTGAAAAACTTGATAGACACATTGCTCTTCAGTTTGCCCTCCCACTCACTGTACTATTTTCCAAGAATTTTGACACTGTCTATAAATTTTGAAGATTAAGTAAATGAACAATAGTATCTTGTTTTACTTTATCAGTAAGGTTGAGCACTTCTTCATATGATTACAGGCCATTTATCTTTTGTATGTCTGTATGGAAACTTACATACTTTGCCTGCTTTTTTTTTGAAGTGTTAGTCTTTTTCCATTTTGTAAGAAGTCTTGATATATTGTGCTTTTTAACATTTTTACATATGTAATTGTATTACCTTTGTTATCTTTTGATGTCATATTAATAGTTATCTTTTACTGAAGAGAGATTTTACATTTTTGTGTCTTGTTTTAAGATTTTGTTTTGTTTCCTGCCTTAAAATGTCTTTCTAGCTATTAGATGATTAAAATATTCTCCCTAAATATCTTAAGGAAGTCCTTTATCTGTTTAGTCTTAAAACTCATAGAAACATGGGTTTGGATTTAGATGTTCTTCCCCTATCTTAACTGCCTTCTGGAAGCAGAAGTAAATACTCTCTGGAGGACAATTACATCATCTAGATCCCTAAATTATAGCCACATTTTAAAAAGTACAATGTCATATAGTAACTTTAAAAAATGCCAGGCATGTCTGGGTGCAGGGGCTCACACCTGTAATCCTAGCATTTTGGGAGGCCGAAGCAGGCAGATCATGAGGTCAGGAGTTCGAGATCAGTCTGACCAACATAGTGAAACCCCGTCTCTACTAAAAATACAAAAATCAACCAGGCATGGTGGTGTGCGCCTGTTGTCCCAGCTACTCGGGAGGCTGAGGCAGGAGAATCACTTGAACCCAGGAGGCGGAGGCTGTGGTGAGCTGAGATCCGCCACTGCATTCCAGCCTGGGCAGCAGAATAAGACTCCATCTCAAAATAAAATAAAATAAAACAAAAAACTGAGCATACAAATAGATAATACCAAATGATGAAAAACCAAGAGAAAAAATAGACAATAGAAACAGACACAGAAGATTCAGATATTGATATTATTAGACATAGACCCTGAAACACCTGAGATTAATGCTGTCAACAAAATAAGTGACAAGGTAGAGAATTTCAGCAGAAAACCACAATCTATAAAAAAGAATCCATTCGAGATTTTATAACTTAAAAATAAAATACCCAAATTAAAGACTCAATAAAGTTTAGCTGTAGCTTAAACAGTTCAAGAGAGACTTAAAGAACAGAAGACAAGTCAGTATAAATATCTGAACTGAAGCGCAGAGAAAAAGGATAGGAAATAGAGAAAAGGACATAAGAAACATACGGGATGGAATAAAAAGATCTCATGTGTAATTGGAGTCCCCAAAAGGGGAGAAAAAAGTCAGAGGCAATATTGGAAGGGCTAATGATCAAGAATTTCCAAAACTGATAAAAGATGTCAAGCCCAGTTTCAAGAAACAATATGAACCCCAAGTGAGATGAGTACAAAGAAAACCACTTATACACATGAGGTTAAAACTGCTGGAAATGAAAGAGAAAGAATCCTAAAAGCACCCAAAAGAAAAAAGACAGCTTAATGTCAAAGGAGCAAGAGCAAAACTGACATCTTTCTTCTCAACAAAAATGATGGAAGCCCTGAAGACAATGCAGTGACATCTGCAAAATGCTGAAAGAAACCTGCTTTCCTTTACGTGGTGAAAATATGCTTCAAAACGCTGTACCTGGTGAAAATACCCTTCAAAGGTGAACACAAAAGAAAGATGCTTTCAGTCCAACAAAACCGTATGTTTTTTCCTAGGATACTTGCAGTGAAAAGACTATTTAAAGGAGTTCTGCATGGAGTTTGTTCTTTTAAAAGGCTGTTAAAATTCAAAACACCTGACAAGAAAAGCTAATGCAGAATTACCTGTATCAGGAATTTGTAAATGGATACATCACTAAATATTTCATAATTATTAAAGCAATAGTAAGAGAATATTATATGTTACACTTAGTGCTATAAATTAGAAAATATTGATGAAATAGTCAAAATCTTAGAAAAATGTAACTTGCTAAACTTACATAGGAGAGAGTAGTAGAAAATCTCAATCATCTATAATTTATATCTTTTCCTTAAAGGAAATGCCAGGCCCTTGTGGCTTCACCATGAAACCTGCCAAACATTTAAGGAAGAAATAATGTCAATCTTACGTAAATTCAGAGACTAGGAAAGAGGTCAGCATAGCTTTCATCCCTAATACTTGCAAGAACATTAATAGACAAGAAAATTAAAAGATCAGTCTTTCTCACGAACCTCTTTGCAAAAATCCTGAACAAAATCTTGGAAAACCTTATTCAGAGATAACAGGACAAAGATCATGTCATGTTTGGTTTATTCCAGGAATGGAAGGTGGTTTTAACTATTGAAGCCAAGCAGAGTAATTCACCACATTAACAAAGGTATAAAAAGAATATTGTTGACCGGGTGCAGTGGCTTATGCCTGTAATCCCAGCACTTTGGGAGGCCAAGGTAGGTGGATCACTGGAGGCCAGGAGTTCAAGACCACTCTGGTCACCATGGCAAAACCCCAGTCTCTACTAAAAATACAAAAATTAGCTGGGTGTGGTGGCGCATGCCTGTAACCCCCACCTACTTGGGAGGCTGAGGCACAAGAATGGCTTAAACCTGAGAGGCGGAGGTTGCAGTGACCTGAGTTTGTGCCATTCCACTCCTGGGCGACAGAGTAAGACTCTATCTTAAAAAAAAAAAAAAAAGAATATGGTTATCTTAGTAGGTGGCAGAAAAATGTATTCAATAAAGATTAATATCTTTCTTGATAGAAATTCTTAGAAAACTAGGCATAGAAGGGAAATTCTTTTATCTGATAAAAGGTCTTTATTATATATCTATGGCAAACATCATACTTAATGGTGGAATACTGGACGCTTTCCCACAAGATTTCGAATGGGATAGGAATGCCCCATATTGTCACTTTTGTTCAGCCAACTTCAAAAGCAAGATTTAAAACTACTTTTGAAAACTGTATACCATGACCATTGTGTTTTTGTGGGATGTAGATATATGGAATTGTGTTTAATATGCTATAAAGTAGAGCCTCTAAGAGAAAGAATGTTCTGGAAAGCCTCAGAATGGCCCTGCACAGACAAATGTACCAGGATGTTCATTGCAGCATTATTCCTAATATTAATATCAATATCAATATCAATAAAGAATCAGTAAAACAAATTATGGTAATGAAAATAGCTAAGATCTACTGAATGCTTACCATGTGCTGGGCTGTGTTTTGATTGTTCTAACTGGATTTAACTCATTTAATCCTCCCATAACCCTCTGAGGTAAGTACCTTTAGTATCATTGCCATTTTATAGATAAAGAAAACAAGACAAGCCGTGGCTAAAGGTGCAGACATGGCCAAGTCCAAGAACCACACCACACACAACCAGTCCCGAAAATGGCACAGAAATGGTATCAAGAAACCCTGATCACAAAGATACGAATCTCTTAAGGGGGTGGACCCCAAGTTCCTGAGGAACATGCGCTTTGCCAAGAAGCACAACAAGAAGGGCCTAAAGAAGATGCAGGCCAACAATGCCAAGGCCATGAGTGCACGTGCCGAGGCTGTCAA
>NC_045449.1:19233124-19233543 GCF_002776525.5 Piliocolobus tephrosceles
TCAAGCGCGTGGGGATCATATGCAGAGAGGAGTCCTCATCCCCATGCTGTGCTGCTTTCCCTGCTGGGCCGACTTCGTCAACACCGAGCGCATCCTCCTGCTCTTAAAACAAGACCCCGAAGTCTCCAGGTGAGGTCCGCTGTTTCTCAATCCTAGGTTAAAAGTAAGTGGCTATCTGGTCATTGTACCTATGTGGACATTTTCAGCCAATTACATGGTCTTGAACCCTTTCAAAAATGAAAGCTGTAACTGTGGGCCACAGGGTCGGGCCCACGCCCCAGGGATGACAGCAGAGGCGGGGAGAGGAGAAGAGTGGACACCCAGGTGCTGAGGTCCTCTTGAACGAGGCAGCTGACTGGCCATTAGACGTCATCCACAGGGAGGAGTGACAGACGGCTCAGAAGCGAACCCAGGGAGCG
>NC_045449.1:19233553-19275062 GCF_002776525.5 Piliocolobus tephrosceles
GTATTACAGGCATGATCCACCATGCCCGGCCTGTTTTCATATTTTTTATAGGGACAAAGAGGTCTCACTATATTGCCCAGGCCAGTCTCAAACTCCTGGGCTCTAAGCGATCCTCATGCCTTGGCCTCCCAGAGTGCTGGGATTACAGGCATGAGCCACTGTGCTCACAGATTTTTTTTTTTTTTAGTATTAATTGAAATAATAATATTTTTCTTCTCTTTTTGCTTGTTAATATAAGTTCATTGTAGATTTCCTAATGTGTAGCTGTCACTGATTCCTGGAATAAACTTCCCTTATTCCTAATAGTATACTATAACAGGTATATAGTGGTAGATTTATTGCTAATATTCAGGATTTTTATATTTATTTATTTTTATAGAGACAGGGGTCTCACTATGCTGCCCAGGCTGGTCTTGAAATCCTGAACTCAAGCAGTCCTCCTGCCTTGGCTTCCCAAAGTGCTGGGATTACAGGCGTGAGTCGCTGTGCCCAGCTTCCGTCTATCTTTAGGCTCCATAATTTTTCAAATACCATAAGAATGATCTGTTTCTTGAAGGTTTGAAGGCCACTCACCTAGAGGACCATCTGATGCCTTTATAGAAGGGGCATTTTATTTAAAAATAAGAAAAAAAGTAAAAAGTTTTCTATTTTCTTAGAAGTTGCTGGTCTATTCAGGGTTTTTTTTTAACCTCTTCTTGAATTAATTTTGGTCACTTGTGATAAGTGTTTATTGATTGCTGCTGTAACACATTACCACAAATTTAATGGGTTACAATAACACAAAGTTACTATTTAACAGAGGTCAGAAGCCTGAAATGGGTTTCGTGGGGCTGAAATCAAGGTGTTGGCAGAGCTGCTTTCTTGCTGGGGCTCAGGAAGAATCCATTCCCTTGCCTGTTCCTGCTTCTAGATGCCCCCTCCCTCTTCCTCCATCTCCAAAGCGCATCACTGCAGCCTCTGTTCTTTCATCACGTCTCCTTTTTCCAGCTTTTACTCTCTTGTCCTCCTCTCAGAAAAAGAGATTCCATTAGGCCCACCCGATAACCCAGAATAACCTTTGCATCTTACGATCCTTGCAGTAATCACATCTCCAAGTCCCTTTGCCACGCAAGGTTACGTATTCACAGGTTTCAAGAGTTAGGATGGGGACATCTTTGGGGGGCCTTGTTCAGCATCTCATACTCACCATGTTCTGACCACGTCTCCGTCTTCCCTGTACTTTTAAATTCTGATTAGCTTTTCGTTTTCTAGTGGGTACTTTTTCAGGACATTGTGGCGTGTGCTTTCTGAATGTTTGCAGCCATCATATTTTACACATTCCCATGCTTCTAGCGTTACATGTTACAGGTGAAAACTCCAAACACTCCGATTCTCTCTCTCTTTTTTTTTTTTTGAGATGGAGTCTCACTCTGTCGCCCAGGCTGAAGTACAGAGTGCAATGGCACGATCTCAGCTCACTGCAACCTCCACCTCCCAGGTTCAAGCCATTCTCCTGCTTCAGCGTCCCGAGTAGCTTGGATTACAGACATATGCCACCATGCCTGGCTAACTTTTTTTGTATTTTTAGTGGAGATGGGGTTTCACCATGTTGGCCAGGCTGGTGTCGAACTCCTGACCTCAAGTGATCCATCCACCTTGGCCTCCCAAAGTGCTGGGATTACAGGCGTGAGCCGCCATGCCCAGCCCCAATTCTCTTTTTTGTTTTTGAGATGAAGTCTCACTCTTTTGCCCAAGCTGGAGTGGCTAGATCTTGGCTCATTCCAACCTCCCCTTCCTGGGTTCAAGCAATTCTCCTGCCTCAGTCTCCTGAGTAGCTGGGACTACAGGCATGTGCCACCACGCCTGGCTAATTTTTGTATTTTTAGTAGAGATGAGGTTTCACTATGTTGGCCAGGCTCGTCATGAACTCCTGACTTCATGATCTGCCCACCTCGGCCTCCCAAAGTGCTGGGATTACAGGCGTGAGCCACCGCACCCGGCCCTCAATACTCTTTTTATTGTAGAATTGATGGTGGTCATTATGGCTAGTTCCCCAACATTCCTTTCACCCCAAATGGCTCATTTTAGCCAGGCACAAGAATCTCATTTTCCTTCTCAGGGCCCTATGTAGGAATGGACATGCGTGACCCAATTCTATTTAATGTATTTATATGTATATTAGAGACAGAGTCTCACTATGTTGCCCAAGCTCATGATCCAATTCTAGCCATGAATCTTGAGTGAAAATCTAATGGCGTTTCTGGAAAAGGTTTCCTATTTCTAACAGTCAGACAAGAAAAAGGCCCCTATCTTCTCCTTCAGATGTTGCGGTATCCAATTTTTTTTTTTTTTTTTTTTTTTTTTTTTTTTTTTTTTTTTTTTTTTGAGACAGAATCTCACTCTTTTGCCCAGGCTGGAGTGCAGTGTGTGATCTTGGCTCACTGCAACCTCTGCTTCCTGGACTCAAGAGGTCCTCCCACCTCAGTCTCCCAAATAGCTGGGACCACAGGAGCCCATCACCAAGCCTGGCTAATTTTTGTATTTTTTTGTAGACACAGGGTTTCACCATGTTGTCCAGGCTGGTCTCGAACTCCTGAGCTCGAGCAATCCACCTGCCTTGGCCTCCCAAAGTGCTGGAATTACAGGCGTGAGCCACCACACCCAGCAGTATCAAATGTTATGTCCGGAAGTGCTACAGCCATAAGGCTGCTGGCCCTAGGATAAAGCCAATATTGGAAAAGGGCAAAGCCAAGAGAGTCACAGATATTAAATGAAGACAGAGAGGGAGAGAGCAAGGGAGGCAGAGAGTATAAACAGGTGATGGTAAAAGGCAAATATCTATTTTTGGCAAGAAAGGGGAAGGCTTTTTAAATTTAGATACACGGGGTAGCGCAGTGGCTTACGTCTCTAATCCCAGCACGTTGAAAGGCTGAGGCAGAAGAATTGTTTGAGCTCAGGAGTTCAACACCAGAATGGGCAACATGGTGAAACCCCATCTCTACAAAAAAAAAAAAAATACAAAAATTAGCCAGGTGTGGTGGCATGCGCCTGTAGTCCCAGCTACTTGGGAGGCTGAGGTGGGAGGATTGCTTGAGCACAGAGAGGGGTGCAGGCTGCAGTGAGCTGTGATTGTGCCACCGCACTCCAGCCTAGGTGACAGAGTGAAGCCCTGCCTCAAAAAATAAATAAATGCACTTAGGCACACAGAAAGAGAGCCAACTTTTTCAATTTTGTTCACTTTGCCCACAAATCATCAAGGAAAACACAGAACTCAAAACTGACCAATTGGTTGATCTACAGGCATCAAAGGCTGTTCTCCATTCCGGGGAAAGAAAAGGCCCTTTTCTAATTGAGTAACTTGTGCTCACACTGTGTATAAACAACAAAGACAAAACTGAGGAGCCAGGAGACATTGGGATCTCCAAGATAAACACATAAACCAAAACAAGAACAACAAAAACCCACTACCAATAGTCAGAACTCCTGTACAGTCCGCTGTCCGGCAGAGATCGCCTAATGGTCAGATCATGAAAACCTCACTGAAGGGGGCATAAGTCGCTGTATACAAATCAGAACCCAAGCCAGAAACAGACCTGGCCAAGAATCAGACAGAATCTAGAAAGTAAAACAGAAACAAAGCCAGCAAACAGTCAAAAAAAAACACAGGAGGCCTGGCACGGTGGCTCATGCCTGTAATCCCAGCACTCTGGGAGGCCGAGGCGGGCGAATCATCTGAGGTCTGGTGAAACCCTGTCTCTACTAAAAATACAAAAAGTAGCTGGGCATGGTGGTATGCGCCTGTAACCCCAGCTACTCAGGAGGCTGAGGCAGGAGAATGGCTTGAACCTGGGAGGCGGAGGTTGCAGTGAACCGAGATCACGCCACTGCACTCCAGCCTGGGGAACAAGAGTGAAACTGTCTCAGAAAAAAAAAAAACCAGGATTCTTGAGAGTTAAGGTTTATTGCCTCATGAAATTCATCCTTATTGGGAGGATCAAAGGATGAAATGAGTGTAAAAATGCACTGTGACTCCTTTTTTTTTTTTTTTTTTTGGAGACAGGGTTTCACTCTGTCACCCAGGCTGGAGTGCAGTGGCATGATTTCGGCTCACTGCAGCCTCAACCTCCTAGGCTCAAGTGATCCTCCCACTTCAGCCTCCTTAGAAGGGATTACAGGCACTCACCACCATGCCTGGCCAATTTTTTAGTTTTTGTAGAGATGGGGTCTACCTATGTTGCCCAGGCGAGCCTCAAACTCCTGAGCTCAAGTGATCCTCCAGCCTGCGTTTGCCAGAGTGTTGGGATTACCGACATGAGCAGCCATGCCTGCCTGTGAACCCTATTGAGGAATGCAAAACAAGCCATCACTATTAACATCATCATCTCCAAGTTATAGGAGCTTTAGAAATGATCTAGGTTCATGTGTGCACTTGGACAAACCGCCCCTGCAGCTCCAGTAGATCAGTGCCTCCAGGCTTTCTGAGTGGACCCTTCCCAGTGGGAGAAAAAACCAGAGGCAGATGGTTTTTTTAGACAAGGGAAGAATGTTATCTGCACAACAATTGCATGGTCAGACTTCAGGGAATGGATTTCCAACTGAGAAAACACTACAGGTTTTTGAAGAAAAAAAGAAAGACAACATTACCAAAGTTACAATCTGCCTGTTAATGATACGAAAAAAAGAAAAAAAGAGCGAAAATTTCACATGAAAATCGTATCCATAAAGGTCATAACACATCTTCAGATATTAGCATTACAAAAATCAGAGGAAGAATTTCCGGTCAGGGAGTCAACAACTTCCAGGAACGACTCAAGTTTCACTGATTTGGGATACTGGGACTTAACAGAATGACCCTGGTTTTTTTGGTTTGGTCTGGTTTATCTCAGAGTCCAGTCTTTGCTTTGTAATTTTCTCCTAACTGTGGGTTGTGATGCATGCACTTAGCCACCACCACTGCTTAGCAGTTCAAAGCATCAGGTTTTGGGGTTTTATTTATTTATTTTTTGTTTATTTTTGTTTTGAAACAGAGTCTCACTCTGTTGTCCAGGCTGGAGTGCAGTGGCACAATCTCGGCTCAC
Source organism: Piliocolobus tephrosceles (assembly GCF_002776525.5). NCBI lineage: Eukaryota > Metazoa > Chordata > Mammalia > Primates > Cercopithecidae > Piliocolobus > Piliocolobus tephrosceles. The sequence continues at coordinate 19,238,611 of NC_045449.1, forward strand.
TGCAAGCTCTGCCTCCTGGATTCAAGGGATCCTCATGCTTCAGTCTCCCAAGTAGCTGGGACTACAGGCACACACCACCATGCTTGGGTAATTTTTGTATTTTCAGTAGAGACAGGGTTTCACCATGTTGGCCAGGCTGGTCTCAAACTCCTGACCTCAAGTGACCTGCCCACCTCTGCCTTCCAAAGTGCTAGGATTACAGGTGTGAGCCACTGTGGCCAGCCTGTTTTTTGTTGGTGGTGGGTTTTTTTGTTTTGTTTTGTTTCTCAAGACAGCATCTTGCTCTGTCACCCACTTTGGAGTGCAGTGGTACAACCATGGCTCACCGCAACCTTTACCTCCCTAGCTCAAGTGATCTTCCCGCTTTAGCCTCCCAAGTAGGCTCATGCCACCACGCCCAGCTAATATGTTTGTTGTTGTTGGTGGTGGTGGTGGTGGTGGTGGTGGTGGTGGAGATGGGGTTTTGTCATGTTGCCCAGGCTGGTCTCTAATTCCTGCACTAAAGTGATTCTCCCACCTTGGCCTCCCAAAGTGCTGGGATTACAGGCGTGAACCACTGAGCCTGGTCATGAATTTAAATCTTATGTGATTCCTCCTCTTTGAAACTTAATAACCATGTGGCAAACATTCCTAAACATGTGGTTGCCTCTCGAGGAACACATAAACAATGAAAAGTGGCAAAATCAAGATAATTCCAATCCACATGTATGAGAAACTCTAACAACCCAGACTGGATGTCTCCAAGTTGCCCAACCTGCTAAGGTCACCCTATCATCTAAAATCAAAATGAAAATGGTTGAATCCCAGCTTACCTATAGTGGGAAACCCAACACCCTTCCCCATAATAGCTCCAAAACAGGCTTGTGGTGGTGGGTTAGACAAGGGGCATTGGTGATTGGTTTAGGCAAACCAGGATCAACCCCTTGAAACTTAGATATGCTTACGTATGCCTAAGTGAAATGAATGACAGCAACCATAGAAAGGAATGAGAGGGAGGAATTAGGATTATTTTGTTATTATAAAGCACTTGTATTACCTGTGAAGTGACATATTGTTATTTGAAAGTGGACTTGAATTAATTGTAAATGTATATTGCAAACTTTTGGGGAACCACTGAAAAAAGTTCTTTAAAAAAGAAAAAGAAACATAGGCTAGGCAAGGTGGCTCATGCCTGTAATCCCAGCAATTTGGGAGCTGAGGTGGGAGGACTGCTTAAACCCAGGAGTTCCAAACCAACCTGGGCAATGTAGCAAGATCTCATCTCTATTAAAATAATAATAATGATAATAATAAAATAAAGCTATTTTAAATATAAAGACACATCTAGATTAAAGGCAAAGGGATGGAGAAAGATATATTATACTAACACTTATCAACAGAAAGCAAGGGTTAGCTATACTGACTTCAGACAGATTTCAGAGCAAAGAAAGGGATATCTTTATAAGGGTATTACACAATGGTAAAGGGGTTAATGCATAGCCATCTTTTTTTTTTTTTTGAGACAGGGTCTTGCTCTCTCTGTGTCACCCAGGCTTGAGTGCACTGGTACGATCTCGGCTCACTGCAACCTCAAGCGGTCCTCTCACCTCAGCCTCCTGAGTAGCTGGGACTATAGGCACATGCCACCATGCTTGGCTAATTTTTGTATTTTTTTGTAGAGACAGGATTTTGCCATATTACCGAGGCTGGTCTCGAACTCCTGGACTCATGCAATCTGCCCACCTCGGCCTCCCAAAGTGCTTCACCCAGCCCCATATCAATCCTTAATGTGTGAAGCAAAAACTGGTAGAACTACAAGAATACGTGAATCCACTATTATTAGTTGAAGATTTCAACACCCCTCTATCAAAAATGAACAGATCCAGCGAACAGAAGCTCAGTAACTCAATAGCACCACCAGTCAAGTGGATATATGAGTATTTGTAGGCTGCTTCATCCAGCAGCAGCAGAATATACATTCTTCTCAAGGTAGCATGGAACATTCATGAGATAGGCCATTTTCTGGGCCATAAAACACACCTTAACAAATTCAAAAGAATAGAAACCACACAGGCCAGCTGCGGTGGCTCACGCCTGTAATCCCACCGCTTTGGGAGGCCCAGGTGGGCATATCACCTGAGGTTGAGAGTTCCAGACCAGCCTGACCAACACGGAGAAACCCTGTCTCTACTAAAACTACAAAATTAGCCAGGACTCATATCTGTAGTCCCAGTTATTCAGGAGGCTGAGGCAGGAGAATCACTTGAACCCGGGAGGCGGAGATTGCGGTGAGCTGAGATCCAGCCATTGCACTGCAGCCTGGGCAACAAGAGCAAAACTCTGTCACACACACACACACACACAAAATTTAAAGGAAGCCGAGGGAAGCACAGGGCTTCAGAAGAACATTTTGGGCCAGGCGCAGTGACTCATGCCTGTAATCCCAGCACTTTGGGAGGCCCAGGTGGGTGGATCACCTGAGGTCGGGAGTGCGAGACCAGCCTGACCAACATGGAGAAACCCTGTCTCTACTAAAAATACAAAATTTAGCTGGGTGTGGTGGTGCATGCCTGTAATCCCAGCTACTCAGGAGGCTGAGGCAGGAGAATCACTTGAACCCGGGAGGCAGAGGTTGTGGTGAGCCAAGATCGCGCCATTGCACTCCAGCCTGGGCAACAAGAAAGAAACTGTCTCAAAAAAGAAAAAAAAGAAAAAGAAACCACACAAAATATGTTGTCAGGACACAATAAAATTAAACTAGAAATCAATAATAGAAAGTTAGCTGGAAAAAAAACCCGAAATATCTGGAGATTAAACAGCACACTTCTTTTTTGAGACAGAGTTTCACTCTTGCTGCCCAGGCTGGAGTGCAGTGGCACAGTCTTGGCTCACTGCAACCTTCGCCTTCCGGGTTCAAGCGATTCTCCTGCCTCAGCCTCTCAAGTACCTGGGATTACAGGCATGGGTCACCATACTCAGCTAATTTTTTGTATTTAGTAGAGAGGGCGTTTCACTGTGTTGGGTCAGGCTGGTCTTGAATTCCTGACCTCAGGAAATCCACCTGCCTTGGCCTCCCAAAGTGCTGGGATGACAGGCGTGAGCCACTGCGCCAGCCACACTTCTGAGTAACACACACTTCTGAGTAACACATGGGCCAAAGAAGAAATCTCAAGAAAAGTTTTAAAACATGTTGGTATTGAATTTAAATCTTATGAAAATTAAAATACAAACTATCAGAATTTGTGGGATGCAGAAGAAAAAAAACAGTGCTTAGAGGGAAATTTCTAGCATTGACTGCATCTATGAGAAAAGAGAAAGATCTAAAATCAGTCATCGAGGCTTCTACCATAGGAAACAAGAAAAAGAACAGCAAATTAAATCCAAAGCAAACAAACAAAAAAAGAAATCAGAGCAGAAGCCAATAGAATTGGAAACAGGAAATCAATAGAGAAAAATCAACAAAACCGAAAGCTGGTTCTTTGAAAAGAAAAATCATTATGGTTCTGTGAGCACAGAATATGAGCAGAATGGGTGTAAAGCAGGCAACCGAGAGAGCGTCTGACGTGTATGCTCAGCAGAAGTCCAATTCCCTGTCCAAGATGTCAGATCTCTTGATACATCTCTGGACTTGGAGCACTGCCCTACAAGGTGCCCCCACATACACCCCAACAGAGGACGCCCCTTTGCCCCACCCAGCTCACCTAGCCATATGCAGATGTAAGACCCGAGATTTTAAGCCCAAATGGGCAAAACATGCAGCCACATCTTTTGTGATTTTTTGTTAAAAACGTGTGGCCACATCTTGAAAGGGCCCCCTCCACACCCTTGAGTATTTCTCGCAAGGTGAAGATGAGAGACTGAGAAAAAAAATAAGACACAGAGACAAAATATAGAGGAAGAAAAGTGGGCCCAGGGGACCGGTACTCAGCAAGTAAGGACCTACACTGGCCCTGGTCTCTGAGTTCCCTCAGTATTTATTGATCACTATCTTTACTATCTCCGCAAGGGGAATGCAGTATGATTGTAGGGTGATGGTGGGGAGAGGGTCAGCAGGAAAACGTGAACAAAAGACTCTGTGTCATAAATAAGTTTAAGGAAAGGTGCTGTGCCTGGATGTGTACATAGGCTAGATTTATGTTTGACTTTACACAAACATCTCGGTGCATTAAGGAGCAGTATTGCTGCCAGCATGTCTCACCTCCAGCCAGTAAAGAGAATGTATGATCGAGTTTTACACCGAGTCATTCCATTCCCAGGGACGAGCAGGAGACAGATGCCTTCCTCTTATCTCAACCGCATAGAGGCCTTCCTCTTTCACTAATCCTCCTTAGCATAGACCCTTTATGGGTGCCGGGCTGGGGAACAGTCAGGTCTTTCCCTTCCCATGAGGCCATATCTCAGACTATCTCAGTGCGGGGAAACCTGGACAATACCCAGGCTTTCTTGGGCAGGGGTCCCTGTGGCCTTCCGTAGTGCATTGTGTCCCTGGGTACTCGAGACTGGAGAATGGCGATGACTTACCAAGCATACTGCCTGCAAACACATTTTTACCAAGTCCATCCTACACAGCCCTAAATCCCTTAAACCTTGAGTCAATACAGCACAAGTTTCTAGGAGCACAGTGTTGGGGCTAGGGCTACAGATTAATGGCATCTCAAAGCAGAAGTATTTTTCTTAGTACAGATCAAAATGGAGTTTCTTGTGTCTTCCTTTTTCTACATAGACACAGTAACAGTCTGATTTCTCTTTATTTCCCCCACAACATCTTTTATGACTCAGCCCAACAATCTCCAGGCAGTGCCCAAGGTTAATGCCTAGGCCAATTGCTGCTGCAATCTGGACTCAGGATGTGCAGACCAGAGATAGTCAAGGGTATCTGATAACTCTGAGGGCTTGATCGTGCTCAACCAGGAAGGAGCTCAGGCCCCCAGACTGGCCAGGAGCTCAGTTGACTCAGCACTGTTCTTGAGTGCAGGACAGAATGGGACTAGTGCTGAATTTTGGAGGTTAAAATAAAATACTCCAGGTCTTGACAGAGATGACCTAGCTGAAGTCGTTCAGTTCCCCTTCAAACATGACTCCTGGACTCAAGAAACAGTCGGCATCATGGGATGGGAGGTTGAGCCCTGGAGTTGGAGACCAGCCTGGGCAACATAGTAAGACCTCATCTCTACAAAAAATTTAAGAATTAGCCAGGCATTGTGTCATGAGCCTCTAGTCCCAGCTACTCGGGAGGCTGAGATAGGAGGATTGCTTGAGCTCGGGAGGTCAAGGCAGCAGCAAGCCATGATTGTGCCACTGCACTCCAGCCCGGGCAACAGACCCTATCTCAATAAATAAATAAATAAGGGCGTGGTGACTCACATCTGTAATCCCAGCACTTTGGGAGGCTGAAGTGGCAGATCACCTGAGGTAGGTGTCAGGCCTCTAAGCCCAAGCTAAGCCATCATATCCCCTGTGACCTGCATCCAGATGGCCTGAAGCAACTGAAGATCCACAAAAGAAGTGAAAATAGGCCGGGCGCAGTGGCTCAAGCCTGTAATCCCAGCACTTTGGGAGGCCAAGGCGGGCGGATCACGAGGTCAGGAGATCGAGACCATCCTGGCTAACATGGTGAAACCCCATCTCTACTAAAAATACAAGAAAATTAGCTGGGCATGGTGGCGGGCGCCTGTGGTCCCAGCTACTGGGGAGGCTGAGGCAGGAGAATGGCGTGAACCCGGGAGGCAGAGCTTGCAGTGAGCCGAGATCACACCACTACACTCCAGCCTGGGCAACAGAGCAAGACTCTGTCTCAAAAAAAAAAAAAAAAAAAAAAATTGCTCCTAACTCCACCACCTATCCCAAAATCTGTAAGAACTAATGATAAGGCCGGGCACCGTGGCTCAAGCCTGTAATCCCAGCACTTTGGGAGGCTGAGACGGGCGGATCACGAGGTCAGGAGATCGAGACCATCCTGGCTAACACTGTGAAACCCCGTCTCTACTAAAAAATACAAAAAAAACACTAGCTGGGCGAGGTGGCGGGAGCCTGTAATCCCAGCTACTCCGGAGGCTGAGGCAGGAGAATGGCATAAACCCGGGAGGCGGAGCTTGCAGTGAGCTGAGATCCGGCCACTGCACTCCAGCCCGGGCGACAGAGTGAGACTCCGTCTCAAAAATAAAAAAAAAAAAGAACTAATGATAATCCCACCACCCTTTGCTGACTCTCTTTTCGGACTCAGCCCACCTGCTCCCAGGTGAAATAAACAGCCTTGTTTCTGACACAAAGCCTGTTTGGTGGTTTCTTCACAGGGACACGTGAGACAGTAGGGAGTTCGAGACCAGTCTGACCAAATGAAGAAACCCTGTCACTACTGAAAATACAAAATTAGCTGGGTGTGGTGGTACATGCCTGTAATCCCAGCTACTCAGGAGGCTGAGGCAGGAGAATCACTTGAACCCGGGAGGTGGAGATTGCAGTGAGCCAAGACCATGCCACTTCTCTCCAGCCTGGGTGACAGGAGTGAAACTCCATCTCAATAAATAAAATAAAATAAAAAAGTAGGAGAACATCCTGTCCGCCATCTTTCCAGTCCAGAAAGCTCTGTGCAACTACAAAGGCCACTTGGAGTCATCTGAGGGACTGTGTTTGTAAGAAGTACACGGACTGTCAGATTGTAAGCCATCTTTGGAGAAGAGTGTTTGCTTGGCCATGCCTGTGAGGGGCCACTGTGGACCAAGTGTGACACCAGACCAGAAGTAATATCAAAGACCTTGGAGGGAACCATCTTCCAGGAACCTGGGTGTCATCTGGTCACTGAGGGAGAATGCCCAGAAGCACTTTTTGTCCTATAGCTCCATTTGAATCTGTCCCCAAGATATTACTAACAATGACAACGATAATAATGTAATACCATTGTCCATTACCTACTATTTGATGTAATGACATTTCCTTCTTGTAATATCATTAACAGCTGCCATATTCCGGGTTGGGCTGAGTGTTTTCAGCCATTACCTCATAATCCTGACAAGGATCCTAGAGGGGGTTATCACTTGCTTTCTTCAGATGGGTGAATTGCAGTTCAAATGGTTTAAGTAAGTTGCCTGGAGCTAAATGGCTAATTAGTGGCAGATAGGGGACTGGAAATTACTTCTGCCTGATTCCAGAAACAGAGTGGGAACAAAAGGTCATCATTTAACATCAGATAATCAAAAAACAGGAATATCCAACTCCATACACAGCTCATCACTCATTCAGCAAATGCACTGGGAGTACCTGCTGTCCCCAGAAATAAAACATTCAGAATGAATAAATTCCATATTTTCAGATGTGAGGAGTCAGAAATGAAGAGTAATGTCTCTAAACTGTCAGGATATGCCCTATTCCTAGAGTCAACAAAATGTCTAAATTCCCAATCATTCTGGTGGTTTGGTTCTTCCACTAAGGTACCTCAAATCAGTTTAATCCGGAACAGCGGGGCAGAACCTTTTCGGTCGCAAAGTGCACGAGAATCACAGAGTCTGGGGTTGGTCTGGGATGGGGTCTGAGAATCTGCAGCTACTCCCAGGCCTCCTCTGCTGCGGGTCTGAGGCCCACCTTCTGAGCAGCAAGGCTGTAGAGAGTTAACACGAGAGTGTCAAAGCTGGAGGCCTCTCCAGGCGTCCAAGTTGCATTGGACACATGGGGTCACTGGGCCTCAGAGGAAAATGGGATTTGCCCAAGGTCACACAAGAATTTAGGGCAAGAGCTGGCCCCAGAAGTCCTGGCCCTCAGAGCAGTGGAAGTGTAAAGACAACCCTGTTCAGCATCACCACAAGAATAATCCCCAGTTTTGAACACCTAACTGCCAGGCCCTGTAACACATTCTCATTTGATTCCTACCAAAAAAAAAAAAAAAAAAAATCGCAATGGGCATTATTATCTCTTATTCCTTTTTTTTTTTTTTTGAGATAGAGTCTCGCTCTGTCGCCCAGGCTGGAGTGCAGTGGCGCGATCTCAGCTCACTGCAACCTCCGCCTACTGGGTTCATGGCATTCTCCTGCCTCAGCCTCCTGAGTAGCTGGGAATACAGGCGCCCGCCACCATGCCCGGTTAATTTTTTGTATTTTTAGTAGAGATGGGGTTTCACCGTGTTAGCCAGGATGGTCTCCATCTCCTGACCTGCTGAACCACCCGCCTCAGCCTCCCAAAGTGCTGGGATTATAGGTGCGAGCCACCGCGCCCAGCCATTATCTCTTATTCTTATTATTCATAGATGAGAAAATTAAGGCTTATGTAAAAGCAACTGGTCAAACCAGGATTTGAATGTAGATATGTCTAACTTTAAAGCCTGTTCTTTCTGCTAAGGTACATACATTTCATCCCATTTCAAAATGTCTAAGACCAGACAATCATGGGCAGTCTTCAACAAGTAGAGGACTTAAGCTGCATTCAAGTGAAAACTACCTCTATTTTTTTTTTTTTTTTTTTTTTTTTGGTACAGGGTCTCACTCTATCACCCAGGTTGGGGTGCAGTGGTGCAATCATCGCTCACTGTAGCCTCGACCTCTTGGGCTCCAGTGATCCTCCCGTTTCAGTCTCCCAAGTAGCTGGAACTTAGACTCCCAACTAAATATTGATTTATTTATTTTTGGTAGCTACTGGGTCTCATTATGTTGGTAGACTGGTCTTGAACTCCTGGGTTCAAGCAATCCTCCCTCCTCAGCCTTCTGAGGTTCTGAACCACTAATAAAAATAAATTATTATTTAATTAATAATTTTAATTAAAAAATAACCAGACCAGTTGGGGTGGCTCATGCCCACAATCCCATCCCTTTGGGAGGCTGAGGCTGGATGATCACTTGAAGCCAGCAGTCCATACCAGCCTGGCCAACATAGTGAGACCCCATTGCTACAAAAAATAAAAATATTAGTCAGGTGTGGTGCTGCATGCTGGTAGTCCCAGACAGACAGGAGGCTGAGGCATCAGGATTCCTTGAGCCCAGGAGTTCAAGGTCCCAGTGAGCTCTGATGGCACCACTGCATTCCATCCTGGGTGACAGAGCAATATCCTGTCTCAAAATAATAATAGTTGGGGGTAGCAGTCTTGCCATGTTGGCCAGGTTAGTCTTGAACTCCAGGCCGCGAGCGATCCCTCCGCCTTGGCCTATCCAAAGGCATTGGGATTATAGGAATGACCCACTGAGTCCAGCCCGTAAAAGTGGAGTTTAAAGAGCTGTAAATTATTTCAGGGTCTTATTGCAAAGTAAGGCAATTAAATAGACTATAGACATATTTAATACTTAAAATAGCAACTCTTTTTTCTTTTGTTTTTTTTTTTTTTTGAGACGGAGTCTCACTCTGTCGCCCAGCCTGGAGTGCTGTGGCCGGATCTCAGCTCACTGCAAGCTCCGCCTCCCGGGTTTACGCCATTCTCCTGCCTCAGCCTCCCGAGTAGCTGGGACTACAGGCGCCCGCCACCTCGCCTGGCTAGGTTTTTGTATTTTTTAGTAGAGACGGGGTTTCACCGGGTTAGCCAGGATGGTCTCGATCTCCTGACCTCGTGATCCGCCCGTCTCGGCCTCCCAAAGTGCTGGGATTACAAGCTTGAGCCACCGCGCCCGGCCAAAATAGCAACTCTTTAACCTAAGTTAAAACATTTAAAACAGGCCGGGAGTGGTGGCTCAAGCCCAGCCTTCTGAGAGGCTGAACCAGGCAGATCTCCTGAGGTCAGGAGTTTGAGGCTAGCCTGGGCAACATGGCAAAACTCTGTCTCTACTAAAAAAAAATACAAAAAATCAGCGTGGTGGTGGGCGTCTGTCATCCTAGCGCCTCAGGAGGCTAAGGCAGGAGAGTCGCTTGAACCTGAGAGGCAGAGATTGCAGTGAGCCAAGATGGTGCCACTGCATTCCAGCCTAGGTGAAAGAGAGAGACTATGTCCAAAAAAAAAAAAAAAAATTAAAACAGGAAAACTACATACTCATGGGTGTTCTGTTATTCCTCGTCATAAAATAATAAAGTTATTTGGGAAAACTGCATTTTTCTTTTTCTTTTTTAAAATGTCTACTCGTCCCTTTGCACAGATTCTGCCTGTGACTCGGTCTCCAGGCTTCCTTTGGGTTGACTTGGCTCAGTGACATCTGGCCCAGCTCTCTGGGGCCATACAAAGACCAAGCTTGGGGTGTGCTCCTCCTCCGGCATCTGGGATGTGGTTGCTCCGTCTGCTCTGCTGTGGTCCCTCCAGTGAGCCACTGGTTCGGCTAGCTTTCGCAGTCTCTCCATAGCAGGTTTTGATAGCATCTTCAAACTGGAGCAGTCAAGTGTATGTGACAAGGGGATACTGTGTGTGACAATGAAAGTTTTAAGGCTCACACCTGTAATCCCAGCACTTTGGGAGGCCGAGGCAGGTGGATCACCTGAGGTCAGGAGTTCAAGACCAGCCTGGCCAACATGGCGAAACCCTGTCTCTACAAAAATACAAAAATTTTCTGGGCATGATGGCAGGTGCCTGTAATTCCAGCTACTCAAGAGGTTAGGGCAGAAGAATCGCTTGAACCCGGGAGGCAGAAGCTGCAGTGAGCCGAGATCATGCCATCATGCCGTTGCACTTCAGCCTGGGTGACAGAGTGAGACTCCATCTCAAAAAAAAAAAAAAAAAAAGCAACTACTGCTCCAGATTCCCAAGTTTCTGATTAAAACTGCCTTCTCCTTTCTCTTGGCAGTGTATTTGTTACTAAAGAAAGACACCTTCTCACTCACATTGTGCCTCACATTGCCCCAAGACAGAAACACTTCTCAGGAGCCAAACAAAGAGACAGTTTGACAACTTCAAAACCTTGTAATACATTATCAAGATGTGTAATATATTTGTGTTGTTTGTAGCAACACTGTATTGATATTAATTATAGTCCCCATGATTTGAGGGAGACAAAAAAGATTTTTTAAAATAGTGATAATTCTATCCCAAAGAAAAATTGTTAATACTTAGCCTTTGAAGATCTCAGGAAATGAGACATTTTAATTTTCAATTTACATTTGTATTTTTGTGGCAAGAGTCATGACAGAGTGGTAAATAAAATACTTTCAGCATAAAAGTATATTACAAATTGATGGAGGAAAGGAATGGAAATATGAAGAGAAAAAGGAAAGATGAAAGTTTCTGACTTTAAGGAAGAGCTTGTTCATGTATTTTTTTAAAATGGGTGACGGTATCAAATTGTGGTGTGTATACGTCATTGGATATATTTAAAACAATGATGTAACCATTTTATTTTTAAATGTTACTATTTGTAATATGCCAGCCCTTGCAACTATTTTTAATTATGGTGAAAATGTTTGATGCCCACTTGGAACATGTACAAGGGTTACATGGTTTTCCAGAAATTATTTTAGAGAATGCTCAAGCACACATTTAATTAGTTCTATGTTGGAGGAAAAATGTTCCCAACGACGTCCCTGTGATTCCTGGGCTTGCCATTTGCGCCCTCTGCCGGTGTGCTGAGATGTTTTGCTTTTTAGACAGCGAAACTGTCCTTGGCTCTATCCCTTGCTAACTGTGGTCAAAATCCCCCCATCAGGAGGGCCTGAGAAGAGCCAGGCCGCCTGTGATGGCCTCAGGAGCCTGTCGTGCATTTGAATGATCCATCACAGCACGCAGGTCACAGAATCACCGGGTCCCTCTCTTGGAGTTGGGTGACAGCAGAACACACTCTTGGTCTAAGTTCTGAACTTACACAATCTTCTTTTGCTGTCTAATCTAGTGATGACTTTCTTAGCCTTGGAAACATTAAGAATTCTGGAAGAGCTACTGTCAAAAAGAGCCATACTCTGGAGAATATTAGAAGAGATTTATTCTGAGCCAAATGTGAGGACCACAACTTGTGACACAGTCCCAGGAGATCCTGAGAATATATGCCCAAGGTGGTTGGGTCACGGTGTGATTTTATACATTTTAGGGAGACAGAACTCGCAGACATCAATCGATACATGTAAGGTGTACATTGGTTCTGTATGGAAAGGCAGGATAACTCAAAGAGGGGAGTGAGAGGTGGGAGTGATGGGGGTGGATTGGAGCTTCCAGGTCATAGGTGGATTCAAAGATTTTCTGATTGGCAATTGGTTGAAAGAGTTAAGTTATGATCTAAAAACTTGGCATCAATAGAAAGGGGTGTCTGGGGATAGGGGGTTGTGGAGACCGAGGTTCTGTTCGTGCAGAGGAAGCCTACAGGAATTGGGCTTTAGAGCTCTTACCAGACCTGAAAAGGTACCAGACTCTTAGTTAATCTCTCCTGGACCAGGAAAAAGACCTGGAAAGGGAGGGGGATTCTCTACAGGATGTAAATTTCCTCTACAAGAGACAGCTTTGCAGGGCCGTTTCAAAATATGCCAAAAAAAAATATTCTGGGGCCGGGCGCGGTGCCTCACGCCTGTAATCCCAGGAGTTTGGGAGGCTGAGGAGGGTGGATCACTTGAAGTCAAGAGTTCAAGACCAGCCTGGCCAATATGGTGAAACCGCATCTCTAATAAAAATACAAAAATTAGCTGGGCATGATGGCACGTGCCTGTAATCCCAGCTACTTGGGAGGCTGAGGCAGGAGAATTGCTTGAACCCAGGAGGCAGAGGTTGCAGTGAGCCAAGATTGCGCCATTGCACTCCAGCCTTGGTGACAAGACTAAAACTCCATCTCAAACACAACAACAACTCTCTTTCTCCTCTCTCTCTCTCTCTATATATATATACACACACATATATATACACATACATATATATATATATTCCGGAATAAAATACATTGATTTCTTTCGGGGCCTGCTATCTGTCACGTGATGCTATACTAGAGTCAGGTTGGAATTTGGTATCCATAAAGACATTGCTTTGTCAGTCTTAAGATCTTTATTTTATTATTATTTATTTTTTTTATTTATTTATTTTGAGATAGAGTTTCTCTCTTGTTGCCCAGGCTGGAGTGCAGTGGCCTGATCTCAGCTCACTGCAACCTCCGCCTCCTGGGTTCAAGCAGCTCTCCTGCCTCAGCCTTCCTAGTAGCTGGGATACAGGTGCCCGCCACCATGCCTGGCTAATTTTTGTATTTTCAGTAGAGACGGGGTTTCGCCACATTGGCCGGGCTGGTTTCAAACTCCTGACCTCAGGTGATCCACCTGCCTTGGCCTCCCAAAGTGCTGGGATTAAAGCGTGAGCCACTGTGCCCGGCCAGATCTTTATTTTAACATTACTGTTGGTCTCTTGTACCTGAATTCCAAAGGGAGAAGGGTATCATGAGGCATGTGGACTCCTGTTCCCATCATGGCCTGAACTAGATTTTCAGGTTTACTGTGGAATGTCCTTGGCTGAGGGCGGGGCAGGGGTAGGGAATGGGGGTGTCTGCCAGTCAGTTGGAGAGCTTAGAAGTTTTTATTTTATTATTTTGTATTTATTTTATTTTATTTTGAGACAGGGTCTCGCTCTGTCACCCAGGTTGGAGTATAGTATTATGATCATGGGTCACTGTAGCCTTCACCTCCTGGGCTCAAGCAATCCTCCCACCTCAGCCTCCTGAGTATAGCTGGGACTACAGGTGCATGTACTACACCTGGCTAATTTTTTAAATCATTATTTGTAGAGATGAGGTCTTTCTATGTTGCCCAGACTGGTCTCAAACTTCTGGGCTCCAGCGATCTTCCTGCCTTGGCCTCCCAAAGTGTTGGAATTACAGGTGTGAGCCACCACACCTGGTCAGAATTTTACTTTTGGTTTACAGAGTAATGGTGAACACACCGCCAGCGTCTATGGTGTTTGCCATGTGCCAAGCACTGTTTGAATCTCTCTATGTTCACTCATGCAGTGTGAACTCTAATCCACTCACTGAATTCTCTTATTTGCCCTGTAAGATGGGGACCACTATTATTCCCATTTTACAGATGAAGAAGTTGCGGACTGAGAGGTTAGATAAACCATCCCAGGCCACACAACTAATCAGGGTAGGAGTCAGGATTTCCAGCCAGGTCCTCTCACTGCAGGCTGGAACATTTACCACTATTCTTTACTGTTTGTTGCTTTAAAATAATAAAACACAGGCAAAAAGATTAAAAAAAAAAAAAATCTGTTATCTTGCCACCCAGAGATCATTACCGCTAATGTTTTGGCCTTCTCCTTTCTAGTCCTGTGTGAGTGGGAGTCTATGGGTCCCTGGCATTCTGTCTGTTTTATACAAATGAGACCTTCCAGTTCTGTAATCGCTCTGGACACTTTTTGCCTCTATTCCCAGCCACTGTCATTTTTGTGTATCCCCTGGAGCACGAACTAGGCTGAGATCACCCAGTTTCTTTCTGACACTCAGATTCTAGAGTTCTCTCCCACAGGCAGCTCCAGGGAATGAGGTCGTGAGGACTCTTCACCAGGGCCTGGCCAGGCAGTGTCCCCCGGGGCTGAAGTCCCCCCTGAGGGAGGCTGCCCCTCCTCTGAGGTGGGAGTGGGGCTGATGCTAAGGAGTTTCTCCTGCTGAGTATCAAGTTCAGATGGTGCGTGGGAGGAACAGAAGGTGGATTCCAGATCTTGGCTTGTGCGGCTTAGCTCTCCAGCTTTGGTGACATGTGCTCAGGCTTTAGCCCATTGAAGGAACAGATTCTGATAGGAACATTCTCGGTTCTGAAGCCCAAGCTCATTCCTCCCCTCTGGAGCCAAGGATGCCAGTATGTGGTGTAAACTAAAACTCCTAGGCTCCCCAACCGACAGAACGGACCCCTCCTCTCGGCCAAGTGCATTTCTAAAGTAAACCTGAAATATGATTTCACGCCATGGTGGGAATGGGTAGTCGTGCTTCCTTATACCTTCCTCCCTTTGGAATTCAGGCACAGTTGCCCAGCATCAATTTTAAACAGACACCTTGGCCGGGCGTGGTGGCTCATGCCTGTAATCCCAGCACTTTGGGAGGCCGAGGTGGGTGGATCATCTGAGGTCAGGAATTTGAGACCAGCCTGACCGAAATAGTGAAACCCCATCTCTACTAAAGATACAAAATTAGCCAGGCGTGGTGGTGCACCAAGCCTGTAATCCCAGCTACTTGGGACGCTGAGGCAGGAGAGTTGCTTGAACCCAGGAGGCTAAGGTTGCAGTGAGCCGAGATTCTGCAGCCTGGGTAACAAGAGCAAAACTGTCTCAAAAAGAAAAGAAAAGAAAAGAAACAGAGACTTTAAGATTGACTTTTTGTAGCAATAAGATACCAACGTGACAGACAGCAGGCCCTAAAAGAAATCAAAGAATTTTATACCAAAACATAGCTCCTTGACTTTTTTTTTTTTTTTTTTTTGAGAGAGAGTTTCTCTTTTTTTCCCCAGGCTGGAGTGCAATGGCATGATCTTGACTCACCGCAACCTCTGCCTCCCAGGTTCAAGCGATTCTTCTGCCTCAGTCTCCTGAGTAGCTGGGATTACAGGCATGCACCACCACGCCTGGGTAGTTTTGCATTTTTAGTAGAGATGGGGTTTCTTCATGTTGGTCAGGCTGGTCTCGAACTCCTGACCTCAGGTGATCCGTCCGGCCTACTTTTTGTTTTGTTTTGTTTTTGAGACAGGGTCTCACTCTATTGCCCAGGCTGGAGTGCAGTGGTGTGATCATGGCTCACTGCAGCCTCCTGAGCTCCTGGGTTCAAGTGATCCTCCTGCCACAGCCTCCTGAGTAGCTGGGACCACAGCGGTGCACCACTACATCCGAGACGGGGTCTCGCCATGTTGTCCAGGCTGGTCTTGAACGCTTAGGATCAAGAGATCCTCCCTCCTGGGCCTCCCAAAGTGCTGGGATTACAGGCATAAGCTACCATGCCTGGCCCTCTATTTTTATAATATGGTAGAGCAGTTGTCAATTTGTATATTTAGTCACACCTGACCATATATTTTGAATTACCACAATATTCCATTTTATTCTTTTTTTTTTTTTTTTTTTTTTTTTTTTTTTTTTGAGACGGAGTCTGGCTCGGTAGCCCAGGCTGGAGTGCGGTGGCCGAATCTCAGCTCACTGCAAGCTCCGCCTCCCAGGTTTACGCCATTCTCCTGCCTCCGCCTCCCAAGTAGCTGGGACTACAGGCGCCCGCCTCGTCGCCCGACTAGTTTTTTGTATTCTTTAGTAGGCATGCTGCACCACCACGCCTGGGTAGTTTTGCATTTTTAGTAGAGACGAGGTTTCACCGTATTAGCCAGGATGGTCTCGATTTCCTGACCTTGTGATCCGCCCGTCTCGGCCTCCCAAAGTGCTAGGATTACAGGCTTGAGCCACCGCGCCCGGCCTATTCTTTTTTCAACTCAGTCTGATCTGCTGTTAAATATATCCATTGTGTTTCTAATTTCAAGTATTAAATCTTTCATTGCTGGAATTTTTTTTTTTTAGTTATTTACACATATATTTTCATTGTTTATCGTTCTCTAGTTAACTTTTTGGTCCCCTCTTTTATTTTTTGAAAAAGATTTAACATATCCATTGTGTATTCAGTATCTGATAATCTCCATACTGGAATCTGTGGATCTGATTTTGTTGTTTTTGCAAAAACAGTAGACAGCAGAATCAGCTTCACAGATTTTATTTTCCTTTAAAATGTATTATGAGTAAATTTCAACTGAGACTTTATATGTGGGAAAACTAGAAGGCCTATTGTGAGGGTGTATGTCTCTCAGAGATAATTTACCTCAACTTCTGCCAGCATCTGTGGGGTCTCCTAACCTGGGAAACTATAATTTCTTGGCCTGGGGGTTTTGGACCACGCAGGTGGAGAGAATTCAGACCTGAACATCATGTTTCATAATATTAGATCCTATGAACCCTCCAACCAGATGTAATACATGGTAACAAATGTTAGACAACATTGAAGTGAATATCCAGGCCTTACGGCTGTGGCCAAATTATAGACCTGCTGAGAATGAGGTGTCAATTCAAGTGTCAGAGAAAGGACCACCAGAGAGACCATCACTGAGACTAGGAATACCTGAAAGTGCAGCAGACAAAAAAAGAGAATTTCAAGGCAGGCAGGGAGAAGACGGAGATGCGAAAGAAACCAGTCCTTAGGGTGGGGAGCGCACTTCCGGGACGCGAGGGACCCCTTCCAGGTGAGTCGGCGGGGGGGCAGAAGTGGGCGTGGGCGTGGCGGGCAGGGCACCCTTCCTGCGACCGGGCTGGGTGGCTTCCAGCTCCCTCGGGGTTTGCTGGGAGGGTTGGTGGTGCCCCTCTCACCGGAAAGTCTTTCCCTCGGAACGGAACGGTTTTTTTACTCCCAAGGAAAGGAAAAACGAGTTGTTTTCCGTTGCGTTGGAAGGACAACAGATCTTGCACGGGGCTTAATTTCTTCATTTGTGACTCTCCTTCCAGTTCTCTACAATTAGGAAAGAAAAATAATCCCCACTTTGACCCCGACGTGACTTGAACACGCAACCTTCTGATCTGGAGTCAGACGCGCTACCATTGCGCCACGAGGTCACAGCAAGCAAGCGACTTCGCATCACTAAAGACCTCGTTTCTCCAGTATGGTCCCAGGGCTGGGAGGCTAGGGAGGAAAAATGCCCTTTTTCCTGAATTCCAGCACCAACTTAGAGCGCTGGCGAGTGTCGTTTCTCGGGTGTGGGAATATGGACGCGCTGGGACATCCCAGACTGAACTGCGGCGCCGCAGGGGAGCAGCTACCCGGCGGCCGAGACTCGGGCTCCGCCTTCTCCGCGTCGCGGAGTGACCCGGCGAGGGGACGCCGGGATGCGGGAACTAGCACCGGGGGGTGGGATTGAGGAGATGCCCGGGTGGAGGCCCGGGATTAGGGGGATCCCGGGGCCATAGGGATTCTGGGAGGGAGCGAGGGGACGCAGGGGAGAAGGGGACGCCGCGGAGGACTAGGGTACGTGGGGGTGGGTGACTCCGAGGAGCGGTAGGGAAGCCGGGGTATAGCGGGGAGGAAGGAGGGACGGGAGGAAGCCCAGAGGGCAGAGGGACCCCCGGGCAGAGGGGACTCTAAGGCGGAGCGAGGGGACGTCGGGGCGGGCGAGGGGACGTCGGGGCGGGCGAGGGGAGGCGGGCGGGGGAGAGAACGCCGAGGAGGGGTGTGGGGTGACTCCGAGCGGGGCTGGGGACGCCGGGGCCTGGCTGGGAGCGGCTGGGCGGCCGGCAGAGGCGTTCGCGGTCGCCGCTCGCCAGGTCCCGTCCCTCCTGTGAAGCGGCGACGTTGTCGTCGGGAGGCGGCAGGACCCCGGCGTGGCGGCCGAGAGCGGATGGCGGCGCGGGGTCACGGGGGAGCGGGGCTCGGGGCTGCTCCTTTCTCCTCTCCTCTCAGGAGACAAGCTCAGGGTTGCAGAGGGCGACGCCCACGACCAGGAAGCAGCTTGCCAAAAATACTTGAAAAATGCCACAATTCTTTTTCTTTTTGAGACAGTCTCGCTCTGTTGCCCAGGCTGGAGTGCAGTGACGCAATCTCGGCTCACTGCAACCTCCGATTCTCCTGCCTCAGCCTCCCGAGCCTCCCGAGTAGCTGGGATTACTGGCGCCCGCCACCACGCCCGACTAATTTTTTTTTGTATTTTTAGTAGAGACAGGGTTTCGCCATGTTGGCCAGGCTGATCTCGAACTACCGACCTCAGGTGATCCGCCCGCCTAGGCCACCCAAAGTGCTGGGATTACAGGCGTAAACCACCAAGCCCGTATTTTATTATTTATTTTATTTTATTTTTATTTATTTATTTTATTTTATTTATTTATTTATTTTTTTTTTTTGAGACAGAGTCTCACTCTGTCGCCCAGGCTGGAGTGCAGTGGCGCAATCTCAGCTCGCTGCAACCTCCGCCTCCCAGGTTCGTACCATTCTCCTGCCTCAGCCTCCCAAGTAGTTGGGACTACAGGCGTCCCACCACCACGCCCAGCTAATTTTTTTGTATTTTTAGTAGAGACAGAGTTTCATCGTGTTAGCCAGGATGGTCTTGATCTCCTGACCTCATGATCTGCCCGCCTTAGCCTCCCAAAGTGCTGGGATTACAGGTGTGAGCCACCGAGCCCGGCTTATTTATTTTTTAAACAGGGTCTTGGTCTGTGGCCCAGACAGGAGTGCAGTCCATCTGGGCTCACTGCAACCTCCTCCGCTTCCAGGTTTCAAGCAATTCTCCAGCCTTAACCTCCCAAGTAGCTGGGATTACAAGCGCGCACCACCACTTCCGGCTAACTTTTGTATTTTTACTAGAGATGGGGTTTCACCATGCTGGCCAGGCTGGTCTCGAACTCCTGACCTCAAGTGACCCGCCATCCTTGGCCTCCCAAAGTGTTGGGATTACAGGCTAAGCCACCGTGACTGACCCTGGCATGGTTTTAAATGGCTCATTGTCCACTTAAGGCTCCGGGCTCTTGTGGGAGTCTTAAGTCCCTGATTTGTACAGTACTTTCTTCTTCCTATTAAATAAGAAAAATAAAACAAGTGAGTGAATGCTTTTTCTTTTTTTTTTTTTGACAGAGTCTCGCTCTGTAGCCCAGACTGGAGTGCAGTGGTGTGATATGGCCTCACTGCAACATCTGCCTCCCAGGCTCAAGTGATCCTCCTACCTCAGCCTCCCACTTAGCTGGGATTACAGGCGTGTGCCACCATCCATGGCTAATTTTTGTTTTTTCAGTGGAGACGGGACTTCGCCATGTTGGCCAGGCTGGTCTCGAACTCCTAGGCTCAAGTGATCCTCCTGCCTGGGCCTCCCAAAATGCTGGGATTACAGGCATGAGGTACTGGGCCTGGCCAATAAGTGAGTGAATAAATTCTTCAGTAAAAAAGCTAGTAAATAGGCCGAGTGTGGTGGCTTATGTCTGTAGTTCCAGCACTTCGGAGGGACCAGGAGGGAGGATCGCTTGAACCCGGGAGGATCGCTTGAACCTGGGAGGTTGAGGTTGCAGTGAGCCATGATCGCACCACTGCACTCCAGTCTGGGACAGAGCGAGACCCTGTCGCAAAACAAAACAAAACAAAAAACTGTATTAAATAAGAAAGATAAACTCTCCTGGTCTGTTGAAGAACATGAAACATCAATCTTTTTTCAATAAATACAACACCCACAGGGCTTTATGCCTTTTAGAAAAGGAAAGATCTGACCAGCGCAGTTGCTCACACGTGTAATCCCAGCACTTTGGGAGGCCTAGGCGGGTGGATCACCTGAGGTCAAGAGTTGAAGACCAGCCTGGCCAACATAGTGAAACCCTGTCTCTACTAAAAATACAAAAAAAATTAGCTGGGCGTTGTGGCATGCGCCTGTAATCCCAGCTACTCAGGAGGCTGAGGCAGGAGAATCACGTGAACCCGGGAGGCGGAGGTTGCAGTCAGCCGAGATCGAGCCATTGCACTCCAGCATGGGCAACGAGAGCGAAACTCCATCTCAAAAAAAAAAAAAAGGAAAGAAAAAGAAGAAAAGGAAGAAAGAAAAAGAAGAAAAGGAAGAAAGAAAAGAAAGATCTGGAAAGGGCCCCTGCCTTTGCAGAAAGAAAAGAGGAAGCGTGTTTGCTTTTCCCAGTGAAGAATCTAAGGGCTCCCAGGCTGCCTCTAACATGTCAAACAGGAAAGACGTCTTTGATAATTTTTGTGTTTGTGCCCAGATGTGAGAGAAGAGCAAGAATTTAGGATCAACTGTGAGTCCTGAGGTGCCAGCCCCCAGGCTGTCAGAAAAGCAGGAAGCCAAAGGCTCCTTGTCTTTCCTCTGGGAGGGAAGTCAGCGGCAATTACTGATACCACCTCCAGGTGGCCAGACACGTAAGTCACCTCCTTCTTGCTTTTGATGGCCCAGGGTGGATTGGACTCTGGTGGGGGCAGCTGGGGAGTGGTGTGCTGGGTTCCCTTTCGCTGATCACTCTGAGACTTCCTTCCTTTTTCCAGCATCAGCCACACAGCAAAGTCACTGTGAGAACTTCAGAACCTGCGTCCAGAGTCTACGGAAGGCTGCCCCACACCAAGGAAAGACCAGTGTCACTCTATTTCAATAATTTTTTTTGGCCAGGCCAGGTGGCTCACACCTGTAATCCCAGCACTTTGGGAACGAGACCCTGTCTAAAAATAAACACTTTTTTTAAAAATTCATATTTGTTTTTGATTCAGGGTCTTTGTTGCTCAGGCTGAAGTACAGTGGTGTGATCACAGCTCACTGCAGTTTGAACACCTAGGCTCAAGTGATTCTTCCACCCAGCCTCCTGAGTAGCTAGGATTACAGGTGCACAGCACCACACCCATAATTAATTAAAAGTTAATTTTTAACTTTTTTGTAGAGACAGAGTCTCACTATTTTGCCCAGGCTGGTTGTGAACTCTTGGCCTCAAAAATTCTCCTGCCTCGGCCTCCCAAAGTGCTGGGATTACAGGCATGAGCCACTGCACCCAGCCTCCACTGTGTTTGGACCCCTGCTCAGATTTGTGGCTATACCTGTGATGTCCTGGCCCCTATTTTCCTGGGATATGGAACCAAGCGCTGTCTTGTGTTCTATGACAGGGGCATGATGTTAGACTACAGTATGGTGTTGTGATCCCATGAAGAGATTAGATCAAGTGACTTATGCAGATGTGGTTACAGGGTCCCTTTAAAGACCGGGACCCTGGCTGGGCACAGTGGCTCACACCTATAATCCTAGCACTTTGGGAGGCTGGGGCAGGCAGGTCATTTGAGGTCAGGAGTTCAAGACCAGCCTGGCCAACATGTGAAACCCTATCTCTATAAAAAAATAAACAACTAAACAATAAAGACTAGGACCCTACTTACCAGGGGAAGGACTAGGAGTGAGGCAAGCATGCAGTTGTGCAGGGTGGAAACCCATCTTATGTAAAATTTTGATACTTTGTTCATCAGAGATTTTTGCACTACTTTTTACTTTTGGAAATATTGAATATTTTAAATGTCTTGATTGCTGAGTGTTTTGACAGCTCTTTGAATTCTGCACCTGAGAGAGTTACTCATTGCCTCGCCCTCCTCCCAGCTCTGCTGTTGCCCAGAAATTGTAAAGAATTGCTTCCTTATCTTAGAGTTTGTATATACAAACACTAAACCTTATTTATTTATTTAGACAGAGTCTCGCTCTGTCGCCCAGGCTGGAGTGCGTGGCGCGATCTCGGCTCACTGCAAGCTCCGCCTCCCAGGTTCATGCCGTTCTCCTGCCTCAGCCTCCCGAGTAGCTGGGACTAGAGGAGCCCGCCACCACACTCGGCTAGTTTTTTGTATTTTTAGTAGAGACGGGGTTTCACCGTGGTCTGGATCTCCTGACCTTGTGATCCGCCCGCCTCGGCCTCCCAAAGTGCTGGGATTACAGGCGTGAGCCACCACCACTAAACCTTATTAAAAACAAACAAACAAAAAAACTTCTGTAGAATATAGAAAATTGACAAATACAAACTAAGATAATTACCAACATTGGCAAGAATATGTGGAAATAAATATTCTCATGCAAGATGGGAAAAGCATGTATAAATTGGAACTTGCTTTTTGGATTGTAATATGACAAGTGTTTTTTAGACGCTTTTGTCCAGGCATTTCTATTTCTAGAGAATATGTATTAAAGAGACAATTAAGGATAAATGCAAAGATATGCCCTCAAGATTGTTTTCATAAAAATTGTGTTTATAATCATGATGCCCTAGAGCATCTTGACTGTCCATTGTACAAATGCAGCCTGGATTTCCAGGGCATGAGGCCGGGAAGCTGACCCTGGTGGGGGCTGGCCCCTACGCATGAACATACAAGGCTCCTGGAGTAAAGGGGTGTGAGAGTAAGGACTCAGAGTGACTACTGTGGAGGAGGCGAAGGGATGCAGAGGTTACACCACAGGCACATGAGTGGGGCTGCCTCATCACTGAGAAAAACACACATAGCTTGGCTTCCCGGTCTCTGCTTAGTTTAGTATCATCTCACACCTGGGTAACTGGTGTGTTTGTGTTTGTTTTTGAGACAGAGTCTCACTATGTTGCTCAGGTTGGAGTGCAGTAGCACCATCGTGGCTCACTGAAGCCTTGAAATCCTGGGCTCCAAGGGATCTTCCTGCCTCAGCTTTCCAACTAGCTGGGACGATGGCCACCATCCCCAGCTAATTTTTTTTTTTTTTTTTTTTTTTTTTTTTGAGACAGAGTCTCGCTCTGTTGCCCAGGCTAGAGTGCAGTGGCGGGATCTTGACTCACTGCAACCTCCGCCTCCCAGGTTCAAGCTATTCTCCTGCCTCAGCCTCCCGAGTAGCTGGAATTACAGGTACGCACTACCATGCCCAGCTAATTTGTGTATTTTTAGTAGAGACGGAGTTTCACCATGTTGGTCAGGCTGGTCTCGAACTCTTGACCTCGTGATCTGCCCACCTCAGCCTCCCAAAGTGCTGGGATTACAAGTGTAAGCCACTGCGCACAGCCTTGGCTCCTGTTTTCTAAGGGGCTGAAAATGTTCCAGCTCTCCAAAACCCATGGAAGATGTCATTTATCTTTTAGATTTATACATTCCTAATCTGACAAATTCCAACCAGAACTTGAAAACTGAACCCTGAAGGTAAAAGGCACGCTGTCCCCTGAAGTGGGTTATCTCTACCACCACACCAAAGGTTTGGGGGACAGCTTTGCTCTTGCAGACTGGCTTCTTGGGAAGTATCTGCTGACATAGTGATTTTGGGAGTGAAAGGAAATGGGAGTCGGCCACATTGGCAGGGAGAGCCGTCAGGCCAAGATGCACATGTACAAACTATCTCTAGACGCCTGTATTCTCTGCCTGCCCATGGGGAGCTCTGTTAGGGGGATCCCATGTTCCATGGAAATGGCTTGCCTTGTGTCACCACCTTGCTCAGTCATGGGCCAGGGCCACTCCTGCGGGATGGTGACATTGGTTGGAAAGCTGAGGTAGGCCAAGGCCAGCTGCAGGCTGTCCACTAACTGCCCTTCTATGGCTGAACAGCAAGTTCTCCGTTGGAGGAGGACCTGAGGGCCACATCTGGGATTTGCCACAGCATGCAACATACAGATTTTCCCCCTCTTTGTTTTTTGCAGATTTTCCTGTTTTTGCAGATTTTGTTGGTTTTGCAGATTTTCCCCCTCTTTGTTTTTTTACCCATCTCTGATGTCCTACTTCAAGCACCAATCCCAACTATGAGTGCCCAACTGATAGATTTCCTGGGAGCGAGGTCTCTGGATCATCTTCTTCAGCTCCCCCACTCCCTGCTAACAGGGACTTTAGCTCAAAGGCAAGAAAGGAACTCCTGTTTCATGGTGACCGTAAACCTTTCTTTTAAGTCCCAACACCAGCTAGCTATGCCACTCTTCAGGAGGAAAGATACCGTTGACACTGGTGGCATGCCTTCAGTTTCCATCAGAAATCCTCACAGGGAGTCAGTGTGGGCTTCGTGCGGAGCCCCAGACAGAGGGAACCTCCACCAGGCTGCAGCCTCCTGACAAAGAAAGGCCAGTCCACGGTGGCTCACACCGGTAATCCCAGCACTTTGGGAGCCCGAAGCAGGCGGATCACGAGGTCAAGAGATCGAGACCACCTTGGCCCACATGGGGAAATCCCGTCTCTACTAAAAATACAAAAATTAGCTGGACATGGTGGCACGTGCCTATAGTCCCAGCTACTCAAGAGGCTGAGACAGGAGAATCGCTTGAACCTGGGAGGCAGAGGTTGCAGTGAGCCGAGATCATGCCACTGCACTCCAGCCTGGGGACAGAGTGAGACTCTGTCTCAAAAAACAACAAAAAAAGGCCGATCTGAACACCATGATAGGGAGATGGAAGAAGAGCAAAGTGGAGTCTAGCTACTACTTGAGGGTAAAAATGCAGATGCAGGGAGTTTGTGAACATTGGGCATTTAGATTTTCATGATGATTTTGTTTGATGCCAGGTGTTCATTCATTTCAGATGTTGTGCCTCAAGGCCCTCAAATAGGAAAGAAACCCTCTCTTAAAATTGGAAAATCCAAAAAGGTGACAGATGGAAACAATTGCCTTGTCTTCTCTCTCTGCCTGTCTCGCTTTTAAGGCTTCTGTGACCTATTAGCCTTTGGTTTTTCCGAAGACTTGGTTCAGTTCAAACTCATGTAAATGTGGCTAAACAGTCAGGGCCTAAAGTCTTTCAATGGTCTATCTGATTAGAAGAGTGCCATGTATGTTCAACGGTCTGAAGACATTGGAGGGATTTGGATGCCCATCGCACTGGAGAAATGGAATGTTGGAAGTTGAAAGTGCTATGTCTGTTGGGGTAACAGCTTGTGAGTGCAACTAGTAAGGGACGAGGATCCTATCCAGCCAGTCCCTATTTGACAATAAATGTGACTTTTTCCATTTATCTTTGCCCCCATGACAATTTTGGCTGACCCTGTCTTTGGAGATGTTTTTCAGCCTAGAGAGCTGGACTTAGTACTTTATGAAACCCAAAGGCCACGCTTCCTCAATGCTCACAAATTCAGCTGATGATGAGTGTGCCTTATTAGTGAGGGCTGTGTGCAGAGAGAAGCCCAGTGGCAGACAGAGCTCTGTAATTCTGTCACCATTAAGGAATATGAGGCTGTCTTTTTTGGACCACCACAGCTGTCTTCCAACCTGATATATGATATTAATTGTAAAAGAGAGAACTTTGTCCTAATTGGGTTTTCTGTTGTTGTTGTTTGTTTTATTTTTTGAGACAGAGTCTCACTCTGTCACCCAGGCTGGAGTGCAGTGGCGCGATCTCAGCTCATTGCAACCTCCACCTCCCAGGTTCAAGCTATTCTCGTGCCTCAGCCTTCCCAGTTGCGGGAATTACAGGCCCGCACCACCACACCCGGCTAATTTTTGTATTTTTAGTAGAGATGGGGTTTTGCCATGTTGGCCAGGCTGGTCTCAAACTCCTGACCTCAAGTCATCCACCCACCTTGGCCTCCCAAAGTGCTGGGATTACAGGTGTGAGCCACCGCACCTGGCCTGTTCTAATTGTTAATTGGAATTTACTTTTATGGGCTTAAAATGTCTTCATGGGCCTGGCGTGGTGGCTCACACCTGTAATCTCAGCACTTTGGGAGACTGAGGCAGGAGGATCACTTGAGGTCAGGAGTTCAAGACCAGCCTGGTCAACATGGTGAGACCGTGTCTCTATTAAAAATACAAAAATTAGCTGTGCATAGTGGCATGCACCCATAATCCCAGCTACTCGAGAGGTTGAGGGAGGAGAATAGCTTGAACCCAGGAGACCAAGGCTGCTATGAGCCAAAATTGTGCCACTGCACTCCAGCCCGGGCAACAGAATGAGACTCCATCTCTAAATAAATAAATAAATAAAATTTTTAAAAAATGTCTTCAGCAACACAAATAAGGAAGATCTAAGGTATGGAGATCCATTCTACCAAGAAAGAGGTAGTAACTATGCCAGAGGGCCAGATATCAGGACAGGGGCTCAGGTCCTTGCTACCTGCTAGCTGTGTGACTTTGAGATAGGCCACCCAACTTTTCTTTGACAGTTTCCTCAACTCTAAAATGTGTGGAGTATAACCTATCTCAAAGGGTTATTGTAAGGATTAAGGGAAGTAATGTATGGAAATGGGTCCCAGAGAGAGCAATTTTTGGATTCCTGATATTTAATGTGCCTAGTGTATCTAGGCTTTCACAGATATCTTGATCTGTTTTCTGTTGCTATAACAGAATACCTGGGGAGGCTGGGTAATTTATAAAGAATAAGTTTATTTAGCTCATGGTTTTGGGAGCTGAGAAGTCCAACAGCGTGGTGTCGGCATCTGGTGAAGGCCTTCTTGCTGTGTCACAACATCGTAGAAGGCGTCACATGGTGAGAGGGCAAAAGTGTGCATGTTATCTCAGGTCTTTCTTCCTCTTGTTATAAAGCCACCAGTCCCATCATAGGACTCTGCCCTGATGACCTTATCTAATCCTAATTACCTCCTAAAGGCTTCACCTCCAATAAACAGGTGAATTTGGGGATTTAGTTTCCAACACACGGAATTTGGAGGACACATTCAAATAATATCAACAGATATAAGAATTTAGGACTTCATGGGGTACAGAGTTGACAAGTGCTGTAGGGCTGAGGTGTATAATTTAACCTACTTCTAGCTTCTCTTCAAGCATGAGTGGCAACTAAGTGTGCTGTTAATATTTACAGTGGAGTCACATAAACCTAAAGACACCATGGTGTGAGTGGGCCCCTTTTCTAAGTACTTTGTTGTAATGTTGGTTTTCTTTTTCCCTTTCTCATTTCTCCTCTAAATTTACTCTTTCTCTGATTAGGCCATGTGGAGTCCAATCTAATCATTCCGATTGCATGCTCAGAATCCAGATTGTGTGAACTTCTTGCAATGCTTGATGGATGTGTAAATTGGCCACAGAATTGGTGTGAATCTGGTGTGAATCACCACAGAATGATTCACAAACCAATTCTGAGTGGTCTGGAAATGCAGATCTTTGTTATTTTATCTAATATTTTTTCCTGAGGGACCTATTATTTTCCTTGCACTATATTTTACATGCATTATTTAATTTAATCTTTGTAACAAATCTATTTTTGAATTCTCATTGCACAACTTTACCTCCTTTAATGGCCTTCATTAATTTTCCTCCATTGTTTTCCTTTTAATTGCATTTATTTTAATGCTGAATTCACTCCCATGCCATAAGTTTTTGTTTCTTCAGTTTCTTCTGGGGTATCTCTTTCTTCTGGGCAACCTTTTATTCTGGTTTAGGAACAATCTGTTCCTTTTCAGTAAGGATCATGTCAGTGTGGCAGAGAGAGCTCATGTATGGGTTAATCCGACCATAGGCTCTGTAGGTCCAGCGGCGCATCTTCAGTGCTCTG
Source organism: Piliocolobus tephrosceles (assembly GCF_002776525.5). NCBI lineage: Eukaryota > Metazoa > Chordata > Mammalia > Primates > Cercopithecidae > Piliocolobus > Piliocolobus tephrosceles. Next base: position 19,266,320 of record NC_045449.1, read on the forward strand.
TTCACTTGGATATGCTCAACAACCAGATAATCTACATCTAAACCCTTAAGTTCAGCATTACTCGCTGCATTTTTAAGCATGTGCAGCAAAAATTTAGCACTCTTTTTGGGTCACCGACCTTGTGTCCAGTCCCACTGCTTGCCAACTTCATTATTGTAACGTCAGAATGGTACACACTGTTTCTGTAAAGTGACATCTTTCAGACACTTCGTGGCTTTTCAAATACGCATACCCTTGATGGCCTGGGCAGATTCACAAGTGTTCTTTTTTGAGTGGAACACAAGGAACTCTTGGATCACAGCTATGAATTGCATACCTTAAAGTGAACATGAAGATTGGAACCTCTTGATTTGCATGATTTTGTGGGGTTCTCGGGGGTCAAGTGACTAGCGAACCATTTTCACAGATTACCTCGGACCGCTTAGGGAAAGAGGCTCCATTCTTTTTTATGTGGAATATCTTCCTTTAAAGAGCCTTTTGCTGTCCCCCCAACCAAGAGATTTTCTGCTTTAGGCTTCCATTCACATTTTGATAATATTGTAAGGACTCTTGCATCTTTATAGGGATTTTTTTTTTCTTCTCCCCAAGATGGAGTCTCACTGTGTTGCCCAGGCTGGAGTGCAATGGCATGATCTTGGCTCACTGCAACCTCCGCCTCCCAGGTTCAAGCAATTCTCCTGCCTCAGCCTTCTGAGTAGCTGAGAATACAGGCACCTGCCACCATGCCCAGCTAATTTTTGTATTTTTAGTACAGATGGGGTTTCACTACGTTATCCAGCTGGTCTGGAACTCCTGACCTCAAGTGATCCACCCACCTTGGCCTCCCAAAGTGCTGGGATTACAGGCATGAGACACTGCCCTGGCCTGGAGATTTTTTAAAAAACATGTTTAATCTATTGTTCAGCCCATTGACATCTTCCCTTTCTGAAGAAAAGTGTTCCTTTTTTTTCCCTTTTGTAGAGATGGGGTTTTGCCATGTTGCCCAAGCTAGTCTTGAACTGCTGGGCTCAAGCAATCCACCCACTTCCGCCTCCTAAAGTGCTGGGATTACAGGCCTGAGTCACCGTGCGCTGCTGAAAATGTTCCTAAGAATAAAATTGTATTGATTACAGATTCCCCCAAACACTTCAAGAAATTCTGGACCAGGACCTAGGCCCCCATATCCCACAGAACCATTAACCAATCCTGAGTTTCTTTAATGGAAAGAGAGGTACAATCCACACCTTTTTTTGTAGGGAAAGGTGGCTCCTCTAAGCCCTGTTTTGAGGTTCTGATGCTTCTTGTCATCATGAGCAAAAAGGCAGCCTCTCTGCACCAGTACAAACTATTTTTAGATGCTCCTATTCTAAAACCTAGTTCTTCATTCTCTGTGGTTTTGGTTCTTCTCTGCAGGGAATGTCCTTCATTTATTTCTGTTCCTATGCCCCCAATTCAGTTTATTTGATGAATGTTTCCAAAGGTTCAATGGGTTTCAGTCTAAATTTGTTCCGGAGGCTCTAGAGATGTCCAGCTGGACAGTGGGCCTCACTGAGGACGTCTGTCCCTGAGCTGGAGGCACGGCTTCCCAAGGAGGCACTGCCACGCCGCATCCACACTTCCCACAGCACATTGGCTTCCCGAGGCCGCCACCCGACCCTGGTTACCTAGACCCAGACAGACCTGGGCGCGAGACAGGGAGGCCACAGGAAAGTTAGAAGGGCAAGAAGCCTGGAATGCAGTCAGAGGCTAGGCCTGGCAGACCTAGCATAGAAGTGCAGCTCCAGCCCTGGGCTGACATGCAGACAAGGGCTGGGACTTAGGGGACCCAAGACAGGTGAGCGTGGCCTCCTCAGCGGGGTCAGAGTTCGGGGTTAACTAGAAGGAAGGCCCACGGAGGAGCAGGAGGAGCAGCAGAGCCTCTCTCTGCCCAGACTCTGGCCAGAGTCAGGCCCTGGAACTCTCGCTTTATCCCTGGCCCACGCCCTCCCGGCCAATCCCGGCTGAGGCTGTGCGTGCGTCACAATGGGGCTCTTGTGACGTCATGCTGGCCCTGCCCCGCCCCACCCCACGTGCTCGTCTGGAACCGCCTGTCTTACTTGCTACCCTATGGCGATAGTCCTTCCCCTCCGACTGGGTCCTCCACCTGCTCCCATGCTTGGTCCTCTGTGGAACCAGGAGCTTTCCCCCACCTTATGGAGACATACTTGGGATGAGGGACAATGACTTGCCCAGGATCACCTGGCCAGTTGGAAAGGAGGAAACGTCCTACACCCGTGGCGCTGTCTCTGGGGGTTGCTGCGTCCAAGAGGCCTATCGGCAGGGGTAAGCCTGAGTAGGCGAACCCAAGCAGGAGAAGGGGGCTGGGAATCTCCGTGTGGCTGGGGACCCCTGCTCCTTCTAGGGCCTCTGCCTCTAGGTCTTTAATAAAGTATATACAATGACTGTATCAAATGCCTTTAAAAACAGTTTTTTTCTTAAAAAAAAAAAAAGTAGCTATATGTTATCATGAAATGTGATTCATATACCATACAAAAATAGCTAACGTTATATTGAGATAGAACTCACATGCCATAGAATTCAGTGGCTTTTAATATAGTCACAGTTATGCAGCCATCACCGAAGTCAATTGTAGAATATTTTTATCATCCCAAAAAGAAATCTTAACCGTCACCTCCCAATTCCCCTGAATTAGTCAGAATTCTCCAGAGAAAGGAAATCAATAGGACATATACGTATTTGAATTGGCTCTTGCAAGTCCTAAGATCTGCAGGGTCAGTCAGCAAGCTGGAGACCCGGAAGAGCTGATGGTTTTGTTCTAGTCTAAGTCCAAAGGCCTGAAAGCTAGGAGAGCCACTGGTGTAACTTCCATCTGAAGGCCAGTAGGCTCAAGACCCAGGAAGAAGCAATGTTTCAGTTTAAGTCCAAAGGCAGAAGAATCGTCTCTTACTCAAGGGAGGGTTTTCGTTGGTCTAATCAGGCCCACCCACATTTGCAATTGGATTGGATGAGGCCCACCCACATTTGCAGTGGGCTTTACTCAGTCTACTGATTTAAATGCTAATCTCATCCGAAAACACCCTCACAGACACACCTGGAATAATGTTTGACCAAATACCTGGGCACTCTGTTCCTCAGTCAGGGTGACAAATAAAATTAACCATCACATCTGCCAGTTTCTACAGCCCAAGGCAACCACTAGTCTACTTTCTGTCTTTATAAAGGAATTGCCTGTTTTGAGTATTTCATGTAAATAGAATCATACAGTACATGGCCTCTCAATTCACTGCAACCTTCGCCTCCCGGATTCAAGAGATTCTGCCTGAGTCTCCCAAGAGGCTGGGATTACAGGCATGTGCCACCACACCCAGCTAATTTTGTAATTTTGTATTTTTAGTAGAGACGGGGTTTCACCATGTTGATTAGACTGGTCACAAACTCCTGACCTCAGGTGATCCACCCACCTCGGCCTCCCAAAGTGCTGGGATTACAGGCGTGTGAGCCACCACGCCTGGCCACATTTTATTTTTCCATTCATCAGTTGGTGAATATTTGGGTTCTACTTTTTGGCTTTTTTTTTTTTTAGAAGGAGTCTCACTCTGTCACCCAGGCTAGAGTACAGTGGCGCAATCTCAGCTCACTGCAACCTCTGCCTCCCAGTTCAAGTGATTCTGGTGCCTTAGCCTCCCAAGTAGCTAGGAGACGCCCACCGCCACGCCTGGCTAATTTTTGTATTTTTAGTGGAGACAGGGTTTCACCACATTGACCAGGCTGGTTTCAAACTCCTGGTCTCAAGTGATCCGCCTGCCTCAGCCTCCCAAAGTGCTGGGATTATAGGTGTGAGCCACCGCGCCTGACCTTTGCTTTGTTTTTGAGACAGGGTCTCACTCCCATCACTCAGGCTGGAGTGCAGTGGAATGATTATGGCTCACTGAAGCCACAACTTGCTGAGCTCAGATGATCCTCCCATCTCAGACTCCGGAATAGCTGGGACTACAGGCGCATACCATCATGCCCGACTAACTTTTTGGATTTTTAGTAGAGATGGGATTTTGCCATAGACTTTTAAGTATATTAAAGACAGTTGATTTAGCATCTGTCTAGTAAAGGTCCAATAACTGGATTTCCTCAATGAATTTTTCTGTTAATTTTTCTTTTTCCTTTGATTGAACTGTACTTTCTTGTTTCTTTCCATGCCTCATATATTTTGTTGAAATCTGGACATTTTAAATATTGTAAGGTGGTAACTCTGCAAATCAGATCCTCCCTAGCCCCCACCATCTTGGCTATTATAGTTATTTGTTCAGTGTCTTTTTATTTATTTATTTATTTTTTGAGACAGAGTCTTGCTCTGTGCCCCAGGCTGGAGTGCAGTGGTGAGAGCTCCGCTCACTGCAAGCTCCGCCTCCTGGGTTCACGCCATTCTCCTGCCTCAGCCTCCTGAGTAGCTGGGACTACAGGCGCCCGCCACCACGCCCGGCTAATTTTTTGTATTTTTAGTAGAGACGGGGTTTCACCGTGTTAGCCAGGATGGTCTCCAACTCCTGACCTTGTGACCCGCCTGTCTCAGCCTCCCAGAGTGCTGGGATCACAGGCGTGAGCCACCGTGCCCAGCCCAGTGTCTTTTTAAATTATCTTTGTAAACTATTCTTTGTTGTGTGTGTGTGGTCACTGAATTCTCTGTTCCTTTTCCTTAGTGGTCAGTGCTAATGATCCTTAATTATCTGTAGCCATAAAACCACACCCGGGTAATTTTTTGTATTTTCAGTAGAGACGGGGTTTCACTATGTTAGCCAGGATGGTCTCAATCTCCTGACCTCGTGATCCGCCCGCCTTGGCCTCCCAAAGTGCTGGGATTACAGGCATGAGCCACTGCGCCTGGCATACATTTTCTTGAGTGCTATGTTCACTGACAATCAGAATTCTTTCCTACTTGTCTCTTTTCACTGAGGGTGGGAGGACTGAGTAATAAAAACACCTCCCATCCTCTATTCGAGTCCATGTTTCCTGCCACTATTTCTGACACTATTCTGGTTTTCCAACAGTGGATTCTGTGGGTGGGAGAATAATGTTTTTCTTATAAGGACACCAGTTATATTGGGTTAAGGCCCACCGATACAATGGCCCTGGTTCTGGCCGGGCGCGGTGGCTCAAGCCTGTAATCCCAGCACTTTGGGAAGCCGAGATGGGCGGATCATGAGTTCAGGAGATGGAGACCATCCTGGCGAACACGGTGAAACCCCTTCTCTACTAAAAAATACAAAAAACTAGCCGGGAGCGGTGGTGGGCGCTTGTAGTCCCAGCCACTCGCGACGCTGAGGCAGGAGATCCGGCCACTGCACTCCAGCCTGGGTGACAGAGAGAGACTCCGTCTCAAAAAAAAAAAAAACAAAAAAAAAGGCCCTGGTTCCAAATACAGTAACATTCTGAGGTACTGGGGATTTGGATGTCAATATATGAATTTGGGAGTGGGAGACACAATTCAGCCTGTAACATACAGGAAGAGGGTTTTGTGCTGCTGGATACCACTGCTGAGGCTGGAACTCAGATCCGTCTACTCTAGCTCATGTGCTTCTTTACTTTTTCATTACCTTTTCAGCATCTGAAATTCTATTCTGAATCATTCATTCCTTTTTGTTTGGTTCTTATGTCTTGTGTAGAGGGATCCCCTATGAGTTGAACACTCTTCCATAAGAGTTAGCTTAAACAACAGAAATATTCTGCCCACATGGATAATTACTAAGTGTGACCTCAGCCACTGTGGGGATAACAGCAGACTCACTTTACACCATGTCCTAGCGTCGGCCTGTGACGTAGGCCTAATTATGGCTGGGTCCTCAAGGACACTGCCTGGACAGAGCATGCTAAGGTGAAATTTGCATGCTGAAACCTTTACACATTCAAACCTTCCAACTAGCTCTGTGTTTCCACTCTTTAATATGAGAAGAAAACCGAGGACTATGACACATCCCAAGGAAGTGTCCGTAAAAGAAGGAGATCAGCAACCTTTGCTTGGTCTCAGAAAGGTAACACACACCAAACTCTGTGAGGAAGATAGGGTGGCGGAGAAGGTTGCACATGTGTGGCGGGGAGTGGGATAGAGGAAAGAGAGCAAATTACAGTGTCCCGTTTTGAAATATGGAGCTATGAGGCTGGGTGCAGTGGCTCAGGCCTGTAATCCCAGCACTTTGGGAGGCCAAGGCAGGCGGATCATGAGGTCAGGAGATCAAGACCATCCTGACTAACATAGTAAAACCTGTCTCTACTAAAAACACAAAAAATTACCCGGGCGTGGTGGTGGACGCCGGTAGTCCCAGTTACTTGGGAGGCTGAGGCAGGAGAATGGCGTGAACCCAGGAGGCGGAGCTTGCAGTGAGCTGAGATCGCACCACTGCACTCCAGCCTGGACGACAGAGTGAGACTTGGTCTCAAAAAAAAAAAAAAAAAAAAGAGAAATATGTATGGACCTTTGTGATTTGTTTTTTCTAAGACCAGCCGAGCGTGGGCACGAAAGAACCAGCGACCAGGCAAAGGGTAGGAGCAAAACTGCACGTTTATTTTTGGTAACCTAAGGTGTGGGGGAGAAGTCTGTCGGCCTCCGGCAAAGGAGGCCGGCAGAGTCCCCCGGTGGGGCTCTCGGACGGACTTCCCACAGCCCCAACATCCCGACAGGACTGGGGCTGTGAGAAGACCACGTGGCTCAATGGCCAAGAGCGGCTTTTCTAGGAGCGGGAGGGCAATAGGCGGGGCACGGGCGTGTCGGGGGGCGTTTCGCAGGTGCAACCAGGTAAATCTTGGTCTCTTCGGATTGACGTCACCTGGCGCATGCCCAGTTGGTCTGCACCTTCCCGGGCACCAGCTGCATTTTCGTGCGTGCGGGAAGAGTTGGGGGTGGGGATGAAGAACCCGGAAGTGCACCATCTTGCCTCCGTTCGTCCAAACAGTCCAACCTTTTATTGATAATAGTGATAAAGGGGCACCGTGGTCTGTCTGGCTACTTCTTGCTGTTAAGGGGCGTCGTTAAGGTCGGGGCCCATGGTTGGTATTTGGATGTATGGATGAAGAATAAAATAAGGCACAGTATTAGTATAGGAATGAGGAATGGAAGCATTTGTTGGAATGTGGGCAAAACCCAGAAGGATAGTCCTGGCAAGGTTGGGGAGTATGAGATAGTTAAGAAAATTTAGTAAGTTTGAGGCGAGTGGGGGAAAGCCAAACTGATTTCCACTGATTGCTTTCGGTAGGGGCCCTTTTTAGCTGGGAATGAGGAATGAGTGCGCAAAGTACTTGTTGGCCAGGCAGCAATTAAGGATTGGAGTTTTTCGTGGAGTGGATGGCTTTCCACTTACTCCTACTACAGAGATATTGGATGGAAGGCTAGGTCCAGAGAAGGACGGCAAAACAGAATAGGTAGCCTCGCTGTTGATTAAAAAATTGTCTTACCCGCTACCAGGAGAGTTACCCGCATCTTGGCGAGGGTGATGGGGGTCCCCGAGTCTCGGCACCTTCAGTTGTCATCGTCCAGATGTAGGAGCTGGAAGGAGCTCCCAGGATCCTGGGAAAGGTGGTCACGTGGAGGCGCGGCACCTGTTCTCAGGGTGGGGCAATCAGACTTCCAGTTTCCTCCCTGCTGGCAAGCAGGGCAGGGGGTTGCTGGTGGACGAGGGTTAGGACATTCACTGGCCTAATGTCCTGATGCCTTGCACTTATAGCAAGGCTGCATTGGGGCTCGGGGACCTTGCGGACACCTGTTGGCATAGTGTCCTGCCTTGCCGCACTTATAGCAGGCTCCTTTCGTGGCCTTGGAGTCTGTGGGGTGTGTGCTCTCTGGTCTGGGGTTACGACTGGGCTGTAAAGCTGCTGCTAGGAGCTGTAACTCAGCCGTCTCCTCTCTGGAGCTATAGACCTTAAAGGCTAATTTAACTATGTCTTGTATTGGTGTCTGAGGACCATCCTCTACCTTTTGAAGGTTTTTTACGAATGTCAGGAGCTGATTGAGAAATGAAATAAGACGCCAAAATGGTGGCCTCTGTGGGGGAGGCCAGATCTAACCAGGTATATTGGGTTAGAACCTCAGTCAGTTTAGGGTAGAGGCTAGGATAACCTGGAGATCATGCCAAGTTAAGTCATAGGCCTGACAAAGGTGTCTAAATTCTTTTATGTATATGGTAGGATTAGCTGAGAAATCACCTAAACGCTTCTCAATTTTGGAAAGATCGGCCAATGAAAAACGGACATGTACTCTGACTACCCCCTCCACCCCAGCTACCTCTCGCAAAGGTGCTAACACTGTAGGAGGGTGTGGGCAGAGATAGAGGACTCAAGACAGCCAGTTGGGGGCCCCGAAGGAGGCACGGGACCCAGTGGATTACTAGTAGATAAGGAGGAGGAAGGAGGAGTCTGGATGGGGAGAGGAGGAGGAGTCTGGGCAGGAAGGGAGGGGGTGGGGAGAGCGGGGAGAGAAGGAGTATAGGGACGAGAGCCTAAGGCCCAAAAGCCTTGTATGTAAATTTCGGACCACTTGCCTAGCCGCTGGCAGAAATTGCTGAGGTCGATCAGGCCACAGTGGAAAGGAAAATTAACCGCTTCCTCCTAAGGTCTTGTTCAAGCTGTAAGGTTTTTAAATTGGCTAGGAGGCACCCTAAGGGGGTGCTCTTTGGAAATTTGGACTGGGGGTTTCCCGTTTGTTTCCTCTTTACGGACACAATGGACACAATGGAAATGGAAGTGGATCTCTGCCTGGCTTCAAAGCGTCCTTTGGAACCAG
>NC_045449.1:19275072-19376194 GCF_002776525.5 Piliocolobus tephrosceles
TGGCTTCAAAGCGTCCTTTGGAACCAGCAGAGACAGACTGGAGGCTCATGGAGCCAAAGTGGAGATTACCTTCAGGTGGACGTCTCCGTCCTGAAGGGGTCTCCCGAGCCACTTGGTAGCTCCAAATGGACCTCGGACCTGCACAGGATTTCTGGCCGAGGGAGGTAAAGAGGAGACAAGGCACTTACCCCAGAGAGGCCATGAGAGTGAGGGAAGCGGGTCTCAGGTCCTGGTCCGTCTGCGGTGTGGAAGCAGGAGGAGGTTCCTCAATCCCTAGAGGCCTGAAGAGGGGTCTCCTCCCGGGTTTCGGCACCAACTGATTTGTTTTTTCTAAGACCAGCCGAGCGTGGGCACGAAAGAACCAGCGACCGGGGCTGTGAGAAGACCGCATGGCTCAATGGCCAAGAGCGGCTTTTCTAGGAGGGGGAGGGCAATAGGCGGGGCACGGGCGTGTCGGGGGGCGTTTCGCAGGTGCGAGCGACCAGGTAAATCTTGGTCTCTTTGGATTGACGTCACCTGGCGCATGCCCAGTTGGTCTGCACCTTCCTGGGCACCGGCTGCATTTTTGTGCACGCGGGAAGAGTTGGGGGTGGGGATGAAGAACCCAGAAGTGCACCATCTTGCCTCCGTTCGTCCAAACACTTTGTACCAAAAGAATCTGCAAAGATTCAAAGATTCAAATGAAGCTGGTGAAGAACAATGGTAAAAATTTCTGAACAGGGGCTGTCTTGGCCTGTATTGCTGTAAATGAACATCTGAGACTGGATAATTTATAAAGAAAAAAATGTCGGCTGGGCATGGTGGCTCACGCCTGTAATCCCAGCACTTTGGGAAGCCGAGGCGGGTGGATCACGAGATCAGGAGTTTGAGATCAGCCTGACCAACATGATGAAATCCCGTCTCTACTAAAAATATAAAAATTAGCCCGGCATGATGGTGCACACCTGTAATCCCAGCTACTCAGGAGGCTGAGGCAGCAGAATCACTTGAACCCGGGAGGTGGAGGTCGCAGTGAGCCAAGATTGCACCACTGCACTCCAGCCTGGGTACAGAGCAAGACTGTCTCAAAAAAATAAATAAATAAATAAATAATCTACCAAGAAAGTTAGAAGGACAATACCAGGGAGGGAGAGATGAGGGGAAGAGGGTAGAGACATTGCTGCTTATCACAAACAAACATACTTTAATTTGATTTTCATACTCTTTGCATCAATAATTTGGTTACAGTGTACAAGAAATAAAGAATAAAAAGAATCATAGAGTGTGGGTTATTTTATTTCCTTCCTTCCTCTCTCTCTCTCTTTTCTTTCTTTCTTTCTTTTTCTTTCTTTCTTTCTTTCCTCTTTCTTTTCGAGATAGGGTCTTGCTCTGGAGTTCAGTGGCACAATCATAGCTCACTGTAATCTTGAACTCCTGGACACAAGAGATCCTCCCACTTCAGACTCCTGAGTAGCTGGGTCTACAGGCACATGCTACCATGCCTGGCTAATTTTTATTTTTATTTAAAAAAAAAATTTTTTTTTTACAAAAAGCTAGCCGGGCGAGGTGGCGGCGCCTGTAGTCCCAGCTACTCGGGAGGCTGAGGCAGGAGAATGGTGTAAACCCGGGAGGCAGAGCTTGCAGTGAGCTGAGATCTGGCCACTGCACTCCAGCCCGGGCAACAGAGCGAGACTCCATCTCAAAAAAAAAATAAAATAAATTAAAAAAAATTTTTTTTTGAGATAGATTCTTTCTCTGTCACCCAGGCTGGAGTGCAGTGTGGCATGATGATGGCTCATTGCAGCCTCAACCTCTCTAGGCTCAGTTGATCCTCTCACCTCAGTCTCCCTAGTAACTGGGGCCACAGGAGCAGGAGCATGCCACCACACTTGGCTAAACTGCTAATTAAAAAAAAAAAAATTATAGATGGGATCTCACTACGTTCCCCAGACTTATCTTGAACTCCTAGGCGCAGGTGATCTTCCTGCCTTGGCCTCCCAAAGGGCTGGGATTATAGACACCAGCCCCGAGTAGGCTGTTGATTAATGATACCGATCTGTGTTTGTAAAGAGCCTCTGCCATAGTTTGGATGTTTTTCCCCACAAACCTCATGTTGAATTTGATCCTCAGTGTTGGAGGTGGGGCCTAACGGGAGGTGTTTGGGTCATGTGGGTGGAGCCCTCATGAATGGCTTGGTCCTGGCGGTAATGAGTGAGCTCTTGCTCTGTGAGTTCCTGTGAGAGCTGGTTGTTAAAGAGCGTGGCACCGCCACCTCTTCGGCTTCCTCTCTCACCGTGTGACCTCTGCAGGCGCCGGATTCCCTTCCCTTCTGCTGTGAATGGAAGCAGCCTGAGGTTTTCAGTAGGCGCCTGACCTGCCAGCCAGCAGAATTCTGAGCCATAAATGTTCTTTTCTTTTCTTTTTTTATTTTTTTGACAGAGTCTAGCTCTGTCGCCCAGGCTGGAGTGCAGTGGTGCGATCTTGGCTCACTGAAACCTCCACCTCCCGGGTTCAAGCGATTCTCCTGCCTCAGCCCCACCAAGTATCAGGGATTACAGGCAGGCATCACCAACCCCGGCTAATTTTTGTATTTTTAGTAGAGATGGGGTTTCACTGTGTTGGTCAGGCTGTTCTCGAACTCCTGACTTTAGGTGATCCACCCACCTTGGCCTTCCAAAGTGCTGGGATTACAGGCGTGAGCCACCACACCTGGCCGACATTTTTTTCTTTATAAATTATCCAGTCTCAGGTGTTCATTTATAGCAATACAGGCCAAGATAGCCCCTCTTCAGAAATTTTTCCCATTGTTCTTCCCCAGCTTAATTTGAATCTCACGGGAGTAGAAGTGTACATACGGGCGCAGACGAACACACACAAACACAGAGAGGGAAAGGCACTGAGAGTTTGGGAGACGTAAAACGATTCAGTGCAGTTCTTTGCCAGTGACTTTCCCGTGTGGCACGGTGCCAGCTCCCTGCTCTGCTTTCGTCTGTTGTCATACTTATTTGCTGCCTTCGATCCATCCATTCTAAGATTTGTTCTCCCTGTGCCATTTGCTGTCCAGTCTTCATTTGTGCCGCTCGCCTGGCCCTGGGCTCATTTTTATCCATCTCTTTCTCTGGTGGAGTATTGGATGGGATGGCCAGAACTGTTCCACGCTGAGCAATGGAGGGTTCAGGAGGGGAGCATTTGGGCTAAGAGCCTGCAGCACACCAAGAGCTGTGGGGCTTTCCCTGCAAGCATCCGGAACGGAAGTGCTGGGATTAGGCTGGAGCCCATCAGGCCCAGAGGCCAGAGACAGGAGGGGTGGCACCTTTGCCCAGTGTATCAGTCACACCTGCTGTGCCCAGCCCTCGCCCAGCAGGGGTTTGGTGCTTCTCACTCTTGTTAACACCCACATTAGTAGCCTGTGCCTGTGCCACTGATTCCTGCTGGCAGGGTGAGGGGCAGGCAAGGCTGTCCCACGGCATGGCTGAGCAGAGCCCAGAGCGGAGCAGAGCTCTCTATATTTTTTTTAGAGGTGTGGTCCTGCTATCTATATCGTCCACGCCAGAGTGCAGTGGCTACTCACAGGCATGATCTCAGATCACAGCTCACTGAAACCTTAAACTCCTGGGCTCAAGTGATCCTCCTGCCTCAACCTCCTGAGTACCTGGGACTATAGCACTGCACCACTACGCCCGGTTCTAATATAATAAATGTTGATGGCAGCGCTGACAAGTGCTGGAGCGGCACCTGGGCCCCACCTTCCCAGAACACAAGGGCGACTCTGTGGCGTTTTCCTTGCTCTCAGTCTCAGCCTTCAGTCCACCTGAACACCATGCCTGCTCCCAGAAGCCACATTCTAAGCTCTCCTCTGGCGAGGTGCCTTCCAGGCTCAAGCAGCTTCCAAGTCCCCATTGACTCTGGTCCAAGTCTCAAACCCATTCATAGCCCTGGGTTTGTTGGCTGGGGTTTCATGGCACTGCTTGGCCTCTCCCTCCCAGTCTGGCCTCCCTTTTCCTGTGGCCCACCGCTCTCCCTGCATCTGTCACACTGGTCTCCATGCACCCCTGCTGAGCCCCCTTCTCTTCCGGCCCATCAGTTGGAATGGAAGTTCTACTGTCCTCCACCTTTTGAATTCCAACCTGGCCTTTACTCAAGCCCACACTGGGGAGCTTTTCCTGACTAGGAACTCCTTGAGCCTAACCTTATACCGAGAAGTCCCTGGGACCTCCGCAAAGTAAGTGCTGATGTAATATGAAAGTTATACAGTTGTCATCCCACGGACCGTTTGCAGCTCATTGCAGGACCAGGCCCTGCTCAGCCCGAGGAGTGGTGTTGAATGGTGGGAAAATGGGTCAAGGTTTAGGACTCTGGTTTGGCTCCTCCCACTAACTACTGTGTGTTCTTGGACAAATCTCTCCTTCTCTCTTGGTCATCTGTAAAGTCAGGGCCCAGAGAACTGATTGAATCAGGTGTTCCTGTCAGCCTGTACGTTATAAGTATTTGGGGAGTTTCAAAAAACAAGATAAAATGGAATATCCCAACTACGACTCCAGACCATTAAAATAATTTTATAGTTTTATGAGGGTAGAGCCAGACATAGTTTAAAAAATGTTCCCGGCTGGGCGCGGTGGCTCACGCCTGTGATCCCAGCACTTTGGGAGGCAGAGGCAGGTGGATTACCTGAGGTCAGGAGTTCGAGACCAGCCTGGCCAACACGGTGAAACCCTGTTTCTAGTAAAAATACAAAAAAAATTAGCCAGGTGTAGCAGCGGGCGCCTGTAGTCCCAGCTCCTCGGGAGGCGGAGGTTGCAGTGAGCCGAGATTCTGCCACTGCACTCCAGCCTGGGCGACAGATTGAGACTCTTATCTCAAAAAAAGAAAAAAAAAAGAAAAAGATAAAATGTACCCAGGTGATTCTAGTGTGCAGCTGGCTTTGTGAACTATGAGAATAGTCTCCAGACCAGTCCACCTTTCCCAGCCTCCAGATTGACATCTTTGCTGGAGGAGGCCGAGTGATCTAGAGGGCCCTACTTATTCTGAACTCTTGGTGACTGAGCCCTCTGTAGATACCGAAGCCCCTGCAGCACTTCCAGTAGCAATAGAAGGAGCAGGTTAAAAGCAACAACAGGAACAATGATGAGGGTGATGATAGCAGTTGGTGTTTCCAGCTTCTCATGCATCTCACTTTTCCTCCGCTCCCTCTAAAGGGGACACTGCAGTTGATCATCCAGATCCCCCTTTGGAAAAGAAACATTTCTTGGCCACACTGCTGGGAATGCTGTTGGCAGACAGCCTTCAGCCGTCAGGTCTCTCTAAATGTGCCTCCACCCAACCAGTCTCATTTCCTTCAGCAACACACTTCCAGGGTGGGGATAAACACATGGGTTGGCCGAGGCCTCCACTGAAGGCAGCCAGTTTCTGCCTTTTCCTGACCCTGCTTGGTTCTCTTCTCTTCTGTGGGTGGCGATCACAGGGCACTCCCTAAGAAACCTGCACACTAACCTCCCTCTCAGATACTGCTTCTGGAGAGCCCAACCTGTGACCGCTAGGCCAAGAGGGGTCTGAGGAAGAAGATGCTAAGATGGGATTCTGGCTCTGGATCACCCACTGACTGGCTGCTGATAAGGACCCTTTTGCTGGGGGTAGATGGAGTGGGTACATGCCCCTGCACAGAGCAGAGGTACCATTGTTCAAACTGTCACAGCTGGTGGATGCAGAGGTGGAAGGGAATGTACCAGCGAATGATGAATGTGGGAGAGCCAGTCATTGTCAGGAGAGTGGGACTGGAGTGTCTTCAGCTAAGCGGAGCCTGATTAATCAGCAATGTAAAGCTAAATGAGAAAGCTGCAGGATTTCCTTCGGAGCATGTAAAGCCACTGAAGGGTGGAGAAAGCTGAGGCCCGGGCCCAGGTCTTAATTGTGAGTAACTACACCCAAAGAAGGGGAACTCCGGCTGGGCACGGTGGTTCACACCTGTAGTCCCAGCACTTTGGGAGGCCGAGGTGGGAGGATCACCTGAGGTCGAGAGTTTGAGACCGGTCTGACCAACGTGGAGAAACACTATCCTACTAAAAACACAAAAAAATTAGCTGGGCGTGGTGGTGCATGCCTGTAATCCCAGCTGCTTGGGAAGCTGAGGCAGGAGAATTGCTTCAACCTGGAGGAGAAGGTTGCGAGGAGCCGAGGTCATGCCGTTGCACTCCAGCCTGGGCAGCAAGAGCAAAACTCCGTCTCAGAAAAAAACAAAAAACAAAAAAAAACGAGGAACTCCCCATCTGAACAGGCCTGCCACACCAAGGTCATGAGCTGGTTGGAAAATTATGGGGACCATGAAACATGGATGGGGCTAGATGCAACCTCAAATCCTGAATCACCAGATTTTCCCAAATCCTCCGAGTCTGCAGAACTGGCTCCCTCCTCCTTATTGAGGGAGTATTCCTCTCTCGCTTGCAGACAGTGCAGAGGCCACTCCCCTGCAAAACCACATCACCCGCCTCAGATCTTCCTCCACCTCACAATCTGGCCAGTAGGCTGCTAACGAGGATCAAGTCACAGTGTGTCCCAGCTGGGTATGTGCAAGTCTGAAAAGGGACAGATGGTCTTTTGCTCCAAAGAAGCTACAGGACCTAGTCCCCATGGACCAGCAGGGATGGGGAGAGTCCTCATGGGGCTGGATCTGAGGACCTGAGTTAAGGGCAGGGAGAAACCAATTTGGAAGATGAGGACTTCCTCAATTTGGAAGCACTCCCCCGGGATATAAGATTTGTCATCCGGAAAAGGACTCCAGAAGTTGGTACAAACATGTAACTATGGCCGGGCGCGGTGGCTCACACCTGTAATCCCAGCACTTTGGAAGTCTGAGGCGGGTGGATCACGAGGTCAAGAGATAGAGACCATCCTGGCCAACATGGTGAAACCTTGTCTCTACTAAAAATACAAAACTTAGCTGGGCTTGGTGGTACACACCTGTAGTCCCACCTACTTTGGAGGCTGAGGCAGGAGAATCGCTTGAACCCAGAAGGTGGAGGTTGCAGTAAGCCAAGATCACGCCACTGCACTCCAGCCTGGCGACAGAGCGAGACTCTGTCTCAAAAAAATAAAACAAAACATGTAACTACACTGGCACCTAGAAGCATGGTAAAAGGAATTACCCGAACTAAGTGAGGTTAAAAAGGCCCACATTGCCAGAGACAGTGGGAGAAGGAATGAGAAGTTTTGGTGACATGAGCATGCTCAGATGGATGATGCCGTGTAAGGCTGGTAAACCCACCAGGTGAGGTCGCACCACAGAGGCCCCCGAAGATTTCACCACTTACCAAAGCAGCCAGGAGCATGTCAGGGAGGAATCCCAGCACCACAGGAATGTTGGAGTGCCTCTCTTCAGAGGGCCAAGGCAGAGGTAGGAGATGCCGTTGCCACACACTGTGCAATGGGGATGAGCGGGCCATAAAACCCTTGAGACAAGCTGGTAGCATAAAGCCACGTGAGTGCAAGCATCTCAGTAAATGGAAGAGCAGAGTGACGGCCAAGGGGTCATCATGTGATGATAAAAGATCAATTCAGTAGGCATATGCAATAATTATAAATATATGAGCTCAATATCAGAGTACTTCAATATATAATACAAGTATTGACAGGTCTGAAGGGAGTAATTAACAGTAATACAATAATAGGAGGGGACTTCAATACCCCACATACATGAGTGCATAGAGAATCCATACAGAAAACCTATAAAAAAAAAACTGGCTCAGGCTGGGCACAGAGGCTCACGCCTGTAATCCCAGCACTTTGGGAGGCCGAGACAGGCGGATCACCTGAGGTCGGGAGTTCGAGACCAGCCTGACCAACATGGAGAAGCCCCGTCTCTACTAAAAATACAAAGTTAGCTGGGCATGGTGGCACTTGCTTGTAATCCCAGCTACTCGGGAGGCTGAGACAGGAGAATCACTTCAACCCGGCAGGCGGAGGTTGTGGTGAGCGGAGATCATACCATTGCACTCCAGCCTGGGCAATAAGAGCGAAACTCTGTCTCCAAAAAACAACAACAAAGCTGGCTCTAACAACACTATAGACCAGTACCTAACAGACACACGCAGAACTCTCCACCCAACTGCAGAATACACATTCTTCTCAAGCATACATGGAACACTTTCCAGGATAGGTCACATGTCAGATCACAAAACAAGTCTTAACACATTTAAGAAGGTTGAAATCATTACAAGCATCTTTTCTGACCACAATGAAATGAAACTAGAAATCAATAACAGCAAGAAAATGGGAAAAGTCACAAATACATGGAAATTAAACAACATACCCCTTGAACAATCATTGAGTCAAATAAATCAAAAGGGAGTTTAAAAATATTGTTGAAGGCCAGGCGCCTTGATTACTGGCTCAAGCCTGTAATCCCTGCACTTTGGGAGGCCGAGGCAAACAGATCACTTGGAGGTCAGAAGTTTGAGAACAGCCTGACTAACATAGTGAAACCCTGTCTCTACTAAAAATACAAAAATTAGCCGGGCATGGTCGCACATGCCTGTAGTCCCAGCTACTCAGGAGGCTGAGGTAGGAGAATTACTTGAACCCAGGAGGCTAGGTTACAGTGAGCTGAGATGGTGCCACTGCTCTCCAGCCTGAGTGACAGAGATTCCATCTGAAAAATAAATAAAAATTTTAAAAATATATTGTTGATGAAAAACCCAAACTCTGTAAAATATTTGAAGAAATTTATTCTGAGCCAAATGTAGGGACCATGATCCATGACACAGCTCCATCATTCACAGGAGATCCTGAGAACATGTACCCAAGTTGGTTAGGTTACATCTTGGTTTTATCCATTTTAGGGGGACAGAATTTACAGACAGACACCAATCAGAACATGTAAGATATACATCGATTTGGTCTAGAAAGGCAGGACAACTCAAAACGGGGGACTTCCATGTCACAGGTGGATTAAAAGGTTTTCTGATTGGCAATTGGTTGAAAGAGTTATTATCCAAAGACCTGGAATCAGTAGAGTCCACATTAAGATAGGTCCTGGAAGGCCGGGTGTGGTGGCTCAAGCCTGTAATCCCAGCACTTTGGGAGGCCGAGACAGGCAGATCACGAGGTCAGGAGATTGAGACCATCCTGGCTAACACGGTAAAACCCCATCTCTACTAAAAAATACAAAAAACTAGCCGGGCGAGGTGGCGGGCGCCTGTGGTCCCAGCCACTCGGGAGGCTGAGGCAGGAGAATGGCGTAAACCGGGAGGTGGAGCTTGCAGTGAGCTGAGATCAGGCCACTGCACTTCAGCCTGGGCGACAGAGGGATACTCCATCTCAAAATAAATAAAGAAATAAATAAATAAAGATAGGTCCTGGAGACTGGCTGGTCATGGTGGCTCACGCCTATAATCCCAGCAGTTTGGGAGGCCGAGGCAGGTGGATCACCTGAGAGGTCAGGAGTTTGAGACCAGCCTGACCAGTATGGTGAAACCCCATCTCTACTAGAAATACAAAAAAATTAGCCGGGTGTGGTGGCATGTGCCTGTAGTCCCAGCTACTTGGGAGGCTGAGACAGGAGAATTGCTTGAACCTAGGAGGTGGAGGTTGCAGTGAGCCGAGATCGAGCCACTGCATTCCAGCCTGGGCAAGCCACTGCATTTTAGCCTGGGCAACAGAGTGAGACTCCATCTCAAAAAAAAAAAAAAAAAAAAAGAGATCCTACAGACCAAGGTTCTTACTATGTAAATGAAGTCTCATAGGTGGCTGCCTTTAGAGGCAATAGATGGCAAATGTTTCCTATTCAGACCTTTAAAAGGTGCTAGACTCACAGCTAATCTCTTCAGGATCAGAGAAAGACCTAGAAAAGGAAGGGAATTCTTTACAGAATGTGAATTCTCCCCACAAGAGACAGCATTGGAGGGCCATTTCAAAATATGGCAAAGAAATATATTTTGAAGTAAAATATTTTAATTTCCTTTGGGGCCTGCTGTCTGTCATGTGATGCTATACTAGGGTCAGGTTAGGATTTGGTGTCAAATTTTTATTACTACAAAGACTGTTTTGTCAGTCTTAAGATCTCCGTTTTAATGATAACGCTGGGAGTTGTGCCTGAATTCCAAAGGGAGGAGGCCATAACAAGGCATGTCCAACCCCCTTTCCATCATGGCCTCAACTAGTTTCTTAAGTTTACTTTGGAATCCCCTCGGCTGAGAGGAGGGATCCATTCCGTCAGTTGTGGGGCTTAGAATTTTATCTTTGGTTTGCAGTATCTCAAGACACATAAAAAAAATAACACAACATACTAAGAGGAAAGCTTGTAGTGATAAATGCCTATACTAAAAAAGAAGAAAGTTCTCAAATAAGCAACTAACGTTACATCTAAAGGAACTAGAAAAAGAACAAACTAAAATCAAAGTTAGCAGAAATAAGAAAATAATAAAGGTTAGAACATAAATAAATCTAATAGAGAATAGTGTTACCAGACCAGATTGGAGTCTGCTTGCCTGGCACAGTGAGGCCAAACATCCACACTGAGGTTTGCAGAGGGAGAAAGGAGGGCATTTATTTGCAGGGTGCCGAATAAGGAGAATTAGGCAGCTCATGCTTAAGACCTGACCTCCCTGATGGCTTGCATGCAAGAGTTGCTTGTTTGTTTGTTTGTTTTTGAGACAGGGCCTTGCCCTGTTGCCCAGGCTGGGGTGCAATGGTGTGACCTTGGCTCACTTCAACCTCTACCTCCCGGGTTCAAGTGATTCTCCTGCTCCAGCCTCCCAAGTAACTGGGGTTATAGGCATGTGCCACCACGCCCAGCTAATTTTTTGTATCTTTAGTAGAGAAGGGGTTTCACCATGTTGGTCAGGCTGGTCTCAAACTCCTGACCTCAGGTGATCTACCCACCTCGGCCTCCCAAAGTGCTGGGATTACAGGCGTGCACCACCACGCCCAGCTATTTTTTGTATTTTTAGTAGAGACAGGGTTTGTCATCTCACGCTGAGAAGATTAATGACACATATACATGGAGTGGGTTAAGGAGAGGGAAGTTCATTTATTTTTTATTTTCTTTTATTTCTTTTATTTTTTTTTTTTTTGAGACAGAGTTTCACTCTTGTTACCCAGGATGGAGTGCAATGGCATGATCTCAGTTCACTGAAACCTCCACCTCCCAGGTTCAAGAGATTCTCCTGCCTCAGCCTCCTGAGTAGCTGGGATTACAGGCATGTGCCACCACGCTTGGCTAATTTTGTTTTGTTTTGTTTTGTTTTTTAGTAGAGAGGGATTTCTCCATGTTGGTCAGGCTGGTCTCGAACTCCTGGCCTCAGGTGATCCATGTGGCTCAGCTTCCCAAAGTGTTGGGATTATAGGCATGAGCCAGTGTGCCCAGCCTATTTTTTATTTTATTTTTTTTTTTATTTTTGAGATTAAGTTTCACTCTTATAGCCCAGGCTGGAGCGCAATGGCATGATCTTGGCTCATTGCAACCTCTGCTTCCTGGGTTCAAGCAATTCTTCTGCCCCAGCCTCCCAAATAGCCGGGATTACAGGTGTGCGCCACCACACCCAGTTAATTTTTTGTATCTTTAGTAGAGACAGGGTTTCACCATGTTGACCAGACGGGGTTTCTCCTGACTTCAGGTGATCCACCCACCTTGGCCTCCCAAAGTGCTGGGATTACAGGCATGAGCCACTGCACCTGGCCTCAATGGCATTCTTTACAGAAATAGAAAAAAATCCTAAAATTCATATGGAACCACAAAAGACCCCAAATAGCCAAAGCAACGTTGAGCAAGAAGAAAAGCTAGAGGCATCACAACTCTTGTTTTCAAAATATATTACAAGAGTTCATGACCAGCCTGGGCAACATAAAAAGATCCCATCTCTGCAAAAAATTTACGCTGGGCATGGTGGCATGCACCTACAGTCCTAGCTGGCTGAGGTGGGAGGACTGCTTGAGCCCAGGAGTTGGAGGTTACAATGATCACAACTCTGCATTCTGGGTGACAGAACAAGACACTGTCTCAAAAACAAAACAACAGAAACTCAAAGCTACATTAATCAAAATAGTATGGTACTGGCATAAAACAGACATATAAACCTATAGAATGGAATAGAAAACCCAGAAATAAATCCACTCATCTATGGTCAACTTATCTTTGATAAGGATGCCAAGAAAACACAGTGAGGAAAGGATAATCTCTTCAATGTTGGGAAAACTAGATGTCTACATGCAGAAGAATGAAATTGGAACTTTACCTCACATCATGTACAAAAATCAATGAAAAATAGATTAAAGACATAAACTTAAGACTGGAGACTACAAAACTATTAGAAGAAGAAAACACAGGGGTAAGATTCTTGACATTTATCTGGGTAATTTTTTTGTATGACACTAAAAGCACAAAGGCAAAAATAGACAAGTGGATTGCATCAAACTGAAAAGTTTCTGCATAGCAAAAGAAACAAAAGAGTGGAAAAGGCAACCTATGGGGTGAGAAAAAATGTTTGAAAACAGTGTATCTGATAAGGGGTAAAGAAATATCCAAAATATATCAGGAATTCATACAACTCAGCCAAATAAACAAAAAAAACCAAATAACTCAATTTTAATTTTTTTTATTTTTTTTTTATTTTTGAGATGGACTCTTGCTCTGTCACCCAGGCTGGAGTACAATGGCATGATCTTGGCTCACTGCAACCTCCGCCTCCCAGGTTCAAGTGATTCTCCTGCCTCAGCCTCCCAGGTAGTTGGGATTACAGGTGCCCACCATCATGCCTGGCTAATTTTTTAATTTTTTTTTTTTTATACTTTAAGTTCTAGGGTAAATTTTTTAATTTTTTAAGTAGAGACAGAGTTTCACCATGTTGGCCAGGCTCGTCTTGAACTCCAGACCTCAGACGATCCACCCACCTTGGCCTCCCAAAGTGCTGGGATTACAGGCGTGAGCCATTGTGCCCGCCCATAATTCAGGTTTTAAATGGGCAAAATACCTGAATAGACACTTCTCAGAAGAAGACATACAGGCCAGGCATGGTGGCTCATGCCTATATCCCAGCACTGTTGAAGACCAAGGCAGGCAGATGGATCCCTTGAGCTCAGGAGTTGGAGACCAGCCTGGCCAATATGGTGAAACCCTGTCTCTACTGAAAATACAAAAATTAACCAGTGTGGTGGGACATACCTGTGGTCCCAGCTACACGGGAGGCTGAGGCAAGAGAATCGCTTGAGCCCAGAAGGTGGGGGTTGCAGTGACCTGAGATCATACCACTGCACTCCAGCCTGGGTGACAGAGTGAGACTCTATCTCAAAAAGAAAAAAAAAGAAGAAGAAGACATACATACAGCAGCCAATAGATATACGAAAGGGCACTCAACACCACCAATCATTAGGGAAATGCAAATCAAACCCACAATTAGCTATCACCTCACACCTGTTGAAATGGCTATTACGAAAAAAACAAAAGATAACATGTTAGTGAGGACGTGGATCTAATGTACAGCAATGTGAATATAGTTAACAATAGTATATTAAAGACTTGAAATGTGCTAAGTGGGTAGATACAACTACAAAAAATACCCTAGAAAAAATCAGACACGAGAAACCGCAGTTAATGAACTAACTGAAGGAGGAAAGAGATGTAGGGCATATGGAAAACAAATAGCAAACTGACGGAAGTCATTCTTTATAGGCTGGGCGTGGTGGTTCACACCTGTAATCCCAGCACTTTGGAGGCTGAGGTAGGTGGATCACTTGAGGTCAGGAGTTCGAGACCACCCTGGCCAATATGGTGAAACCCCATCTCCACAAAAATACAAAAATTAGCTAGGAGTGGTGGCATGTACCTGTAATCCCAGCTACTTGAGAGGCTGAGGCACAAGAATTGCTCGAACCTGGGAGGTGGAGGTTGCAGTGAGCCCAGATTACACCACTGCACTCCAGCCTGGGCAACAGAGCAAGATCCTGTCCCAAGCAACTCGCCCCCCCGACAAAAAAAAAAGAGTTGAGGCAGGAAGATTGCTCGAGCCCAGGAGTTCACAGTTACAGTGAGCTATGGTCACACACTGCACTCTAACCTGGGTGACAGAGCAAGACCCTGTCTCAAAAAAACCAAAACCAAACAAACAAACTCACTTTACCACAGACAAATTAGAACATTATGTACAGATGGTCTCCGACTAAAATGATTTGGCATACGATTTTCAAGTTTGTGATGGTGGGAGAGAAGGGCACATTCAGTAGAAACCACACTTCATACTTTGGATTTTTTTAAAAAATTAAACAAAAATATTTAGTGGTTGCCAGGACCCCTGGTGCAGGGTGCGGTGGGCCTGGCCAGAGCTGCAGATTGGAGGCCCAGTTTTTCACTTTCAGTAAAATAGTCAATAAATTACACGAGATATTCAACACTTTATTATAAAATAGGCTTTGTGTTAGATGATTTTGTCCAACTCTAGGCTAATGTAAGTGTTCTGAGCTTGTTTAAGATAGGCTAGGCTAAACTAGGATGTTTAGTAGGTTCAGTGTATTAAATGCATTTTCAACTTACCACATTTTCAACTTACAATAAACTTCTCAGGAGGTAATCCCATTGTTTAAGTTGAGGAGCATCTGTATTGACAAAATTCATCCAGAAGAATAACAATTATAAATAATACATGTACCTAGCAACAGAGAACCAAAATACGTGAATTGAAGGGATAAATATAAAGCTGTTAATGATAGTTGGAGACTTCAGTACCCCACATTTAATTAATTTATTTATTTATTGAGACAGAGTTTCATTCTTGTTGCCCAGGCTAGAGTGCAATGGTGAGATCTTGGCTCACCACAACCTCCGCCTCCTGGGTTCAAGAGATTCTCCTGCCTCAGCCTCCAGAGTAGCTGGGATTACAGGTATGTGCCACCACACCTGGCTAATTTTGTATTTAGATGGGGTTTCTCCATGTTGACCAGGCTGGTCTTGAACACCTGACCTCAGGTGATCTGCCCACCTCAGCCTCCGAAGGTGCTGGGATTACAGGCATGAGCCACTGTGCGCGGCCCCACCCACTTTTAATAGATAGAACAATTAGACAGAAGAGCAAGAAAATAGAAGGCTTGAGCATCATTATGAACCAACTAATAGACACATTTAGAACACTCCACCCAACAACAGTAGAACACATATTCTTCTCACATTCTATAATTAGACATGAAGGACTAGAATGAATGGGGACATTACTACCAACAAAAAGGATTATGAATGAATACTATGAACACTTAAGTGCTAACAAATTAGGTAAGTGAGATGAAATGGGCAAATTTCTAGAGACACACAAATTACCAAAACTGACACAAGAAACAGAAAATATGAATACATTTATAACAAGAGATTGAATTAGTAAACTACCCACAAAGGAAAGCCTAGTCCCAGAGGGCTTTACAGGAAAATTCTTTTTTTTCTTTTGTTTTTGAGATGGAGTCTTGCTCTGTTGCCCAGGTTAGAGTGCAGTGGTGCGATCTTGGGTCACTGTAAGCTCCGCCTCCCGGGTTCACTCCATTCTCCCGCCTCAGCCTCCCAAGTAGCTGGGACTACAGGCGCCCGCCACCACGCCCAGCTAATTTTTTTTTTTTTTTTTTTTTGTATTTTTAGTAGAGACGGGGTGTCACTGTGTTAGCCAGAATGGTCTCAATCTCCTGACCTCGTGATCCGCCTGTCTCAGCCTCCCAAAGTGCTGGGATTACAGGTGTGAGCCACCGTGCCTGGCCAAGGAAAATTCTACTGAACGTTTAAAGAATTAGTATCAATTCTTTACAAACTCTTCCAAAAGACAGAAGAAGAGGGAACATTTCCTAGCTCATTCTATGAGGCCAGTATCATCCTGTTACCCAAATCAAATATATCACAAGAAAAGCAAACTACAGACCAATGTCTAATCTAAATACAGAGGAAGAAAATCCTCAACAAAATCCAGAGCAAACCACATTCAGCAAAATGTAAAAAGAGCTGTATGACATGCTTAAGTGGGATTTGTCCAGGGAATATCGGGCTGGTTTAAAAATCCAAAATCAGGCTGGGCTCGGTGGCTCAAGCCTGTAATCCCAGCACTTTGGGAGGCCGAGACGGGCGGATCACGAGGTCAGGAGATCGAGACCATCCTGGCTAACATGGTGAAACCCTGTCTCTACTAAAAAATACAAAAAACTAGCCGGGCGAGGTGGCGGGTGCCTGTAGTCCCACCTACTCGGGAGGCTGAGGCAGGAGAATGGCGTAAACCTGGGAGGCGGAGCTTGCAGTGAGCTGAGATCTGGCCACTGCACTCCAGCCCGGGCGACAGAGCGAGACTCCATCTCAAAAAAAAAAAAAAAAAAAAAAAATCCAAAATCAATTAATGTAAGACACCATATCAATAGAATCTAAACAAAACCAATAGACATAGAAAAGGCATTTGACAAAACTCCAACACCCTTTCACGATAAAGTCTAGGAAAGGGAAGTCAGCATCCAACAGTCTTGGAATAGCGTGGGAGTTTTCTAAAGGGCATCTTAAGAAAAGCCTACAGCTAACATTGCACTTCATAGTGAAAGACAGATGCTTTACCCCAGTTCTAAGATCAGGAACTTAGAAGACCATCACTTCTTTTAAACCTTGTAGTAGAGATTTTAAATGAAAACAAGAAATAAAAGTCATCTAGATTGGAAAGGAAGAAGTAAAATTATCCCTATTCCAGATAAATCCACAGGATACACAGAAAATCCTAAGGAATCCACAAAAACCTTTTATTTCCACAAGTTTGCAGGATAAAAGATTGCTATGCAAAAATCTATTGTATTTCTACCTACTAGCAATGGGCCGGGTGTGGTGGCTCACACCTGTAATCCCAGCACTTTGGGAGGCCAAGGAGGACTGCTTGAGCTCAGCAGTTCAAGACCAGCCTGGGCAACATAACAAGATCCCACCTCTTAACAAAATGTAAAAAAAGAAATAAAAAATAAAAATATATATACTAGCAATGAACAATTCAAAAATAAAATTAAGAAAATAATTATATTTTAAATATCCTTAAAATAGTAAAGTATATAGGAATAAATTTAATAAGAGAAGTATAAAATTTATACTCTAACTACAAAACTTCATTGAAAGAAATTAAGAAAGACCTAAATAAAACTTTCCATGTTTGTGGGTGGGAATATTGTTAAGATGTTGGTACCTCTGAAATTGATCTAGAGAATCAATGCAATTCTATCAAAATAATGACTGGATCCTTTGTGGAAACTGACAAGCTGGTTCTAAAATTTGTATGGGTACTCGATGCAGCAGTGTAGCCAAAACAATCTTGAAAAAGAACAAAGTTGGAGGACTCATACTTCTGGATTTCAAAATTTACTATAAAGCAACAGTAACTAAGAGACGGTGGTACTGGCATGAGGATAGACATATAGATCAATGGAATAAAATTGAGAGTCCAGAAATAAATTCATCTATCTATGGTCAACTGATTTTCAACAGGGCTGCAAAGACCATTCAGTGGAAAAAGAATAGTTTTTTCAACAAATGGTTCTGGGATAACTGGCGATCCACATGCAAAAGAATGAAGTTGTATACCCACCTCATGCCATGTACAAAATTAAGTCAAAATAGACCAAAGACCAAAATGTAAGAGCCCAAACTGTAACTCTTTTAGAAGAAAACAAAGGGCTAAGACTTTGTGAGCTTGGGTTCTTAGACATTATGTCAAAAGCACAAACAACATAATAAAAAATAGATACATTTGGCTTCATCAAAATTAAAAACTTTTGTGTTTCTTTTTTTTTTTTTTTTTGAGATGGAGTCTCGCTCTGTCACCCAGGCTGGAGTGCAGTGGCCGGATCTCAGCTCACTGCAAGCTCCGCCACCCGGGTTTACGCCATTCTCCTGGCTCAGCCTCCCGAGTAGCTGGGACTACAGGCGCCCGCCACCTCGCCCGGCTAGTTTTTTTGTATTTTTTAGTAGAGACGAGGTTTCACCGTATTAGCCAGGATGGTCTCGATCTCCTGACCTCGTGATCCGCCCGTCTCGGCCTCCCAGAGTGCTGGGATTACAGGCTTGAGCCACCGCGCCCGGCCAAACTTTTGTGTTTCAAAAGACACTATCAATAAAATGAAAAGACAGCCCACATAATGGGTGAAAATATTTGCAAATAATATGCCTGACAAGGAATTCATATCTAGAATGGTGTTAGTCCTTTTTGCACTGCTATAAATAAATACCTGAGCCTGGGTAATTTACAAAGACATTTATTTGGTTCACGGTTCTGCAGGCTGTACAAGCAGGCATCTACATCTGCTCAGTTCTGAGAAGGCCTCAGGAAACTTATAATCATGGCAGAAGGCAAAGAGGGAATAGGCACATCACATGGCAAGTGTAAGAGTGGGAGAGAGGCAAGGAGGTGCCAGGCTCCTTTTAACTCTCGAGTGAACTAAGAGAGTGAGAACTCACTTATTACCATGGGGAGGGCACTGAGCCATTCATGAGGGATCTGTCCCTGCGACCCAAACATATCAAATATATAAAGAACTCTAACAATACAATAATAAAAAGACAACTGAATTTTAAAAATAGATAAAAGGTCTGAAATTTCCCCCAAGAAGATATACAAACTGGCCGGGCATGGTGTCTCACACCTGTAATCCCAGCACTTTGGGAGGCCGAGGTGGGTGGATCACCTGAGGTCAGGAGTTCGAGACCAGCCTGGCCAACATGGTGAAACCCCATCTCTACTAAAAATACAAAATATTAGCTGGGGCTGGTGGTGGATGCCTGTAATCTCAGCTGCTCGGGAAGCTGAGGCAGGGGTATCGGTTGAACCCAGGAGGAGGTTGTAGTGAGCAACGATTGCGCCACTGCTCTCCAGCCTGGGCAACAAGAGCAAAACTCCATCCTGGAAAAAAGAAAAAACTATATATATATACACACACACACACAAACTACCCAACGCACATGAAAAGATGCTCAGTATCGATTGTCATCATGGAAGTGCAAATCCAAACCACACTGAGATGCCACTTGACACCCGCTAGGATGGGTATAGTAAAAAAAGACAAGTCATAACAAGTGTTGGCAAGAAGTTGGAGACGTGTTGATAAATGAAACCCTTAAATGCTGTTGGTGGGAATGTAAAGTGTTGTAGCCCCTTTGGGAGATAGTCTGGCAGTTCCCAAGCTAACCAGTATCATTATTTGACTCAGCAATTCCGCTTAGATCATATCCAAGAAAAGTGAAAACATATGCACACAAAAACTCGTACGTAAACATTCATGGTATGTTCATGGTAGCCAAAGGTGGAAAGAACCCAAATGTCCATCAACTGATAACCAAATGTGGTTTATCTTACACTGGAGTATTCTCCAGTCATGAAAAGGAATGAGGTACTGATCCACGCTCCAACATGGATGAACCTTGGAAGTACATGCAAAGGAAAGAAGGCAGTCACAGAGGACCATGTGCATCACTCCATTTATGTGTGTGTGTGTGTGTGTGTGAGAGAGAGAGAGACGGAGTTTCGTTCTTTCGCCCAGGCTGAGGTGTAATGGCGCGATATCTGCTCACTGCAACTTCCACCCCTCAGGTTCAAATGATTCTTCTGCCTCAGCCTCCCAAGTAGCTAGGATTATAGGCACCCACCATCACCCCCCGCTAATTTTTGTGTTTTTAGTAGAGACGGGATTTCTCCATGTTGGTCAGACTGGTCTCGAACTCCTGACCTCAAGTGATCCAGCCACCTCGGCCTCCCAAAGTGCTGGGATTACAGGCCTGAGCCACCGCGCCCGGCCTGAACTATACCTTAAGAAAGCTGTGACATGACCTGGAACCCCTAGGGCCCTGCTGAACCCGGTCTTCCGCTGTCTGTCACACTCAAAGCACACCTGCCTTCCATCCAACTGTTGCTCCTGTCTTCTTCCCACAGTGCCATCTGCCCAGAACCTCTCCATGGTCTGTGGAGATCAGTTTACTTCTCTTTTCGCCTGCTTCAGCAGCCAAGACTCAACTCCCTCCCATCTATGAGTTCTCTCTATCTTTGTGTAAACAAGGTCTCAGTAACTAAATCCTATTTCCATCTCCCTGCATCAGTGTTCTCTGGCTGGGTGGGCGGAGCTCCTTTGGCTCAGTCCTGCTGATGTCCTTAAAGGCCTTAGCCTGAGGAGTCAAAGCCTGGGGCCAGCGGCTGCAGGATTCTAAACACTGTGGACGCTCAGTTGTGGGGCTGGCTGTGGGACTGTGTGATGGCAAGAAGCATCCAGAGGTGGATGTGGCCAGCAATAGGAGGAGCCATCGGAGAGGTGGGCAGGACAGTGACTGAGTTCCCCGAGTTCCCCGGGAAAGGGAAGTCTTAGGAATTCGGGAATTCAGTCCCCACGACTGTGGTGAGCGAGAAGGAAGAATGCAGAATTCAGAGATGGAAGATAAGGAAGGCATTGGCCCCAGCCCTGGAAAGCCGTCCCTCCTCCTGTCCTGAAAGCCTACTTCTTCTCCTACCTGGAGGTGCATGCCATCTCCCCAGGAAGCTCCAGAGCATGACTGCAGTCTGTCCGCCTGCCTGGCTCGCCCCCATGGCTTTGCTCACCCCCTTCATCTTTGCCATGTTATCTCTACACTTACGACTTGTGGTTTGTCCTGTACGCTAATAAACGGCAACTCTATTAGGACATGAATAGTGGCTTTAAAATTTTTCTGACTCCATGACTGTCATCATGGTATACTGCACACAGAAAGCCACTGGTAAATATCTGTTGATTGAAGCACCTCAAAAATCCAGAAATAGGGCTGTGTGCAGAGTGAGTACTTGATTCATTCAGCCATTCAGCAAGTATTTATTCATTGTCTATTATGCATGGGTGTGGTCACTGTCATGGGCACAGAGACCATTACCCTGAACAAAGCAGACAAAATATTCATCCTCGCCAGGCTTACACCCATAATTTCAGCACTTTGCAAGGCCAAGGCCAGAAGATGGCTGGAGCCCAGAAGTTTGAGACAAGCCTGGGCAACATAGTGAGACTCCATCTCTAGAAAAAGTACAAAAATTAGCCAGTTATGGTGGTGTGCGCCTGTAGTCCCATCTACTGAGGAGGCCGAGGTGGGAGGACGGCTTGAGGCCAGGAGGTCAAGGCTGCAGTGAGCTATGATCTCACCACTGCACTCCAACCTGAGAGACCGAGCCAAAACCTGTCTCAAAAAAAAAAAAAGAGGTTCATCATCATGGCACTTAAATTTCAATGACGTGTATGTTTCCCCAACACGTACACTAATGACGGAGGGGAGGTTCCTGGAGAGCAGTGAAGGACTTAAAATATTCATGACTATGTCTTATCTTACCTTAAGATGTTCGAGGCGGTTATTGAACTAGCCATTACAGGGCACTCCAGGCACTGAGCGGGGAATAAGCCTGTGCTTGATTTTCCAGCCCCTGAAATTGGTGACCCAGGTTGGGCACAGTGGCTCACGCCTATAATCCCAGCAGTTTGGGAGGCAGAGGGGGTGGATCACCTGAGGTCAGGAGTTTGAGACCAGCCTGGCCAACATGATGAAACCCCTGTCTCTACAAAAGATACAAAAAAAGTAGCTGGGTGTGGTGGCGCATGCCTGTAGTGCCAGTGACTCAGGAGGCTGAGGCAGGAGAATGGTGTGAATCCGGGAGGTGGAACTTGCAGTGAGCCGAGATTGAGCCACTGCACTCCAGCCTGGGCGACAGAGCAAGACTCCATCTCAAAATAAATAAATAAATAAACAAATAAGTGATGGACATCCCATTTACGTCCTTGCCGTTGGTTTCTATTCCCAAATCCTGAGCTTCAGTTTGATCTTGGACAAGCTTTATTCTTTGGGTCACGAGTTCCCTATCTGTGGAATGGACATTTTGGATGGTTGATTTTTGAGGTCACACCTGAGTCAGATTTTCTTTTCTTTACTTTTCTTTTCTTTTCTAGTTTTTCGTTTTTTTTTTTTTTTGAGATGGAGTCTTGCTCTGTCACCAGGCTGGAGTGCAATGATGACATCTTGGCTCACTGCAAACTCAGCCTCCTGGGTTCAAGTGATTCTCCTGCCTCAGCCTGCCAAGTAGCTGGGACTACGGGCGCCCGCCACCACGCCTAGCTAATTTTTGTATTTTTAATAGAGACGGGTTTCACCATGTTGGCCAGGATGGTTTTGATCTCTTGACCTCGTGATCTGCCCACCTTGGTCTCCCAAAGTCCTGGGATTACAGGCGTGAGCCACCGCGCCTGGTCCTGGCTCAGATTTTTTAGGATTCACATATTTGCATGGTGGGGGGGATCTTTTGTCATACTAATTCATACATTTTCGTGGGTCTTGGAGATTTTTGAAATCAGATAAATCTAATGCACAGGCTAGGCACAGTGGCTCATTCCTGTAATCCCAGCACTTTGGGAGGCTGAGACAGGAGAATCACTTGAGGTCAGGAGTTTGAGACCAGCCTGACCAACATGGTAAAAGCACTTCTCTATTTTTTTTTTTTTTTTTTTAATTGAGATGAAGTCTCACTGTGTCACCCAGGCTGGAGTGCAATGATGCGATCTTGGCTCACTGCAAGCTCCACCTCCCGGGTTCACACCATTCTCCTGCCTCAGCCTCCCAAGTAGCTGGGACTACAGGCGCCCGCCACCACGCCCGGCTAATTTTTTGTATTTTTTAGTAGAGACGGGGTTTCACAGTGTTAGTCAGGATGGTCTCGATCTCCTGACCTCATGATCCGCTTGCCTTGGCCTCCCAGAGTGCTGGGATTACAGGCGTGAGCCACCGCACCCAGCCCCACTTCTCTATTTTAAAAGAATACAAAAAAATGGGCTGGGCGCGGTGGTTTATGCCTGTAATCTCAACACTTTGGGAGGCGGAGGCAGGCAGATCCCAAGGTTAGCAGTTCAAGACCAGCTTGGTTGACATGGTGAAGCCCGTCTCTACTAAAAATATCAAAAATTAGCCAGGCGTGGTGGTGTGCACCTGTAATCCCAGCTACTCGGGTGGCTGAGACAGGAGAATTGCTTGAACTTGGAAGGCAGAGGTTGTGGTGAGCCGAGATTGTGCCATTGTACTCCAGCCTGGGCAACAAGAGCAAAACTCCATCTCAAAAAAATAAAATAAAATAAATACAAAAAGCCAGGCGCAGTGGCTCACACCTGTAATCCCAGCACTTTGGGAGGCTGAGGCAGGTGGATTACCTGAGTTCAAGACCACCCTGGCCAACATGGTGAAACCTCATTTCTACAAAAAATACAAAAATTAGCCAGGGGTGGTGGTGCACGCCTATAATTCCAGCTACTCGGGAGGCTGAGGCTGGAGAATACTCGGGAGGTGGAGGTTGCAGTGAGCCAATTTCATGCCACTGCACTCCAGCCTGGGTGACAGAGTGAGACTCTGTCTCAAAAAAAAAAAAAAAAAAAAAAAGGTAGACCAGGTACAGTGGCTCACGCCTGTAAACCCAGTACTTTGGGAGGCCAAAGCGGATGGATCTTGAGGTCAGGAGTTCGAGACCAGCCTGGCCAACATGGTGAAACCCCGTCTCTACTAAAAGTACAAAAATTATCTGGGTGTGGTGGCGCACGCCTGTAATCCCAGCTGCTCAGCAGGCCAAGGCAGGAGAATCGCTTGAACTCTGGAGGTGGAGGTTGCAGTGAGCCAAGATCATGCTACTGCACTCCAGCCTGGGCTACAGAGTGAGACTATGTCTCAAAAAAAAAAAAAAAAAAAAGTGGTGTAAAATATATTGCCAGGCTCAACAGTCCACAGCCACTCCAGAGAATCCTCAGAGCCCCAGGCCAGCCATGGTGTGGGCTTTAGCAACTCTGACCTTCACTCTGCTCTGGTGCCCGCTCCTGGTCAGACTGTCCTGCTCAGGGCATCATGCATGGCCGGGGTGCCTCAGCACTAGAGGAGCAGTTCAGAGATTAGCCCACTTCAGCGTAGAAGCTCCCCCACCTCCCAGCAGAGGCACTAGGTCTCTTGGTAGAAAAACAAATGTCACTGTCATTTTCTCCCAACTCTCTCCAACCCACAGCCTAACTTGGTCTCCAGTCAAATGACTGTTTTCTGGAAGCCTGTACATAGTTTAAGACAGGTCTCTGCAGATACTTTCCCAATTCTTTGGACTTTCTGCTCATTGGCAGTGAAGCTCTGGGACGGTGGAGGAGAGGTGAGCAGTGCCTATAGGAAACCCTGCCAGGAGGTCCACAGGCTGGCTCTGCAGCTCCTCTGTACCCCAGATCATCCCAGGGCCAGGTAACAGACAACTTGGGACACCCTACAACCCAGAGTCTACGGAAATTATTCAAACTAACCAACCCTAGGCCTACTCACTTTGCCTTGCCCATTCCTTCCAGATAAAACCCAGCAAAGCTTTTATCCACGCCGTCCCCTCGCTCCTGCCTTCTGGTCAACCCCAGTGCTTCTCTGCATGGAGTGGCGTGCTCCCTCCTCTTGAGAACTGTGACTATTTTTCTTTTTTTCTTTTTTCTTTTTTTTTTTCTTTTTTTTTTTTGTGGTGGGATCCTTACAGTCTCATTCTGTCGCCCAGGCTGGAGTGCAGTGGCAGAATCACAGTTCACTGCAGCCTCCACCTCCCCAGTGCAAGTGATCCTCCTGCCTCAGCCTCCTGAGTAGCTGGGACTACAGGCATGCCCGACTACGTCTGGCTAATTTTTGTATTTTTGTAGAGACGGGGTTTTACCATTTTGCCCAGGTTGGTCTCAAACTCCTGGGCTCAAGTGATCTGCCCATCTCAGCCTCCCAAAGTGCTGGGATTACAGGCGTGAGCAACTGCACCTGGCCAACTAATTAGTTTTCTTTTCTTTTCCTTTTTGAGATGGAGTTTCGCTCTTTTGCCCAGGCTGGAGTGAAGTGGTGCAATCTCAGCTCACCCCAACCTCCTCCATGCCCCGGGGTTCAAGTGAGCCTCCTGACTCAGCCTCTCGAGTAGCTGGGATTATGGGCATCCACCACCACGTCCGGCTAATTTTTGTATTTTCAGTAGAGACAAGGTTTTGCCACGTTGGCCAGGCTGGTCTCGAACTCCTGACCTCAGGTGATCCACCTGCCTTGGCCTCCCAAAGTGCTGGGATTACAGGTATGAGCCACTATGCTCAGCCCAAGTAACTAGTTTTCAATGGCAAATGTCTCCAGATCTCTAAGCTTTGCCATATCCATATAAAAAGCAACTCCCAGGTACATTTTAAAACACTGACCACCATGGCATCCTTGGCACTGTGTTCCGGGAGTGGAGTATCAGGAGCCCTCCTGGAGCTTACTTGGAGAGGGGCCTCTGGACCAAGTGACTGGAGCAAGCAGAGGGTAAAGACACCCCACTTCACTTAACCCATCGCTGATGGTGAACCTCAGAGACCATCAGGCCCAGAATGAGCCCCAGAGTGGTCCTAATCCCCTTCGTTTGCACACGGGGATAAGGAGACTCAGAGGGGAAGGGAGTCACCAACTGCAGAGACAAAGTGACCATTTGGGCTGCAAACCTGCCGTGTTGACTCTGATTAGCTCCAGTCCCAGGAATGCCT
The DNA here is from genome assembly GCF_002776525.5 of Piliocolobus tephrosceles. NCBI lineage: Eukaryota > Metazoa > Chordata > Mammalia > Primates > Cercopithecidae > Piliocolobus > Piliocolobus tephrosceles. The sequence continues at coordinate 19,300,558 of NC_045449.1, forward strand.
CCTGACTCCTACTTAATTAGGAATACCATGGAACACTGGTGTTCTATGAAAGGGCCTGGACTTAATTTCCTGTCCTTAGTGTGAGAAAGGACTTGGTTTCCTATCCTTAGTGTGAGAACGTGTCAACCCTGATGTTATCACACAAATTCTAGGCTGTGACGCATAGCATTCCTGCCTGTTCTGGATTGCTGCCATCGTTTCTGTAGAGCAATACACACTTTCTCCATGGTGTACAAGCCCTGGGTCTGGGAGTGTGGACACCTGTCTTGCTGTCACCCAAGACCATGCTTCTGCCTTAAATTCCCCAAATAAACCACTGTTTGCTGACACACTGGATGTGTATGCCTTGTTCTTTGGTTTCTCAGCTCCTTCTGCATTTGGGGCTGCTTTGCCTATGTGACCCTTTCATGGAGCACCAGTGTTCACACAGTGCATGGGAAACGTGATCTCGTTGACCTCCCTGCCCACCACCCCTCCCTTTTTTTTTTTCTGAGATGAAGTCTCATTCTATCGCCCAGGCTGGAGTGCAGTGGCGCGATCTCAGCTCACTGCAACCTCTGCCTCCCAGGTTCAAGCAATTCTGCCTCAGCCTCCCAAGTAGCTGGGATTAGAGACATGCACCACCATCCCCGGCTAATTTTTATATTTTAGTAAAGATGGGGCTTTGCCATGTTGGCCAGGCTGGTCTTGAACTCCTGACCTCAGGTGATCCGCCCACCTTGGCCTCCCAAAGTGCTGGGATTACGGGCGTGAGCCACCACACCCAGCCTCATTGCCCCTTTCTGACCTGCTCATAACCTAAGCCCAGGCTAAAAGTGAAATAGGAAAACCAGTCCCCCTTCTTCACCCCGCAGAGGCCTGGAAGCTAATCCTGATGTTGTAAATGGGATATGGGCAACCTGAGGTGACGGGGTGAGAAAGTTGAACAGGCCTGACTCCGTCCAGGCCAGGCACAAGACCAAAGGACCTGAGTCGCTGACGTCAGAGAGTGCTTTACTGGGCTTCTCAGCCTTGTGTGACCCTGGGCAGGTTTTTCCTCTGGTCCTTTAGGCTCTGAATAAACGATGACAAAAACTTGGTCTCCAAATGCTATGATGACTTCACCAGAAGATGTGTATTAGGATGTTCATAGCAGCTTCATTCATAGTATCCCCAAACTGGAAATATCCCAGGATTCCACCAATAGCAGAATGGAAAGCAATCTGTGTTCAGGCACACAATGGAAAGCTGCTCAGCAATAAAAGCACCGCTGGCACACACAGCCTCACGCTGCACCAAAAGAACATCGTTCCCAACGGAGAACATATTGTATGAGCCCGTGAATAGGAGGTTACAGAACAGGCAAAACTTACCCAGAGTGGGAGAAAAGCAGAACAGTGGTGGTCTTTGTGGGGACAGAGTCCTTACCCAGGCAGGAGCAGGGCCACAGAGCACAGGAGCCATGGATATGGCCCCAGTGAAGATGCGCTGCTGGCTGCATGTGCCTGGCCAGGGTGTTCATATCACTGGCAGGGAAAGGCTTTGTGCTGGCTGCTCCCCCACGAGTAAATTAACATGTGGCCTCACTTAGGTGGAGAAAACGTACTCAGTGAGGCTGTGAGTGCCAAGCTGTCTTTCTCCTCTCCTGCAAATCCAGACTTACTCATTAGGGCTCTGAGTTTTTGTTCCTAGGCTTTATTTACATTTTCTTCTCCGGCTTGTGCCACGTGCAGTGAACACGTGTCACGTTGCAGTTTTCTACACGGTTCCTCCTTGGAGGTTTTTTTTCTCTCTCTTTTTTTTTTTCTTTGAGATGGAGTTTGGCTCTTGTGGCCCAGGCTGGAGTGCAATGGCGCAATCTTGGCTCACCACAACCTCCACCTCCCCGGTTCAAGCTATTCTCCTGCCTCAGCCTCCCAAGTAGCTGGAATTAGAGGCATGTGCCACCATGCCCGGTTAATTTTTCTATTTTGCTGGGCGTGGTGGCTCACGCCTGTAATCCCAGCACTTTGGGAGGCCAAGGCGGGCAGATCACGAGGTCAGGAGATTGAGACCATCCTGGCTAACACGGTGAAATCCCGTCTCTACTAAAAAAAATACAAAAAATTAGCCAGGCATGGTGGCGGTCGCCTATAGTCCCAGCCAGTCGGGAGGCTGAGGCACAAAAATGGCGTGAATTCAGGAGGCAGAGGTTGCAGTGAGCCGAGATCATGCCACTGCACTCCAGTCTGGGTGACAGCGAGACTCTGTCTCAAAAAAAAAAAAAAAATTTTGTATTTTTAGTAGAGGCGGGGTTTCACAATATTGACCAACCTCAACATTGGCTGGTCTCAACCAACCTCAGGGGATCCACCCACCTCGACTTCCCAAAGTGCCAGGATTACGGGCATGAGCCACCACACCCAGCGGAGGGAGGTTTTCTCTTTCTACTCGGGTGTTCAGTACACAATGGTCTGTCCCACACCCTGGCTTTTATTCCCCTGTTGCTCAGGTATCCTGAGGCTTTCTGGATGTGTTGGATCATTCTTGCATTGCTATAAAGGAATACCTGAGGCTGGGCAATTTATTGGATTGCTGCAAAAATAATTGCAGTTTTTGCTATTTTTTTTAATGCTAAAGCTGCAATTACTTTTGCACCAATCTAATATAAAGCATGGCACCAGCATTCGCTCAGCTTCTGGGGAGGCCCCAGAGCTTTTACTCATGAAGGAAGGGGAAGTGGGAGCAGCATGTCACATGGGGAAAGCAGAAGCAGAGAGAGCAATGCACCAGTGAAGCCGCCGCACACTTAAACAACCAGACCTCGGGAGAACTCACTATCACGAGGACAGCACCAAGCCACGAGGAATCTGTCCCCATGACCCAAGCGCCTCCCACCAAGCCCCACCTCCAACATTGGAGATTACATCTCAACATGAGGTTTGGGCAAGGACAAACATCCAAACTGTATCATTCTGCCCCGGCCCCTCCAAATCTTACATCCCTCTCACATTGCAAAATACAATCATGCCTTCCCAATAGTCTCCCAAAGTCTTCTTTTTTTTTTTGAGACAGGGCTTCACTCTGTCGCCCAGGCCAGAGTGCAGTGGTGCTATCGTGGCTCACTGCAAACTCTGCCTCCTGGGTTCAAGTGATTCTCATGCCTCAGCCATCCGAGTAGCTGGGATTACAGGCATGCGCCACCGTGTCTGGCTAATTTTTGTATTTTTAGTAGAGGCGGGGTTTCACCATGTTGGTCAGGTTGGTTTTGAACTCCTGGCCTCAAGTGATCTGCCTGCCTCGGCCTCCTGAAGTGCTGGGATTACAGGCGTGAGCCACCATGCCTGGCCTCAATAGTCTCCCAAAGTCTTTTTCTTTTTGAGACGGAGTCTTGCTCTGTCGCCCAGGCTGGAGTGCAGTGGCACAATCTCGGCTCACAGAAAGCTCCGCCTCCCGGGTTCAGGCCATTCTCCAGCCTCAGCTTTCTGCATAGCTGGAATGCCCACCACCATGCCCGAGTAATTTTTTTGTGTTTTTAGTAGAGACGGGGTTTCACTGTGTTAGCCAGGATGGAAGTGTCCCAAAGTCTTAACTCATTCCAGCATTAACACAAAAGTCCCACGTCCAGGTTCAGAGTTTCATGTGAGACCAGCCTGGACAGCATAGCAAAACTTCATCTGTCTCTCTCTCTCTCTCTCTCTCTCTGTCTATATATATATATATGATCTGGGTATGGTGGTGTGCACCTGTGGTCCCAGCTACTTTGATGGCTGAGGTGGGAGGATCATTTGAACCTGGGAGGTGGAGGTTGCAGTAAGCCAAGATCACACCACCGCACTCCAGCCTGGACAACAGAACAAGACCCTGTCTCAAAAAAACAAAACAAACAAACAAACAAAACAAGACAAAACAAAAAAAACCTTAAAGCTGCAATGAAAACTTATATCCCTTTTGAATATAAGTTTTAAATATAAGTCATCTCCTTCTTCCATCTATAAGCCTGTAAAATCAAAACGAGTTATTTACTTCCAAGATATAATGGGGATGTGGGCATTGGGTAAACATTCCTCCTGTTCCAAAAGGGAGAAATTGGCCCAAAGAAAAGGACTACAGGCCCCATGCAAGTCAGAAACTCAGTAGGGCAGTCATTAAATCTTAAAGCTCCAGGCTGGACATGGTGGCTCATGCCTGTAATCCTAGCACTTTGAGAGGCCAAGCAGGTGGATCACTTGAGCTCGGGAGTTTGAGAACAGCCTGGACAGCATAGCAAAACTTAATCTCTATCTCTCTCTCTCTGTTTATATACTTACATATATGTGTATACACACACACACACACACACACACACATATATATATATATATATATATATATAATCTGGGTATGGTGGTGTGCACCTGTGGTCCCAGCTACTCAGACAGCTGAGGTGGGAGGATTGTTTGAGCCTGGGAGGTGGAGGTTGCAGTAAGCCAAGATCACACCACTGCACTCCAGCCTGGACAACAGAACAAGACTCTGTCTCAAAAAACAAAAACAAAAACAAAAAACAAAAAAATCTTAAAGCTCCAAAATAATCTCCTTTGACTCCATGTGCCACATCCAGGCACACTGGCATGAGGTCTGGATTCCCAAGGCTTTGGGCAGCTCCGCCCTTGTGGCTTTGCAAGGTTCAGCTCCTGTCACTCCTGTCACAGCTTTTCTGGGCACAAGGGTACAAGCTGCCAGTGGCTCTACCATTCCAGGGCCTGGAAGACATTAGCCCCCTTCCCACAGCTCCACTAAACAGTGCCCCAGTGGGAACTTTTGTGTGTGGGGCCTCCAATCCCACATTTCTATTCCACCTCTTCAGAGGTTTTCTCTTTCTACTCAGGTGTTGGCCACATGGTGCTCTGTCCCACACCCTGGCTTCTATTCCCTTGTTGACCAAACATCCTGAGGCTTTCTGGATGTGTTAGGCCATTCTTGCATTGCGATAAAGGAATACCTGAGGCTGGGCAATACTGCACTAGTAAAGATTCTGAGGGCTCCAGCCCTGCTGTAGGCTTCTGCTTGGGCACCCAGGCTTTCTCATACATCCTCTGAAATCTAGGGGGAAGCTGCCAAGCATCATTCACTGTTGTACTCTGCAAACCTACAGGCTTAACACCACATGGAAACCATCAAGGCTTTTGGCTTGCACCCTCTGTGACTGTGGCCCAAGCTGTCCCTAGGGCCCTTTGAGCCGTGGCTAGAGCTGAACCCTCCCTAAGTGGCACAGGGCACACTTCAGGCTGGGCCCACAAAACCATTCTTTCTTTCTAGGCCTCTGCACCTGTGATGGGAGCAGCTTCCTTAGAGGTCTATGAAATGCCTTTGAGGCCCCTTTCCCATTGTCTTGGCTGTTAATTAGCACTTGGCTTCCTTTTAGTTATGCAAATTTATCTAGCAAACGGTTTCTCTGCAACCTGCTTTAATTCTTCCCCTGATAGTACTTTTACTTTTTCTGCCACATGGTCAAGCTGCAAAATTTCCAAACTTTATGCTCTGCTTCCCTTGTGAATATAAGTTTTAAATATAAGTCACAATGGGCCATCTGTGACATCATGCTGGGGCTGCTTGCCCACTTGACTCCCTCTAGGGAAGTCCTCCCAGCTGCCCAGAGTCATCCTCCTCCATCCCACTGACCTTCCACCCCTAACCAATCAGGAGATGTTTCCAGTTTATTGGTGAATTTATTAGGGCTCAGAGAGGATGACCTACCCAAGGTCATACTGCCAACTGGATGTAGGACAGGTCTCTGAACCCAGTGTGTCCCTGCCTAGAAAGTAGCAGGGATCACAGAAGCCCAGCAGAGGTCTGCCGCCTTGGACCCCGCCTCTTTTTTTTTCTCTTTTTTTTGAGACGGAGTCTGGCTCTGCCGCCCAGGCTGGAGTGCAGTGGCCGGATCTCAGCTCACTGCAAGCTCCGCCTCCTGGGTTTAGGCCATTCTCCTGCCTCAGCCTCCCGAGTAGCTGGGACTACAAGCGCCCGCCATGTCGCCCGGCTAGTTTTTTGTATTTTTTTAGTAGAGACGGGGTTTCACCGTGTTAGCCAGGATGGTCTCGATCTCCTGACCTCGTGATCCGCCCGTCTCGGCCTCCCAAAGTGCTGGGATTACAGGCTTGAGCCACCGCGCCGGGCCTGGACCCCGCCTCTTACATATTGAGTGTGGTTTCCACGGTGATGGTAAACAAGCCTGGAGCCCTTAATTCCTTAATTTGTTCACTAACTCTTTATTTTCCATAAGTGTGGCAAACATTTCTCTCAGTTGATCTTTTGTGAGTCTTCATTAGTGGATTCTTATGTTTGATTTTTCTATTTCTCGGTTTTGACTTTCATTTTGGCAGCAAATAATTATTTTTATTAAATCCCATTTAGGGTGACTTTTTTTTTTTTTTTTTTTTGAGACAGAGTCTCGCTCTGTCACCCAGGCTGGAGTGCTGTGGCCAGATCTCAGCTCACTGCAAGCTCCGCCTCCCGGGTTCACGCCATTCTCCTGCCTCAGCCTCATGGGTAGCTGGGACTACAGGCGCCGCCACCTCGCCCGGCTAGTTTTTTGTAGTTTTTAGTAGAGACGGGGTTTCACCGTGTTAGCCAGGATGGTCTCGATCTCCTGACCTCGTGATCCGCCCGTCTCGGCCTCCCAAAGTGCTGGGATTACAGACTTGAGCCACCGCGCCCAGTAAGGGTGATTTTTATTAAAGGAAAAATAGAAAGTGATGATCTTATCCTACAGGGCCTTGTGTTTCCCTCAGAATTTACAGCTGGGTGTGTCATATCAAAAATGAAAATAAAGACAGGCACAGTGGCTCACGCTTGTAATCCCAGCACTTTGGGAGGCTGAGACAGGCAGATCGCTTGAGCCCAGGGGTGTGAGACCAGCCTGGGCCACATGGGGAGACCCCCTTCTCTACAAAAAATACAAAAATTAGCCAGGCACGGCAGCACACACCTGTAGTTCCAGCTACTTGGGAGGCTGAGGTGGGAGGTTTGCTTGAGGCCAGGAGGTCAAGGTTGCAGTGTTCACACCACTGCACTCCAGCCTGGGTGACAGAGTGAGACCTTGTCTCAAAAAAGAGATAAATTTTTAAAAATTAAGGTTATGGGAAGAACATTTCCTTAAATAATACCCTTTAATGCCTATTGTTCATAATGTCAGATATGAGCTGACTTAGGAAACAAATTAGAAAGGAAATTTAAGAATGCAGGAAACGAGGCTCCATATCTCAGAGGTCAACTCTTACTCGCTGAGGCATGGGGAATCTTGTGAGTTTTGGTTTTGAAACTCATTCATGGTAGCTGCTACAACAACAAGTAAACATCACCCCACAGAGTGAATAAATAGTTAAAGAGAATTGCAAAGTATGCTCTACTGGAGAACCTGAACCCTTTCTATGTCCCCTAAGGGGTTTCTTTCTTTTTTTTTTTTTTTTTTTTTTTTTTGAGACGGAGTCTCGCTCTGTCGCCCAGGCTGGAGTGCAGTGGCCGGATCTCAGCTCACTGCAAGCTCTGCCTCCTGGGTTTACGCCATTCTCCTGCCTCAGCCTCATGGGTAGCTGGGACTACAGGCGCCCGCCACCTCACCCGGCTAGTTTTTTGTATTTTTTTAGTAGAGACGGGGTTTCACTGAGTTAGCCCGGATGGTCTCGATCTCCTGACCTCGTGATCCGCCCGTCTTGGCCTCCCAAAGTGCTGGGATTACAGGCTTGAGCCACCGCCCCTGGCCCCCTGCAGGATTTCTATGAAGGAATCTGTGTATGGCAGGAAAGAGACAGAGTGACAACACAAAGGTTTACAGGCTTTTTCCATAAGTGTTCCTCACCATAAATGACCCACCCAAAGCTCATCCAGCTCCTTCCTTTCCACAACTGATCTAAAGTCACCAGGAAGGAAAATGAGCCAAAATACATAATGGCTACACCCTAAGAGGGGTTATCAAGTTTCTTTGGCACTGGACTACTTGAATTTGAGCCCCCACCTGTCACTGGCCATCATTTGTGGGCTGAGGGCATGTCTTAGATTCCCACACTCTCATCATCTATGTACAAAGAGGAAGGCAAGGGAGCCCAACTCACAAAGGTTCTGTGAATTTCATGTGGGGACAATAAAATCACTCAGAACAATATGTTAACAAAAAGAGTCAAACTCTGTAAAATATTTGAAGAGATTTATTCTGAGCCAAATACGAGTGACCATGGCCCGTGACACAGCCCTCAGGAGGTCCCAAGAACATGTGTCCCAAGTGGCTGGGGTGCAGCCTGGTTTTATACATTTGAGAGAGGCATGAGACATCAATCAAATACATTTGAGAAATACATTGGCTTGGCCCAGAAAGGCGGGACAATTTGAAGGGGGGTGGGGTTCCAGGGTATAGGTACATTTAAACATTTTCTGGTTGACAATTGGTTGAGTTTGTCTAAAGACCTGGGATTAATAGAAAGGAAATGTTTAGGTTAAGATTAAAGATTGTGGCCGGGCGCGGTGGCTCATGCCCGTAATCCCAGCACTTTGGGAGGCCGAGGTGGGCAGATCACCTGAGGTCGGGAGTTCGAGACCAGCCTGACTAACGTGGAGAAACCCCATCTCTATTAAAAATACAAAATTAGCTGGGCGTGGTGGCACATGCCTGTAATCCCAGCTTCTCAGGAGGCTGACGCAGGAGAATCGCTTGAACCCAGGAGGTGGAGGTTGCGGTGAGCCGAGATCACGCCACTGCACTCCAGCCTTGGCAAAAAGAGCGAAACTCCGTCAAAAAAAAAAAAAAAAAAGATAAAAGATCGTGGAGACCTAGGTTCTTTTGACATCTCATAGTGGTTGCCCTTAGAGACAACAGATGACAAATGTTTCCCATTCCGACCTTTAAAAAGGTGGCAAAGCCTGAGCATGGTGGCTCACGCCTGTAATCTAAGCACTTTAGGAGGCCGAGGCAGGCGAATCACGAGGTCAGGAGATCAAGACCATCCTGGCTAACATGGTGAAACGCCGTCTCTACTAAAAATACAAAAAACTAGCCAGATTAGCCGGGCGTGGTGGCGGGCGTCTGTAGTCCCAGCTACTTGGGAGGCTGAGGTAGGAGAATGGCGTGAACCCGGGAGGCGGAGCTTGCAGTGAGCCGAGATCGCACCACTGCACTCCAGCCTGGGAGACAGAGCGATTCTGTCTCAAAAATAAATAAATAAATAAATAAATAAATAAATAAATAAATAAATAAATAAAAAAAAAGGTGGTAGACTCTTAGCTAATCTCTTCAGAACTGGGAGGGCCCGAAAGAAAAAGATCCAGCTATGTTAATAGAGATTCTTTACAGATGCAAATTTTCCCCCCACAAAGGATGGCTTTGCAGGGCTATTTCAAGGTATGGCAAATAAACTTGTTTGGGGGTAAAATATTTTGATTTTCTGTTTTGTCATGTAATGTTATGCCAGAGTCAGACTGGAACGTAAGTCACAATATACAGGGTTAAATAAAACCCATCTGATGAGAATTTATGGTTTGTAGGGCATGACTTTCCAGACCCCTTAGATAGGAATTTGGGCAAGATGAGAAAAAAAATCAGGGCTTAGTCCTCAACTACCTGTGCTCTGTGGTAGCTTTTATTTTTTTTTTATTTTTATTTTTTTTTGAGACGGAGTCTCGCTCTGTTGCCTGGGCTAGAGTGCAGTGGCCGGATCTCAGCTCACTGCAAGCTCTGCCTCCCGGGTTTACGCCATTCTCCTGCCTCAGCCTCCCGAGTAGCTGGGACTACAGGCACCAGCCACCTTGCCCGGCTAGCCTTTTGTATTTTTTAGTAGAGACGGGGTTTCACCATGTTACCCAGGAAGGTCTCGAACTCCTGACCTCGTGATTGGCCCGTCTCGGCCTCCCAAAGTGCTGGGATTACAGGCTTGAGCCACCGCGCCCGGCCTGTGGTAGCTTTTAAAAGACCTATTCCTTTTTTTTTTTTTGTCTTTTTTGAGATGGAGTTTCGCTCTGTCGCCCAGGCTGGAGTACAGTGGCGCGATCTCAGCTCACTGCAAACTCCGCCCCCACCCCCCACAGGTTCAGGCCATTCTCCTGCCTCAGTCTCCAGAGTAGCTGGGACTACAGGCGCCCACCACTACGCCTGGCTAATTTTTTTGTATTTTTAGTAGAGATGGGGTTTCACTGTGTTAGCCAGTATGGTCTTGATCTCCTGACCCCGTGATCCGCCCATCTCAGTCTCCCAGAGTGCTGGGATTACAGGCGTGAGCCACCGCGCCCGGCCAATTCCATTTTTTAATACAACCCTGAGAGTGGGTCTTAGAGGCACAATTTGCCAAATAAAAGCCCCCTCCCTCTATTCTTTTGCCCCAGTTCTTCATATGGAGGTGCCATTTGTGGCATTCACTCATGTTTGTCCATCTTCCTTTTTTAGTGGTGAGTACCCACTGGAATCACTTGACCAGGCTGCTGCGGTGGGTGTGTGGGATGGGGCAGAGGACTTCTGGAACACCTTGTAGAACATGGGGATGAATGATGAAAACCTGTCCGTAGAGCAGGCTTGCAGTAGGAGGCTGCCAGGCTGCAAGCAGGGGTTCGTGAGCCACAACCTTCCCCTGCTAGGCCTGAGTCCTGAAGGCTTCACTCCTGTGTTTGAATGATGAACACGGAGATAATCTGCTTAGCATCCCTCTTTGTCTTGGCTGCCCCCAAGGAAGATATGAAGTCCTGCCCTCCAAGCCTGTAACTTTCAAGTGGTTTTCACGTAGAGGTGTTTCATGCATTAGGAAAAGGGAGGCACTGCATTCACCCAGGCTGCCACCGTTTTCTCAGGTACCCTGCAGTTTTGAATACAGCCTAGGGATGGAGTGTTGAAGAAGGCCCTTTAAGGAAACCTGAAGTTTTATCACAGGCTCCATCTGTGCAGGGACTTCAGGCTTCAGAATTTCTGCATTTGAGCCAGGCACGGTGGCTCATGTCTGTAATCCCAGCACTTTGGGAAGCTGAGGTGGGCAAATCACTTGAGGTCAGGAGTTCAAGACCAGCCAGGCCAAAATGGTGAAACCCCATCTCTACTAAAAATACAAAAATTAGCTGGGCGTGGTGGTGGGTGTCTGTAATCCCAGCTACTTGGGAGGTGAGGCAGGAGAATCGCTTGAACCCAAGAGGTGGAGGTTGCAGTGAGCTGAGATTGTGCCATTGCACTCCAGCCTGGGTGACAGTGAGACTCCATCTCAAAAAAAAAAAAAATCTGTATTTGAAAAGATAAAATCAGCTTGCCAATTTAGGAACAGAGGAAAAGGATTTAATGGTAAATGGTGAACTGCAGAAAACCATTGTAAACAAAAAATAAAATTCTAAGCCCCCCAAACACCTGTACAGACCCCTCCCCTTAGCCAAGGGCATTTCAAAGTTAACCTGCAAAACAAGTTCAGGCCATGATGAGAAGGGGGAACCAGACGTGCCTCATTATACCCTCCTCCGTTTTGGAATTCTGGCACAGCTGACCAGCATGAACATCAACACAGAGGCCTTAAGACTGAGAGAACAGATTCTCAAGTCTGACAGGAAACATTTACACTCTATTGTCTCTGAAGCCCGCTACATGGAGGCTTCACCTGCATAAAACCTTGGTCTCCACCACCCCTTACTGTAACACAGACACTCCTTTCTATTGATTCCAGAACTTTGATAATAACTCTTTCAACCAGTGGCCAATCTGCGCTCAGAAGCTTCCTAAACAATATCAAACACAATCGTCTCTTGATCTATGTGGGGGACTGGTTCCAGGACCAACAGCATATAACCAGATCCCCACATACTCAACTTCCACAGTCAGCCCTGCCAAACCTGCTTGCGGGAAAAGTCAACTTTCTCTGTGTATGTGGGCTTTTCATCCCCTGAATACTGTATTTTTCATCCTCATTCAGTTGAAAAAGAGCTGCGCGTAAGTGGACTCATGCCGTTCAAACTTGTGTTGTCTGACAGTCAACTGTGTAGCATTGAAACCACTGAGTAGCCGCAGGGGAGGATAGATCTCCCTCCACAGACTGATTTTGTTTTCCTGAGAACCAGGACCCTCTCCTCCCTCCAGTCACATTGAAACTGGCTTAGAAAAATTTTAACAGTGAGAAAATTGTGGCAGATGGGGAGATCTGATCTAGCCAACCCCGCTCTTGCCTTGAGCCTTCAGGCTGCCTTTATTTATTCCTGGGCTTCAGCCAAGCTAACTTTGGGAGACATTTAGTTTCTAGTTTAATAGCCCTTTCCCAAAACTCAACTGCCTTTGTAAAGCTAGTGAGTGACCACAGGCTAGGAGGAAGAGGAGCCTGGATTCTGCCAAGGAGTACACGTAAACGATCGCTACCATTATTCCAGAGCTCACAAGATATGCAATTTCCCCCATTTACTCCTGCAGATAACATCAGTATTGTGAACCTAAGATTGGCCTTTTGAGATATCTTTTCAGGATTTTTGCATGTCTGACACCAATGGCTCCACCTGGACCCACCAGGACCTGCCGGCTGCTCCTGTGGCCCCACCCAGAAGTGATTCAGTGTAAGAGGATGGCTTCGTTCCCCTGAGTTCATCTCCGACCCAATCAATCAGCACTTCCTGTACCCTAGCCCCCAAACATCTGTACAGACTCCTCCAAACTACTTTTGAAAAACCCCTACCCTATGAGCCTTCAAGGAGACTGATCTTCTATTTGTCTGTTTTATTTTTTGAGACAGAGTCTCTCTCTGTCGGCCAGGCTGGAGTGCAGTGGCACCATCTTGGCTCACTGCAACCTCCGCCTTCTGGGTTCAAGCGATTCTCATGCCTCAGCCTCCCGAGTAGCTGGGATTACAGGCACCCACAACCATGCCCAGGTAATTTTTGTATTTTTAAAAAAGAGATGGGGTTTCACCATGTTGGACAGGCTGGTCTCGAACTCCTGACCTGCACTCAAGTGGTCCGCCCACCTTGACCTTCCAAAGTGCTGGGATTACAGGTGTGAGTTACCATGCCCAGCCCAAGGAGATTGATTTGAGTGGTAACTTTGTCTCCCACATGGCGTGAGCAGCCTCATGTCCATTCAGCTCTTTCTTTACTGCAGTGCCATGGTCTTGTTCGTGCAGTGGCCAGGAAGAACCCATCGGGCAGTGACAGCATCATGTGAGCAGAGAGGGAAGGTTCTCACTCCAACCACAGTGGGAGCGCTTGGGGACCTCATCACACATGTTTATAAATGGTACCCTAAATGAGTGACTGAGGCAAGTCTCAACGATTTGAGGTTTAGTAAGCCAGAGTTTGAGGGCACATCTGAGGAAAAACTCAAGCCAGAGATGCACCTGTGGCTGTTTTTTGTGGAGACATTTTCAGGAGCTTCCATATGTATACATTTCCTTAAAGTGGGGGCAGACATGTAGGAAAAGGGGTGAGTTGGCAGTAAGGCAAATGTTACATTCCTGTGAGACTTTAGTTACTACCCAGTAAACCTAAGAAGGGAGTAAAGGAGGTCTCAATTATGCTGATGTCTCTTGGTAGGGGAAGGAGTGGTTGATCTCATGTTGACTTTGTTCTGTCCCTTGGAAGTTTGTAATGGACATTGTCAGTGTGGAATGCAACAGACTTTAGTTTTAGGAGCTGGACTTGGATTACACATCTCAAGTCCTTATTTATGGGCAGATAGACATCTTGAAAGGTGTGTGAAAGGAAAATAAATCTTGAGACTCCCAAACTCACTCAGCCAGAGGGAAGAGTCAAGCTGGGAACGGGCTCGTGCAAACCTGCTTCCCATTTTGGGTGCTAAAGAAGATGGCTGCAAAGATGAAAAGCTACATACATCCCTCACATTTTAGGGTAAAGATCCTTATGGGCCACAAGATCTTTACCCTAAAATGTTTCTATTGCAGTTCACCATGGCAATGTAAATTGATAGCTTATATTCACAGGTGCCGGGACATACAACAGAGTTCAGAGTCATGCTTCTGCCCGTCCGAGGCAAATGTGTATCTGACTGTTTCCTCTGCCCTATTGTCTATGGTGTCTTATGTAAAAATTCGAATTCACTGAGCCAGACAAAGGCATAAATGACTGTTTTCCCCAACCCCGCTGTCACATGAAAATTGTGTATTTCTCAATATTCCACCCATTCCCCTTTAAATATTGAAGCCACCAAAATTATCTTCAGAGAAAGGCATAGACCTGTCTCTGGGAGTGCCTCCTTAACTTTGGCAAATAAGCCTCCCAAAATGATTGAGACTTGCCTGGGTTATTTTCCTAGATTGACAGTTTCAAGGTCAGCAAAGAGTTTACTTATGAGTGCTTTGTGGGGGCTGCCATCTGGAGATGCCTGAGGCCTTTCTGTGGGGGTCTAGGTAATGCCTAATGCTTTGACACAAGGTTGTGAAGCAACAGCAATTCATTTGGAAGAGGGTGTTGCCAGTGACTCAGCCTCCAGGCTTCACTTTCCCTTTGGCAGAGGGAGTTGAGTGGTTCCGAGATTTTTTATTTCCTTGCGTAAAGACCTACTAAAAGCAAAAGCGTCTTCAGGACCCACATTCACTTGGCGTTTCAGGCAAGGTGGCTGTGGAGAGGTGTCTGGGGATGAAACTCATTGCTGGGCCCACACTCCCAGGGAGCTCTTCTTCAGCCTTTCCACTCTGACCCTGGCTGATCACCTCTCACTGAGAAAAGTGCGAGGGTTGCTGGGCATTTGAAGAGCGCAGTTCTAAAGTTCCTGGTTGCTTCTTTGGCAGAGGATCTGGGTACCACAGCTGTTTGCTAACAGCCAAGTTCCCTGCATTTTGAAAATCTGAGGATGCTGTCCCAGGGTTAGCAGGAGCCATGCTGAGAGGCAGGAGATCGGAACTCAGTTTGTGTATTTCTGCATTAAATTGGGATGTGCACTTCACTTGGATCCCTGTATGACTTGTCTGACATCACCTGAATAAATCCCAGCAGATAGAAGGATGGTGACACCCTGCATTCCTGTTCATCCTGAAAGTGAAAATCAAGTGCACTTTCACCCTTTTGTTCCAGGGGAAGTTCTGTCCACCCTGGCCTGCTTTGGGACAGCCGTGGACCTCCCCAGAGCTGTGGTGAAAGTTCCTGGAGGTCAGGATGCTCTCATTGGTCACTGGAGAAAACCACAGGAGTAGCAGACTCCTCTGTCTCCTCACCAGGCCAGACCACACTCAGTCTCTGGAGTCTTTCCCCAAGATCCTGCCAAGCACATTCCCTTGGCTGAGTTTTTGCTGGAGACTGGGGCTCCCTGGGCAGCCACAAGGCCCACAGCAGCTGGGGCATCCATGGGAAGGGTCCAGCTCCTGTCCACAGCCACAATCCCTGAACCCAGCAACCCCATGACACTGCAGGACCCTTTCTCCCACTAGGGCCCTACATCCACCCTTCCTTGGGGGCTGGAGGCTGGAGACATCTAAGGTCTGGGGGATCCTGGGTAAGGATGGGAAGGTTAATCACCTTATCTAGTGTGTTAGTCCACATTGCTTCACTATAAAGAAATATCTGAGGCTGGGGAATGTCTATAGAAGAGGGTTATTTGGCTCATGGTTCTGCAGGCTGTACAAGAAGCATGGCACCAGCACCTGCTTCTGGTGAGGCCTCAGGGAGCTTCCAATCATGGCCAAAGGCAAAGGGGAGCCACTGTGTCACATGTGAGAGAAGGAGCAAGAAACGACAGGCTGTCTAAACCACCAGCTCTCATGTGAACTAATAGAGTGAGAACTCACTCATCACTGCAGGAAGGGCACCAAGCCACTCATAAGAAATCTACTCCCATGGCCCAAAAACCTCACACCAGATCCCACCTTCAGCACTGGAGATCATATTTAAACACGTGATTTGGAGGGGACAGATATCCAAACCATATCACCAGTCAAGAGTATCTGACCCAGCCCTTAGAGCCAATTTTTATTCCCAAGTAAGTGATTGGCTCGATGACTTCCCTTACCTACTTTATCCAGAGACTGTTCACCAGGGAGACCTGCTGGGATGTGGGTCGCGGAGATTTACACCCTCTTCTCCGGATTCTCAAGGGTCACTAGAAGTCTCCAGAACTGTGAACTTATTCTAGTGTGCCCTGCACTTCACAAGAAAAAGAGAGCTTTCCCGGGGTCCCGCCAGCCCCTCCAGGATACGGCACTGGAGGAGGCAGCTTGGTGTTTCCTATCTCCACCACACTGGATTTGGGAATCCGAACTGGATTCCTGTTCTATCACTGACGGTGATGGAGGCCAATGCCTACTCCTTTGGAATGGTGCTCGTCTGTCTCAGGACCGACTGACCCATGTTAAACAGCTGTTCACATGGAATCCTTCTCCACTTTGGCCTTCAAAGCGCTCATTTGAATATTTACTACTGCCACCAAGATCTGCACCTGCCATGGTGCCACCTGGGCCCAGACCTAGGCTTGCAGGCACACCACAGTGGCCTTTCGGCTGGTCCCAGCCAGTGCGTGTGGGCATGTCCCTGCATGTGCATGTCTGCATGTTAAGAAGGTAGATACAGGCCGGTCGCGGTGGCTCACGCCTGTAATCCCAGCACTTTGGGAGGCCGAGGAGGGCGGATCACGAGGTCAGGAGATCCAGACCATCCTGGCTAACACGGTGAAACCCCGTCTCTACTAAAAACACAAAAAAAAAAAAAAAAAAAAAAAAAAAAAAAAAAAAAAAAAATTAGCTGGGCGTAGTGGCGGGCGTCTGTAGTCCCAGCTACTCAGGAGGCCGAGGCAGGAGAATGGCGTAAACCCGGGAGGCGGAGCTTGCAGCACCACTGCACTCCAGCCTGGGCGGCAGAGCCAGACTCCGTCTTGGAAAAAAAAAAAAAGAAGGTAGATACAATGTCAAGCATTCTTAAAAAGATTTTCAAACTTTTTTTTAACGCAAAGAACTGTAGAATCGTTTTTTAAACTATGTATTTGTGCATTTTTTTTGGTGTGTTAAATAAATGGAATGATATCAGAATCATATAAACAAAAATGCTAACATTCAACATCTCTGGAAAGGGTTATAGAATTCTGGGAGGTAAACTTTCAGTCTTCCAAATGTCTGTCCATTAATTGTTCGTTTACTTATTTTTTTGAGACAGAGTCTCTGTCACCCAGGCTAGAGTGCAGTGCTGTGATAATAGCTCATGGCAGCTTTGGTCTCCTGGGCATAAGTGATCCTCCTGCCTCAGCCTCCCGAGTAGCTGGGACTATAGGTGCACATCACCATTCCTGGCTATTTTATTATTATTATTATTTTTAGTAGAGACAGGGCCTCATTATGTTGCCCAGGCTGGGCTTGATACTCCTGAGTTCAAGCAATCTTTCCACCTCAGCCTCCCAAAATGCTGGGATTACAGGCATGTACTAGTGCACCCCGTCTGTTCATTCATTGTTTTGTTGTTGTTATTGTTCTGTTTTTATTTGTTTGTTTTTCTCACTATTGGAGATAGAAATTTTTAAATTAATTGTTAATAGAAAAATATGCATTTGCATTATTTGTGTTAGAGAAAGTTGCCCCAGATAGTATTCCATGGAGCCAGTGCCTAGAAGACCACATCTTTTATCTTGCCTCCTTTATGCTTAATTCAGTGATGAAACAATCCACTAGCAACGGGTGAGTCTTCAATTTTCAGAGGTATTTGTAACTGCGCACAAGCACGGGATTGATTTTTCCGACGCCAGTTTGTCTGTTATTTCCCTCCCAGTTGGATCTGTTTTCTTCTTCTTTTCTTTCTTTTATGTTTTGGAGACAGAGTTTCACTCTGTCACCCAGGCTAGAGTGCAATGGAACTATCTTGGCTTGAGAAGGGGATAGTCTCAGGCACTCTCACACCATGCTGACTGGAGAGCAAATCTGTAAAGTCATTTTGTAGAGCAATCTGACTATATACATCAAATGTACATTTCATTTTATCAGCACCAACACACCTGACTAATTTTTGTATTATTAGTAGAGATAGGGTCTCACCATGTTGGCCAGGCTGGTCTCAAACTCCTGACCTTAGGTGATCCACCTGCTTCGGCCTCCCAAAGGGCTGGGATTATGTGTGTGAGCCACCTCACCCAGCCAAATCTGTTTTCTTTTCTTTTTTCTTTTTCTTTTGAGACGGAGTCTCACTCTGTGGCCCAGGCTGGAGTGCAGTGGCACGTGCAGTGGTGCAATCTCAGCTCACTGCAACCTCTGCCTCCCAGGTTCAAGCGATTCTCCTGCCTCAGCCTCCCACACCCGCCACCATGCTTGGCCAATTTTTGTATTTTTAGTAGAGACGAGTTTTCACTATATTGGCCAGGCTAGTCTCGAAACTCTGTCCTTGTGATCTGCCTGCCTCAGCCTCCAAAGTGCTGGGATTACAGGCGTGAGCCACTGTGCCTGGTCTCTGTTTTCTTCTGTAGTTTCACTACCATCCTTTGTGGTGAGTGGGGTGAGTGTTAGCCCAGGGTGGAACCTAGCTTTGTTTTGTTTCTGTTGCATCTGAACAACATTTGGTCTCGATTTCAGAATGACCACGTTGCAGAGCAGGCCCCCCAAATGTAAAACTAGGGGGAAGAGAAATCACAAGTCCACTAAGGCCGGGCAGTGGTGTTAGGTTCAGAATATGGTGTCTTAAACATTCCTGCAGACCCTGGTCCTTTATTGTTGCATCTGAGTGAGGCTACTACGATTGTTGCTACTGATAAAATGAAACGTACATTTGATGCATATAGTCAGATTGCCCTACAAAATGACTTTACAGATTTGCTCTCCAGTCAGCATGGTGTGAGAGTGCCTGAGACGCTATCCCCTTCTCAAGGCCTGTGGTGTGACTGGGAATAGAAATGATGGCTCTGAAATTTAAACCCAACAGAAGCTTCCTAAGGCTGCTGTAACAAAACCCCACAAACTGTGTGGCTTAAAATAAACAGAAGCTTATTCTCTCACAATTCTGGAGGCCTGCAGTCCCAGATCAAGGCGGCGGTGGGGGTATTTTTTCTAGAGGCTGTGAGGGAGGATCTGTTCTGTGCCTCTCTCCTAGTTTCTGGTGGGTGCCAGCAATATTTGGCCTACCTTGTCATGCAGACACATCTCTCCAATCTCTGCCTCCATCTTCACAAGGCATCTCCCTCTGTGTCTCTGTCTCAAATCTCCTTCTTTCTTTCACAAGGACACCAGTCAGGGGACTTACGGCCCACCTTAAGTCCAGTATGACATCATTAGAGATCCTTAGCTTAGTTACATCTGCAAAGATGTTTCATTTCCAAATGAAGCCACATTCTGAGGATCCTGGTAGACAGAACCTGGAGGAACACTGTTCATTCCACTACAGATCCATCTCTTGCTTACAGATTTTCTGGCTCTCTGATTGCTGCTTTGCTATTAAGGACTTTGACACTGGATATATCCAATAGCCTTCCTGATCTTTAGTTTTCTCACTAGTTCAAGGAGGTGTAATCTTTGTCTGGTCTGTTGTTCTTTCCTAAAAGCACTGTAAATGCAAAGTGACCCGCAAACACAGAAGGAGATAAGAAACCAAAGAACAAGGCAGACAAATCCAGTTTGTCAGTAAAGGGTGATTTATTAGGGAACTTATAGACAGAAGTATAGTCTTCCATGGCCACGAGACAGGCAGATCTGCGTACTGCAACCCCTGAGACCCAGGGCTTATGTCTTGGGAGGAAAGTTTACGTGCTCCGGAAGGAATGTGTAGACAGCTGAAAGAATGCTGTGGGTGTCATGGCTTATGATGTATGCAACAACATCAAGGGTTGATTTGGAAGAGAGGCAAAATTTACAGTAAATAGAGATTTCTACACAAAAAATAATACATCAACTAGACATCTTGGAGTCATTCCCAGACTCGAGGTTAGTCAGGAGTCACATGGTGGATTAGCATCTGAAATAGAGTCACTCTTGTCCCCACAGCTGCTGTGGTTTTACAGCAGCAGATCAGGAAAAGGTCCCCTTCAAACCTCATGTTGAAATTTAGATCCCCAATGCGGCAATTCTGGGAGATGGGCCCTGGTGGGAGGGGTTTCAGTCATGGGGGTGGATCCCTCATGAATGGATTAATGTCCTCCCATTAGTTCACAAGAGAGCTGGTTGTTAAAAGGAGCCTGGGCCAGTGTGATGGTTTCCAGCTCTAATCCCAACACTTTAGGATGCCAAGCCAGGAGGATTGCTTGAGGCCAGTTATTCAAGACCAGCTTGGGCAACATAGACACTGCAACATCCCTGTCTTTACCAAAAAAAGAAAAAATTAACTAGGCATGGTGGCATGCACCTATGGGCCTAGTTACTCAAGAGGCTGAGGTGAGAGGATAGCTTGAGTCCAGGAGTTCAAGGTTACGGTGAGCTACGATTGCATCACTGCACTCCAGCTGGGTGACGGATCAAGATCATGTCTCAAACAAACAAAGAAACAAACAAACCAGCCTGGGACCTCCTCCCCGCTTTGCTTCCTCCTTCAGCATGTGTGGTCTCTTTGCACATGCCGATTCCCCTTTCACTTTCCACCTTGAGCTGAAGCAGCCTGAGACCCTCACCAGATGCCCAATCTTGAACTTTCCAGCCACCAGAACTGCAAGTCAAATAAACCTCTTTTCTTCATAAACGACCTAGTCTCCAGTATTCTGTTAGAGTAACACCAAACAAAGACCTCTGCCTCATTCGTTCAACCTTTCATTACATCTATTTGTGTTGAACACCTTTTTGACACCCAGTTTTGTACATCTTTTGACCTGATAAGATCTTTTGGAGTAAAGAATAGAGGAACTGGGGTGACATCAGCAAGATGGCAGAATAGGAAGCCCCCACGCTTGTTTCCTTCACAGAGACGCTGACTTAACAACAATATATAGACCAAAATACCTTTATGAGAACTCTGGAAACCAGTGAGGAAGTTGCAGTACCCCAAGGCAAGACCAAGCCAAGAACAGTGCATTGAAATCAGTAAGAAAAACCATTTCACTTTATCTGCAATTGTCCCTCTCCCAAGCTAGCACAGCTCAGCTTGTCTCAGAGCTTCTCCCTTAGGTTAGAGGGAGGGGAGAGAAGAGTGCCCAGTGTTCCAGCTTTTCGGAGGGTTGCCCAGAAAACTAGTTTCTGTCTTACTTGACCCAGGGCACTAATGGAACCAGAATAGTTTGGATGCCTGGAGGATGCTGAAAGCAAGGGAGAATGGAGTGGCCTACTCTGGCACCAGAGGGCCTGAAGTGCTGCACACAGAGGATGGCATGACTCAGGGTAACTGGGAGAAGGTGCTCAACTAATAGGTCTTCCCTTGGCAGGGAGGTAGAAGAGTGGGCTGTTTGGCTGGCTCTCCGTCTTTTCGGAGAGCTGCTCCAAGGACTGGTGAGTGTCTCATCTGATCTGGGGGAGCTGATAGAGAACCAGCATACTTTGGATGGGGCCTCTGAAAACAAAGGAGAGGAGAGTGGCTTGCTGCTGTGGCACCAGGGAACCTGCAGTTCTAGAGAGAGACACCAGAGGGAGGCAAAGATTATGATCTTCTGAAAAAGAAACTGGCAACCCTCTCTAATTGGAAAAGTACAGGCAAAGCTCAGAGGAATTGCGTCCTCCTAGAAAGATT
Organism: Piliocolobus tephrosceles; assembly: GCF_002776525.5. NCBI lineage: Eukaryota > Metazoa > Chordata > Mammalia > Primates > Cercopithecidae > Piliocolobus > Piliocolobus tephrosceles. The sequence continues at coordinate 19,322,053 of NC_045449.1, forward strand.
TCAGAGGCCCCCAGAATCTCTAGGTGTGGCTGATTGGTGAACAGAATTCCCTGTACAAACCCAATCCATAAAGACTGAGAGAGGAGGCTATTTTTTCAAATGCATACAACTCAACAACAAAAAATATCACAAGTCACACAATAAAGCAGGGAAATATGACTGCTGTAGGAACAAAATAAATCTCTAGAAACCATCTCCGAAGAAATGGAGAACAAAATAGGAAAATAGGAACAAAATAGAACACAATAGGAAAACGGAGAACAAAATAGGAAAATAGGAACAAAATAAATTTCTAGAAACCACCTCCGAAGAAATGGAGATCTATAAATTATCAGATTAATAATTCAAAACAATTGTCTTAAAGAAACACAGTGACTTTCAAGAGGACACAGGTAATTAAATGAAATTTTAAAAAATGCATGAACAAGATAAGAAAATTAACAAAGATATAGAATGATAAAAAAAGAAAGAAGCAGAAAATTTTGAGCTGAAGAATATAACAACTGAATTGAAAAATTCACTAAAAAAGTTCAAAAGCAGACTTGATCAAACAAAACAGTTAGTGGACTAACAACAGGTCATTTGAATTTTTGAGTTGGGGAGCAAAAAGAAGAAAAAATGAAGAAAAGTGAGGATAGCCTAAGAGATTTATGGGACATCATCAAGCAGATCAACATACATTAAAGGCATTCCAGAAAGAGAAGAGAACTTATTCGAAGAAATAATGGTTGAAAACTTCCCAAATCTGACAAAGGAAGTGGACATCCAAATTCAATAATCTCAAAACAAATATTAGTAAATTAGTAAGACGATTAGTAAGATGAACTCAAAGACACCCATACAGAGAGACATGTTATAATCAAACTATTATCTTCAAAAGAGCAAGGGAAGGGACTCATGATGTACAAGGGAGCTCCCATTAGAGTATAAGTAGATTTCTCCACAGAAATTATATAGGCAAGAAGGGGAAGGGATGATATGTTCAATATGCTCAGAGAAGAAAAGCTATCAACCAAGAATACTATGACTGGCAAGACTGTCCTTCAAAACTGAAGGAGAAATACACACCTAACAGCAGAGCACCCAAATGTATGAAGCAACATTGACAGAATTAATTGAAAGAAAGTGGAATGGTGGTTGTGAGGGACTGAGGGGAGGAATGAATGGGGAGTTACTGTTTAATGGGTACAGAGTTTCAGTTTTGTAAGATGAAAAAAATTCTGGAGATGAATGATTGTGATGGTGGCACAATAATGTGAATGTACTTAATGCCATTGAACTGTATACATAAAAATGGTTAAAATGGTAAATTTTGTTACACTTGTTTTACCACAAGTTAAAAAAATTTTTTAAATTAATAGGCATGGTAAAAGCAAGAAAATATCACACATAATCAGGAGAAAAACCCATCAACATAATAAGATTCATAAGTGACATAAATCGTGGAATTAATAGACATGACATAGAAATAGGTATCATAAATATGGTCTGCATGCTCAAGAATGTAGAAGGTGAGGAGATAAACAGAAGATACCTTTAAAAGAAAGATTAGATGGAATTAACAGCAGAGTAGGTATTTGTATTAGTTTATTCTCACATTGCTATAAAGAACTACCTAAAACTGCCTAATTTATAAAGAAAAGAGGTTTAGGCCAGGTGCAGTGGCTCATGCCTGTAATACTAACACTTTGGGAGGCCGAGGTAAGTGGATCACCTGAGGTCAGGAGTTCGAGATCAGTCTGGTCAACATGGTGAACCTCCATCTCTACTAAAAATACAAAAATTAGCCAGGTGTGATGGCAGATGCCTGTAATCCTAGCTACTCAGGAGGCTGAGGCAGGAGAATCACTTGAACCCAGAGGTGGAGGCTACAGTGAGCCAACATTGCTCCAGTGCACTCCAGTCTGGGCGACAAGAACAAAACTCCATCTCAAATAAAATAAAAAAAAAAAAAAAGAAAAGAAAAGAGGTTTAATTGACTCACAGTTCCACAGACTGTACAGGAAGCATGTCTGGGGAGGCCTCATGAACCTTACATTCATGGCAGAAGGTGAAGCGAAATCAGGCACGTCCTACATGGCTGGAGCAGAAGGAAGAGCATGAAGGGGGAGGTGCCACACACTTTGAAACAACCAGATCTCATGAGAACTCACTATCATGCGAACAGCAAGGGGGAGTCTGCCCCCATGACCCAATCACTCCCCCCCAGGCCCCTTCTCCAACATTGGGGATTACAATTCAACATGAGATTTGGGCAAGGACACAAATGCAAACCATATTATTCTGCCCCGGCCCCTCCCAAATCTCATGTCCTTCTCACATTTCAAAATACAATCATGCCTTCCCAACAGTCCCCCAAAGTCTTAACTCATCCCAGCATTAACTCAAAAGTCCACAATCCAAAGTCTCATCTGAGATAGGACAAGTTCTTCTGCCTATGAGCCTGTAAAATCAAAACCAGTTAGTTACTTCCAAGATACAGTTGATACAGGCATTGGCTAAATGCTCCCTCCCATTCCAAATGGGAGAAATTGGCCAAAACAAAGGGGTTACAGGCCCCATGCAAGTCTGAAACCCAATAGAGGAGTCATTAAATCTTAAAGCTCCAAAATAATCTCATTTGACTCCATGTCTCACATTCAGGGAACACCAATGCAAAGCGTGGGCTCCCAAGACCTTGGACAGCTCTACCCCTGTAGCTCTGCATGGTACAGCCCCCTCAGCCACTTTCATGGGCTGGAGTTGAGTACCTGTGGCACTCCAGGTGCACAGTGGAAGCTGATGGTAAATCTACCATTCTGGGGAGTGGCCCTCTTCTCACAGCTCCACTAAGCAGTGCCCCTGTGGGGACTCTGTGTGGGGGCTCCAACTCCACATTTCCCCTCCATATTGCCCTAGTAGAGGTCCTCCATCAGGGCTCCTTCCCTGCAGCAGACTTCTTCCTGGACATCCAGGCTTTTCCATATATCTTCTCTGAAATCTAGGCAGAAGCTCCCAAGTCTCCACTCTTGCTCTCTGTGCACTCGCCAGCTTGACACCACATGGAAGCTCCTAAGGCTTATGGCTTTCACCCTCTGGAGCAGTGGCCTGAGATGTATCTGGGTCCCTTTTAGCCATGGCTGGAGCTGGAGTAGCTGGGATGCAGGGATCAGCATCCCTAAGTTGTGTAGGAGAATTTCCTGGCCCAGGAAATTCTTCCCTTCTAGGCCTCCAGGCCTGTGATGGGTGGGACTGTCACAAAGTTCTCTGAAATTCCTTCCAGGCATTTTCCCCATTGTCTTGGCTATTACTATGGCTCCTCTTATGCATATTTTTGTAGCTGGGTTGAATTTTTCCCTGAATATGGGTTTTTATTTTCTACTACATGACTGGGCTGCAAACTTTCCAAACTTTTACACTCTGCTTCCCTCTTAAAGATAAGTTCCAGTTCCAGCTCATTTATTTGCTCATAAATATAAGCATAGGCTGCTAGAAGTAGCCAGGTCAAGTCTTGAATGTTTTGCAGCTTCTAAATTTCTTCTGCCAGATTTCCTATATTAATACTCTCAAGTTCAAAGTTCCACAGATCTCTAGGGCAGGGGCACAATGCCTCCAACCTCTTTGCTAACACATAACAAAAGTGATCTTGCTTTAGTTCCCAATAAGTTGTTCATCTCCATCTGAGACCACCTCAGCCTGGACTTCACTGACCATATCACTATCAGCATTTTGGTCACAACAATTTAACAAGTCTCTAGGAAGTTCCAAACTTTCCTTTATCTTCCTGTCTTCTTCTGAGCTCTCCAAACTGTTCTAACCTCTACCCGTTACCCATTTCCAAAGTCACTTCCACATTTTCAGGTGTCTTTATAGCAATACTTCACTCCCAGTACTGTCTGGGATACTTTATAGCAATAGTTCACTCCCAATACTTCACTCCCAGTACAGATACAATTTTCTGTATCTGTCCATTCTCACATTGCTATAAAGAACTACCCGAAACTGTGTAATTCATAAAAAAAAAAGGAGGTTTAATTGACTCACAGTTTCACAGACTGTGCAGGAAGCATGGTGGGGAAGCCTCAGGAAACTTACAATCATGGCAGAAAGTATAGGGGAAGCAGGTGCATCTTACGTGGCTGGAGCAGGAGGAAAAGTGTGAACGGGAAGGTGCTACACACTTTGAAACAACCATATCTCATGAGAACTCACTATCACAAGAACAGCAAGAGGGAAGTCCATCCCCATGATCCAATCACCTGCCACCAGGCCCCTCTTCCAACATTGGGGATTACAGTTCAACATGAGATTTGGGCAGGGACACAAATCCAAACCATATAGGTATTAAAGAAAGAAGACCAGAGAAGAAAAGATCAGAGAAAGAATGAAGTACAGATGGAAAAAATAATCAAGGATTTTTGTGATAATATCAAGTAATCTGATGTACATGTCATTGGAATTTTAGAATGAGAAAGTGTAAAGAATAATGTTCTGAAATTTTCCAAAATTGCTGAAAATTATAAACCAACAGATCCAAGAATCTCAATAAACCTTAAACACAGGAAACATAAAGAAATACACACCATTATGGTTTTTTATTTTATAATGATAAAAAAAGTAAAAAAGAAAAAAATCATATCACTGCACATCATATCATAATTCCTTTAAATATAAATGGTCTAAAGACTGTGAACAAAGCCAGATATCATCAGAACGAATAAGAAAAGCAAGAGTAAAATATGCTGTCTATAAGAAACCAAGTTTAAATTTAAAGACACAGGTAGTTAAGAGTAACAAAATGAAAAAAAGATACACCACAAAGTCACTAAATAAAACAAACATGGAATAGCCATATTAATATCAGACAAAGTAAACTTCAAAAGGACTATGACCTATGTTAAAGAGAAAAATTTCATAATGCTACATGCAAAAGGAAGATGACATTCTTAAATGTCTATACAACTAAATAACATAATTTCAAAATACATGAAGCAAACCTGATAGAACTACAAGGAGAAACAGACAAATCCACAATTACAGTAACAGATTTCAACATTCCTCTCTCAGTAATTGATGACCAAATAGATATAAAATCTAAGGGACACACTTAAGACTTGGCAGTGCTATTAATCACATTGACCTAAACTTTTAAGACTCCACCCAATAGCAATTAGAATTCTTTTTAACTGTTCCTTCTTTTCTGTGGTTCCCATACAGATAGACCCTCTGAATGGGGAACGATGTATTCTTATTTTCTCCTAATTCTCCTAAAAAATCCACTTGGGAGAGACCTGCTGCACAACTTAAAGGTAACTATATTCTGTACTTAGATGAAGTATTTGTCAAGCTCCCTGGAAAAGGGAATCAAAGGATCCTGACTTGTTTACTCTGTGCCTTCTGGAAGAAAAAAGGGATGAGAGAGAGAGTGGGAGTCTCACACTATGCTGAAAAGCCCCCCGCAACTAACTTAGATCCATGCATCCCTTTGGGCCCTGAGGAATAACACTGCTGGTTTAATTCAAGATACAAAACCAACAAAAATGGTTTCCCTAAAGGATATGCCACGATAGCCATATGTGAAACAATATCCTTTGTCCTGAGCTCAGAGAATCAAACCCACTATAAAAGAATTTGAAATGCCGGGCACGGTGGCTCACGCCTGTAATCCTAGCACTTTGGGAGGCCGAGACGGATGGATCACGAGGTCAGGAGATCCAGACCATCCTGGCTAACACGGTGAAACCCCGTCTCTACTAAAAATACCAAAAAGAAAAATTAGCCAGGCGTGGTGGCGGGCGCCTGTAGTCCCAGCTACTCAGGAGGCTGAGGCAGGAGAATGTCGTGAAGCCGGGAGGCGGAGCTTGCAGTGAGCTGAGATGGCGCCACTGCACTCCAGCCTGGGCCACAGAGCGAGACTCCATCTCAAAAAAAAAAAAAAATTAGAAAGACAAGGGATACTTCTATAAAAGGTATCCTCACCTTGTCATACTCCCATACTTCCAGTAAGCAAGGAAAGTAAATTTGCTAAAGCTGGTTGACCACTGTATAGATTTGTACGAGATCTTTGAGAAGTAAATAAATTTGTAATTCCTAATCCTGCAACTATTTTGACTTTGTTTCTGTTGCCTGTAATGTGTTCTGCTTTTTCTTCCTGTTCCTGTGGCTAATGAGTCCAAACCCTTGTTTGCTTTTACCTACAAAGGAGTTCACTACTTAGCTTAGTAAATAATTTCTGAAGGATTTCAGGACTCTCCTATTTTCTCCAGCAATTTATAGGAAATACTAGGGAAATTTGTTCCAACAGAGAAATTTATAATTATCCTGTCAATGAAAAGAGTCAAATTCTGTAAAATATTTGAGGACATTTATTCTGAGTCAAACATGAGGACCAATGACATGTGACATAGCCCTAGGAGATCCTAAGAACACGTACCCAAGGTGATTGGGTCACAGCTTGTTTTCATACATTCTAGGGAGACATAAGACATCAATCAATACATGTAAGATGGCTGGGCATGGTGGCTCTCGCCTGTAATCCCAGCACTTTGGGAGGCCGAGGCAGGTGGATCGAAAGGTCAGGAGTTCAAGACCAGTTTGACCAACGTGGTGAAACCACTTCGCTACTAAAAATACAAAAATTATCTGGGCGTGGTGGCGCGTGCCTGTAATCCCAGCTACTCAGGAGGCTGAGGCAAGAGAATTACTTGAACCCAGGAGGCCGAGGTTGCGGTGAGCCGAGATCACGCCACTGCACTCCAGCCTGGGTGACAGAGCAAGACTCTGTCTTAATAATAATAATAATAATAATAATAATAATAATAATAATAATAATAGATGTAAGATATACATTGGTTCAGTCCTGAAAGGTGAGACAACTCAAAGAGGGGGCTTCCAGGTTATAGGTGGATTCAGAGATTTTTCTAATTGGCAACTGGTTGAAAGAGTTATTATCTAAAGACCTGGAATTCACAGAAGGGAATATTTGGGTTAAGATAAGGGGTTTGGGAAATCAAGGTTCTTATTATGCAGATGATGCCTTCAGGTAGCAGACTTCAGAGAGAATAGCTTGTACATGTTTTTTTATCAGACTTAGAAAGGTGCCGGACTCTTAGTTAATTCTCTCCTGCATCAGGAAAAATACCTGGAAAGGGAAAGAGATTCTCTGCTGAATGCAGATTTTCTCCACAAGATACAACTTTGCAGGGCCATTTCAAAATATGTCAAATAAATATATTTTGGGGTGAAATATTTCTATTTCTTTTGGGGCCTGCTATCTATCATGTTGGTATCTTATTGCTACAAAGGGTCTATTTAAATACAAAAATTAGCCAGGCATGGTGGCATGTACCTGTAATCCCAGCTACTCAGGAGGCTGAGGTGGGAGAATTGCTTGAATCTGGGAGGCAGATGGAGGTTGCAGTGAGCCAAAATTGTGCCACCGCACTCCAGCATGGGGGACAGAGTGAGATTGTCTCAAAAAAAGAAAAAAAGAGTCTATTTCATTAGTGTTAAGGTCTCTTGTTTTAACATTAATGGTGGTCAGTTGCACCTGAGTTCCAAGGGAAGAAGGAATAATGAGGCAGGTGGAGCCACCCGTTCCCATCATGGCCTGAACTAGTGTTTCAGGTTTATTTTGGAATCCCCTTGGCCGAGAAGAGGGGTCCATTCAGTTGGTTAAGGGGCTTAGAATTTTATTTTTGGTTTACAGTCCAATATGTAGACGATGTGCTGATAGCCTAAGAAACTAAAGAGCAATGCCAAACTGATACTTTTGGCTTTGTTAGAATTCCTCACTTCAGAGGGGGTTAAGGCCTTACTAGACAAATTGTAATATTGCCAAACTGAGGTCAAATATTCAGGACATTTGTCACCAAAGAACACAAAAGTGTTATAATATAGGAGTTAGCTAAGTTTTCAGATTAAATGGCCTACAACAGGTAAAATAACTTACAGACAATTTTGGAGACAAGTAGGATATTTTCCACAGTGGACTCCAAGGTCAAAAGACAAAATTACAACAAATTTAAAGATCTCAGTTGACTTTATTATGAGCCTAGAACTGTGCAACACTCCATTCTAGAAAACAGAGTAAGTGTTGCCATGAGCTGAGCAGAAGGGGTTGGCTTTATAGACAGAAGGAATGAAGAAAGCATAAGCAAAGAACAAAGAGCGTATCCCTGGTTTCAAAGCTACTTTTCTGGTAAGGCGGGCACAGGGAGACAGAACAACAGAGAATAACTGACTAGTTGACATCAGGTTGTTTCAGGCTGCTGCTTTTGTGTAAGGATTAAAGCAGAGGGAATTCATTATCATGCTGCTTAAAAATGGAAACTGGCCTGTTTGGGAAAATGGCTGTTAACTCTCTCTCCTGTCAGATAACAACTTAGTTTTGGTTTTGTAACCTGGAACTTTAGCACTGGTGACCCTATTTTGATTTTTAGTCTGGTCCACTGGGGCCTAGTTCAGGAGCTTCATCCAAAGCAATGACCTCCCATAATTTTACTTAAAACCAGCTTTTACGGAGCAGGCAAAAACCTCTGATGGAGTATTACATGACAATCAATATTCCAGACTCTCTGACTTAATCCTTAGAACCTAAAGAGGCTTTTTTGTGTTGTTTTGTTTTTGAGACAGAATCTTTCTCTGTGGCCCCGGCTGGAGTGCAGTGGCATGATCTCGGCTCACTCCTTCTCCTGGGTTCAAGCAGTTCTCATGTCTCAGCCATCTAAATAGCTGGGACTACAGGCGCCGCCACCACACCTGGCTAATTTTTGTATTTTAAGTAGAGATGGGGTTTCACCACGTTGGCCAGAGTGGTCTCAAACTCCTGGCCTCAAGTGATCCGCCCACCTCAGCCTCCCAAAGTAATGGGATTACAGGCATGAGCCACTGTGCCCAGCCTGAAGAGCCTTTTGAACAACTGAAATTGGCTATAAGCTCTCTCTGTGCTTCAAGAATTCCAAATTTTGAAAAACCTTTCCAAGTGATTTGCCATGAAAGGCACTGCTGGTAGTGTTCCTGGATCAAACCAAGGGTCTGGCTGCTTACTCTCATGGCCCAATAATAAGACGCAGATGAACTGGGAAAGAAGAGAGTTTATTTCTGTAACTGGATACAGGGAAAAGGCTGGGAAAATATCACCAAACCAATTCAAAATTTCAGTTTTCTAGAGCTTATGTACCTTCTAAGTTATATATATCTGCATGTAAGTGTGCATTCATCTAAATACATAAGTGATTAACTTCTAATCTATAACTAAGGTCTGAGTCATGAAGACCTTCTTCTGGAGCCTCAGTAAATTTACTTAATCTAAATGGGTCCAGGTGTCAGGCGTGATTACCCTTATCTTGTCTCCTGCTAAAACATGGAGGTTTGGGGAGATCCTTCAGACTCCCAGAACCTTGTTTAATCTGGCCGGGCACGGTGGCTCACACCTATAATCCCAGCACTTTGGGAGGCCGAGGCGGGTGGATCACCTGAGGTCTGGAGTTCAAGACCAGCCTGGCCAACATGTTGAAACCCCATCTCTACTAAAAATACAAAAAAATAGCCGGGCATGGTGTTCAGTGCCTGTAATCCCAGCTACTTGGGAAGCTGAGGCAGGAGAATTGCTTGAACTCGGGTGGCGGAGGTTCCAGTGAGCTGAGATCATGCCATTGCACTCCAGCCTGGGTAACAAGAGCAAAACTCCATCTCAAAAATAAAAACACCCAACTTGTTTAATCTTGGCCAGACATGGCAGCTCACGCCTATTGTAAGCCCAGCACTTTGGGAGGCAGAGGTGGGTGGATCATCTGAAGTCAGGAGTTTGTGACCAGCCTGGCCAATATAGTGAAACCCCGTCTCTGCTAAAAATATAAAAATTAGCTGAGCATGGTGGCACGTGCCTGTAGTTCCAGCTACTCAGGAAGCTGAGGCAAGAGAATCGCTTGAACCCAGGAGGCGGAGGTTGTGGTGAGCTGAGATTGTGCCATTGCACTCCAGCCTGGGCAACACAGTGAGACTCCATTTTAAAAAATTAAAAATAAAACTTGTTTAATTCTAAACAGGTTCTGTTAAGAATTCCTTCGTTATCTTGTCATGCTTCAAGGTCCAAGAAAGACCTAGGCAAGACTCTTGGTGAGCTTCTGTTACATTCCAGCCTTTGTGCAGGGGCACTGAGTCTTTCAGCTTTTATTATTTAACCTAACCATTCAGTGCCGAAACAGTTGGCACGGAGGCCTGCCTGTTCAGCTGTTAGTGAGACCTGGCCTGCCACAGTAGAATTTAATTCAAAAGTTGGTATTAGACGATAGACCAGTAGCATATTTCTCAGTTCTTCTGGGTGCCTGGATGCTTTCAATGTAAGGCAGGAGCTGCTACACTTATTATAAGAGCTCATTAAAGGTCTTATTATTAAGATCCTTACTTTGGGTCTTAATAAGACAGATGAAAAAAACAAACTGCTTTTCCTACTCACACCACTCAACACAATACTTCACTTCTGACATCAGATGTGTGTGGGCTTGTCCTCACACACTAAGCAATTCTGCAGTGGACACCCAATGAGAGTCCTCCCATCCAACTCAATTCTGACACTGTCTACCTGGGCATAGTGTCAGATCCCACAGGTTAAGAGCTTAGTTCTATTTTCACAAAACTGGCCTATTTTCAGACACCAATTGCAAGTAGTAGGTTGTCACCTATGCGTCTCACTGAGCAGCTATAAATTGGGGTTCCCACAACCCCATTCTAATTTGTTAGGAAGATTCATAGAACGCAAGGAAACATTTACTTATGTTTACCAGATTATTGTATTAGTAAGAAATATTATAAAGGATGCAGATGAATAGCCGGGCGGAAGTGATCCATGGGGCAAGGTATGGAAGGGAAGGGGCGATAAGCTTCCAGGTTCTCTCCTGCAGCACACACCCCATGGCATCCTGTAGGCATGCTACCCTACAGGCAGTTCCATCTATTCAGCAATTCAGAAGCTCTCTGAACCCCATCTTTTTGGAATGTTCTGGAGGCTCATTATGTAGGCACGATTGATCAATGGTCAACTCAAGCTTCAGGCCCTCTCTACTCTCCAGTGTTAGCAGGTGGGGCTGAAAGTGCCGAGCCTCGAATTGCATGGTTGGTTTCCCTGACAACCAACCCCATCCGAAGGCTACCTAGGGACCACCAGCCACTAATCATCTCACTAGCATACAAAAAGACACTTATCACTCCAGACATTCCAAGAGTTCAGGAGCTGGTGTGCTAGGAACCAGGAACAAAAACCAAATCGATTATTTATTATAAATCACAATATCAAAGCATCTGAAGGAAATCAAATGATTTTACCCTAAAATAGACTTCCTTGACATAGCTCAAGGCAGATATTCAGAAGGGTTGGAAATACAAAAATAACTAAAAAGCTGCCTTTTGTGGGGGAGATTTGCATCTGTAGAGAAATCTGCACTGATGAAGCCAGGCTGTCTCTGAGGCCCTCCCTCATCCAGATCTGGGAAAGATTAACCGAGAGACTGACACCTTTAAAGTCTAAAAGAAACATTCACCACCTATTCTCTCTGAGGGTTGCTACCTGTGAGGCTTCATCTACATAACAAGACCCTCTTTGCTAGCCAGGCCTCCTCTTCTTCCCCTCCATAACCTGTGTTGCCGCCATAACCTGATCTAACACTATAATCTGGTTTTGGCCATGCTCTGAGCCCCCATCGTTAATGTAACCTCAAGATAGTACATAAGCTTCGGAACCCCACTGGGGAGTGGGGGTAATCACTCTGCGATTTTCCTTCTGTGCATATTAGTACATTTCTATGTCATTTCTCCTATTAATTTACCTATTGTGAGTTGATTTTTCAGCAGAATTTTCCCTTGCCCCTTACAGTTTTAGTGCTGTGAGCAGGATACTATTGACAGAAAGGTTACATAACAGGCACTATAACTTAAAGAAATTTAAAGTTAATTTTATCCCGAGCGAAGTTTGAGGACTAATTCTCTGGGAAATACAGACTCAGAACAAACCAAAACTGTCTTCCCAAGTGGGCTACACAAGATAGTATTTATACATTCTGTTACATGGAAATGGAGAAGCAAAGGTGACATTCCTACAATTCTGATTGGTGCTCAGTGATGTTGTACATAAGATAAAGCAAACACATGGTTAACATATTTAGGGTGTGAAAATAAGTAATTCAAAATCTAAGCTTTCGGAACCTTAAAATATTTTGAGCCTTAAGGGAATGCGATTATGGGATCTGAGTCACATAAACTGGCAGCTGTAACCTAGGAAGCTGTAACTTTTGTTTTCCCGATTATACATTAGTCTTTTTTCTTACCTGAATTATTTTGTAAAATGTTGTAAATGAATGAAGGATGCCAGGGAAGACCCCTTCCCTCTCAACTACTGATCTTCATCATAGATGAACTTCCCTCTTTCCTCTCTCACACAAAGATGTCATGAAGATCACATTGTCTAAAATGGAATGTTAAATACCCTTTTTGCGTATTTAACATCTAACAATGGAAAGGAAGTGAAAACATGCTGCAGCTAATTAAATTGTAACTAATAAACCAGACCTGTGTAGAAAATGTTATAACCCTACTAGATTTTTTTGTTTTCTGCCAATATAAGTGAGACCTTAACTTATCTTTTTTTTTTTTTTTTTTTTTTTTTTTTTTGAGATGGAGTCTCGTTCTGTTGCCCAGGCTACAGGGCAGTGGTGCAATCTTGGCTCACTACAACCTCTGCCTCCCGGGTTCAAGCAATTCCCCTGCCTCAGCCTCCTGAGTAGCTGGGACTACAGGCGTGTATGCCACCACACCTGGCTAATTTTTTGTATTTTAGTAGAAATGGGGTTTCACCATGTTGACCAGGATGGTCTCGATCTCCTGACCTTGTGATCTGCCTGCCTTAGGCTCCCAAAGTGCTGGGATTACAGACATGAGCCATCGTGCCCGGCCAAGGCCTTAACTTTTAATTTCGGAGCACTGGAGTCTGTGTTTTCTGGATGGCAATTGCCAGTTTTTCACTTGAATAAACTCTTTAAAACTGGATGCTGATCCTTTCAATTATTTCAGGTTGACAAGGGTAAAAGGTTAATTGAGCATGTAGGCATCTTAGGGGATGATTGATTCTATACTGTCTTTGTGCTTCGTGGGATAGGCAAGGTTATAATCAATAATTCAGTGAAGTATTTGACAAACCCAAGCCTTGCAGGCGAGAGTTCAGCTTTAGTCCATAGGCCCAGTTTCTATTACCCATATGTCCAACTTGCAGCCATCTTGGGCCACTTTTAAGATTTTCCTTTTTCTGACAAAACCAAAGCTCTGCTCTTCTGAAGCCACAGCTTAGGGAACCCAGGACCTCACCAGCCTGTGGAAGGATAAGACATTCTTACTAGCCAGGCTCCCTGCCTCTCTTTTTGCAGAATCCAGTCAAGCAGAAGGTAAAAATCACTGTCTCTATTTTCCTCTGTGAAATCTTGATTAACGGGAGAGAAGGATTTGTGTCTAGTATTGGGTGTAGCCACTCTTGTGTACTTTGGTATAAGTATTCATATTGTTTGAGCTCTTTCCTCAGATGGATCCTTTAAATTAGAAGCATTTCTAATTAAAAAAAAAAAAAGGATTTTAGAGATCCCTTATCCTTATTTGTATTTATGAGAAAATTAAATTAAAAGAAAGACAGCATAGTGGTGTCATGACTAGATTTAGAAATTCTCTTGAGAAAATTAACAATAAAAAATTTGACCTACCCAGGCATGGTGGCTCATGCCTGTAATCCCAGCATTTGGGAAGCCAAGGCAGGTGGATCACTTGAGGCCAGGAGTTCGAGACTAGCCTGGCCAACACTGCGAAACCCTGTCTCTATTAAAAATACAAAAATTAGCTGGGTGTGGTGGTGCACACCTGCAGTTCCAGCTACTCAAGAGGCTGAGGCATGAGAATCACTTGGACCCAGGAGGCAGGGGTTGCAGTGAGCCAAGATGGTGCCACTGCATTCCAGCCTGGGTGACAGAGTGAGACTTCATCTTAAAAAAAAAAAAAAAATTCACCTGAAACAAAGTTAAAATCCTTTGCATGCTCAAACTGCCTGCTTTGGATGCCCTGTAGAATTTAGAATGACTGCATTCTATCTTCCAGCTTAGGAGTTAAAATTCCACATTTTAATCACCATAGCCTGGATTCAATGTTCAATTCCCAGTCAGGGAATCAGTCTCATTTGGTTTGACATTTGTGTGACTTTAGACTTTTGGGAGTGACCAGTTTTTATTGAGGAAGGTACCTTTAGTAAAAGAGTTCAAAAGCCAGGAGTATTAGCTACGTGTTCTGAATAAAGTCTGATAATAAGAGATTTGCATTTTTTTTTTTTTTTTTTTTTGAGACGGGGTTTTGCTCTGTCGCCCAGGCTGGAGTGCAGTGGCCAGATCTCGGCTCACTGCAAGCTCCGCCTCCCGGGTTTACGCCATTCTCCTGCCTCAGCCTCCCAAGTAGCTGGGACTACAGACGCACGCTACCTCGCCCGGCTAATTTTTTGTATTTTTTAGTAGAGACGGGGTTTCACCGTGTTAGCCAGGATGGTCTCGATCTCCTGACCTCGTGATCCGCCCGTCTCAGCCTCCCAAAGTGCTGGGATTACAGGCTTGAGCCACTGTGCCCGGCCTGCAGTATTTTCTTAAAGAGCTCTGTGGTCAGAAGTCAGCTTAATTAAAAGCTGATATTCAAGCTACATACACACTTTTTTAAAAGGCCGTTCTGCTTTTTTGGATCCTGTTTTGGGGATTTTTTTTCTCCAGTCAGCTGAAACCCCGTGTGTGTGTGTGTGTATGTATGTGTGTGTGTGTGCACATTGTGTTGTGTGTGTTCCTTTTTTTTTCTTCTTTTCTGAAACCCCTTTTTGAGTTATGTGCTTGGTCTCTCTGTTTGCTTCCTTTCTTGAGAACTGTTCTCCCATTTACTTTTTTTTTTTTTTTGGCATCTTGCTCTCTTGTCCAGGCTGGAGTGCAATGGTGCAATCTCAGCTCACTGCAACCTCTGCCTCCCGGGTTCAAGCGATTCTCCTGCCTCAGCCTCCGAAGTAACTGGGGTTACAGGCACACCTGGCTAATTTTTGTATTTTTAGTAGAGACGGGGTTTCACCATGTTGGCCAGGCTGCTTTCAAACTCTTGACCTCAGGTGATATGCCTGCCTCGGCCTCCCAAAGTCCTAGGATTACAGGCATGGGCCACTGTGCCCAGCCTCTCCCATTTACTTCTAATCCTCCCTGCTTCTCCTTGTTTTGTCATCTTCAGTACCACATAAAGGCATCTAGAAGGGACTTCTAATGACTCTGAGTGAGACCCTTGAGGAAAACAGAAAAAGGCTCCACTCACCCTCTTTCTAAGGTCTTCTGTTTTCCTTGAGAAATTCTTCCTCCAAAGAGTTGTGGCAGGTTCCCCTCAGTCTAAAGCTCTGCTCCGTCTTGCATTGCATTGCATGATCTCTTCAGCTTTGTGGGGGTAGCAGTTCTTTCTGTGCTACGAGAAAACACAGCCTGTGTGTGTGTGAGATAGCTGGCTTCTCACTGGTGAGGGCTGCAGTTTTGGAGGTGGCTGACTGCAGTTGTTTGCAAGGGGCTACTCATTTCTTTGGGTGTTTAGATAAGAAAGGTGCAGTGTGGACACTTGGAGGCTGTGGAAACACTCACCGTCAAGGCATAGGACTCTCATGAGAATGAGCTCAGCACAGAATGGGCTGATTGGCATTGGGTCGCTCTTGCAGTAAGGTGCACTGTAGAAGCATGTACAAGACTTGGTCCTAGCTGGGTGCAGTGGCTCATGCCTGTAATCCCAGCACTTTGGGAGGCCGAGGTGGGCAGATCACCTGAGGTCGGGAGTTCGAGATCAGCCTGACCAACATGGAGAAACCCCCGTCTCTACTAAAATTACAAAATTAGCTGGGCATGGTGGCACATGCCTGTAATCCCAGCTACTTGGGAGGCTGAAGCAAGAAAATCACTTGAACCTGGGAAGCATATGTTGAGGTAAGCCAAGATTGTGCCATTGCACTCCAGCTTTCGCAACAAGAGCAAAACTCCGTGTCAAAGAAAAAAAAAAAAGACTTGGTCCTATGGAGTGTCCCTCTTTGGGGGGACCTGGGATTCAATGCTAAAATGAGATCCCTGGCTGGGTGCGGTGGCTCACACCTGTAATCTCAACATTTTGGGAGGATCACTTGAGGTCAGGAGTTTGAGACTTGCCTGGCCAACATAGTGAAACCCCATCTTAATAAACAGTAACAAAATTAGCCAGGCATGGTGGCAGGCACCTGTAATTCCAGCTACTCAGCAGGCTGAGGCAGGAGAATCACTTGAACTTGGGAGGCATAGGTTGCAGTGGGCTGAGATCAAGCCACTGCACTCCAGCCTAGGCAAGAGTGAGACTCTATCTCAAAAAAAAAAAAAAAAAAAAGAGAGAAATCTTTGATTTTGGGGGATCTAGATGCTTTGCCTTCCAGCTGTGTTTGCTTTTCACATATTTATTTATTCATTTAATTTTATTTTTTTTAATCGAGATGGAGTCTTGCTCTGTCACTCAGGCTGGAGTGCAATGGTGCCATCTCAGCTCATTGCAACCTCTGCCACCCGGGTTCAAGCAATTCTTGTGCCTTAGCCTTCATAGTAGCTGGGACTACAGGACTGTACCACCATGCCCGGCTAATTTTTTTTGTATTTTTAGCAGGGAAAGGGTTTCACAATGTTGGCCAGGCTGGTCTTGAACTTCTGACCTCAGGTCATCTGCCTACTTCGGCCTCCCAAAGTGCTGGGATTACAGGTGTGAACCACTGCATCTGGCCAGTTTAAGGAAATCTTAACTTGTGATGAAAGCTGAGATTGAACGAATGTGTTTATAAGGTCTCATTAAAATAAGCTCCAGCATTAATAATACATGGATGCAAAGATAGCATTTAGTTTTTTCTTTTGAACAGATTTTTGTGTAGTAATAATAAGAGATAGTAAAAGATTTCTGTTTACCTTTTGAGCAAACTGCAAAAAAAGGGAAGGGGAGAGGGAGAGACAGATTCACCTCATGTTGTTTTTATTAGGTATTTTCATTACCTGGGAAACTGAGTCCCCTCTCTATCACAGAGTAAAAGCTTTTACTTTTTGAAATCTTTTAATTATCACTTTGGCTAAATGAATATAATTTTACAGTGACCTGCAATCCTATTTTGATCAAATGCTTTAAACCATTATTATTTTAGTATCAAGTGTTTTGAACCTTTGTTATATGACAAACTTCCCAAAATCAAATTTCTTTTCTTTTCTTTTCTTTTTTTCTTTCTGAGACTTGTTCTTGCTCTATTGCCAGGCTGGAGTGCAGTGGCGCCATCCCAGCTCGCTGCAACCTCCACTGCCTAGTTCAAGCAATTCTCCTGCCTCAGCTTCTTGAGTAACTGGGATTACAGGTGTCCACCACCACATCAGGTAATTTTTGTATTTTTAATAGAGACGGGATTTCACCATTTTGGCCAGGCTGGTCTTGAACTCCTGACCTCAAGTGATCCACTGCCTTGGCCTCCCGAAGTCCTGGGATGACAGGCATGAGCCACCTCGCCCAGTCGTCTTCTTCTTCTTTTTTTTTTTTTTTTTTTTTTTTTTTTTTGAGATAGGGTCTTACTCTATTGCTTTGGCTAGAGTGTAGTGGCATGATCATGGCTCACTGCAACCTCTGCCTCCTAGGCTCAGCTGATCATTTTCCCCTCAGATCCTGTCACAGGGACTACAGGGGTATGCCACCACACCTCGCTACTTTTTGTATTTTTAGTAGACACAGAGTTTCACCATGTTGCCCAGGCTGGTCTTCAATTCCTGGGCTCAAGGGATCCACCTACCATGGCCTCCCAAAGTGCTGGGATTACAGATATGAGCCATCACATACAGCCCCAAAAGAAAAAAAGAAAAAGATATTCTGGAAGTCTAAGACATATTAGGCTTAGTATGTAAAAATCATACAGAAAGCATTTTTAACTTTCTTTGAGTTATATTTTTATAAATGTGTAGTTAATCGTGTTCCAAAATTGTATGAGATTCTCAAAATTCCATCTTGATACATTTTTGTCAGTCATAAATATGATTATTTTGTTGTATGCCTCAGAAATAACCAAATTTCCTTGTCAAATATATCTTTAATTATGGCTATTCTAAGTATTTTGCCACTCATAGAAAACTATTGCTTTACTTTGATTCTTCTCAAAAAGCAGTTTATAATCAACTGCAGTCCGGTGCTGGGCCTCCAGGCCCGGCGTGAGCCTGCTCTGCAGGGAAGGAGGGGACAGCTGGCTCCGGCCAGACTCGGTGGACACCTTGGCCCTCTGGGGGCAGAGCCGCCAGTCCCCAGTGTTTCTCAGGGATGTGACTGAGGCCCAGGAGGGACCCATGAGGGTCTGTTTACAGAGGCTGGGCAGGGGCCGCTTGGCTGTGGGGTGTGCACTGCCCCAGCACCTGCTTGCCCTCCGTGCTCACCCAGGACTGCAGCATGCCTATGGCTCCGCTTCTGGCCAGGAGCCCTGAACACAGGAGTGCAGACCCACTCTAAAGGGCGGCCCAGCGCCCACGCTAGGCAAGGCTGGCGAGAGACTGAAGGCAGCGTGCGAGGCATCCCCTGGGAGTGGGGGCTGTGTTTCCCACAGTGGCCTCAGCTGGGCCCCCACTCAGATGAGCCCACAGGCGGGAGCTGGGAGGCACTCCTCCCAAACACTCCACTCGGACCATAAAGCACTCCTGTTTTCACTCTGGGAAAAAAAAAAAAAATCAACTGCAGTCCAAAATGTCTTCTCGGACATTAATGGTAAGCACCTGACAAGGACTTTTAATACAGGTTTATGATAACATTGGTCATCATACCACTGGATTAGGCAAAAACTTCTCAAACTCTAGTAAAAAGCTGATGTGCTCATGAGGATTGATATCCCAACATCAAATACAACAAAATTGCATGAGATTGAACTAATAGAGTGCTGAAATAGATTTTTTAAAAATAACCTATTTAAAAAAGAAAACACCGGTGATTCTTTTTATGTTTTGTTTTCCAGAGTTAAAAAAAACTTTTTTTCTTTTTAGGTATTTAGCTTACAGCAATTGGGTAAAGTATGTTTTTATGAGCAAAACTGAAATATTTACCTTTCTCTCTACCTGATTTCTCCAGAATTTGGAAACTATTTGTAACTATTCTTAATCTATGGCAATATAGTTATTTACATAAGTTCAGTAAGAATCTGTTTTCTTTTGTAATAGGACACAATTGGATACACTCGTTATTTTACTGAGGCTTTGACTGAATTGGCATATTTTCAATATGACCAGACTACTTTGAGGAATCGAGGTTAACTTTACAGAGCCTATAAAAAGTCCCTTGGAGGCCAGGCATGGTGGCTCATGCCTATAATCCCAGTACTTTGGGAGGCTGAGGTGGGCAGATGACTTGAGGTCAGGAGTTCAAGACCAGCCTGGCCAACATGGTGAAACCCCATCTCTACTAAAAATACAAATATTAGCCAGGCATAGTGGCATATGCCTGTAGTTCCAGCTACTTGGGAGGCTGAGGGAGGAGAATCACTTGAACCCAGGAGGCAGAGGTTGCAGTGAGCTGAGATCATGCCATTGCACTCCAACCTGGGTGACAACAGCGAAACGCCATCTCAAAAAAGAAAAAATTAAAAAAGAAGTCCCTTGGAAAGACTGGCCTAATAACTAAAAGGAAGGTGAAGCAAAATTAATATAGTTTATTTGGGCTGAAGTTGAGGAATGCAGTCCCGGACATACTTTCAGGTTGCCTTGGGGAGTATTCTTGGAAACAAAGGAGAGGCTCAAGTTTTTAAAGAGAAAATGACAACTCAGGAGAATGAGTGATTACAAAAGTTGTTCATCAGGAATTCTCATTAGTGTACAGAAATAACATTAGCTAGTGATTGGTATACGTTGTTGAAGTATAAGGTATATGGCATGTTCGGGCTATGTGGTGGCAGTTATCCCGAGTATGCACAGCAAGTGGCTTCAGAGTAATTATTTAGCTCAAATGGGAGTGAGATGTGACTGCTGTTACCTTTTTTTTTTTTGATAGGGTCTCGCTCTGTCACCCAGACTGAAACGCAGTTGTGCGATCACGATCTTGACTCACTGCAACCTCCACCTCCTGGGCTCAAGCGATCCTCCCACACCAGTAGCTGGGACTACAGGTCTGTGCCACCATGCCCAGGTAATTTTTGTTTTGTTTTGTTGTTTTGTTTTGTTTTGTAGAGAGGAGGTCTTGCCATATTGCCCAGGTTGGTCTCAAACTCCTAGGCTCAAGTGATCCACCAGCCTTGGCCTCCCAAAGTGCTGAGATTACAGGTGTGAGCCATCATGCCTGACCACATTTTAAATGTCTCTCTGGGCCTGATAATTTAAAGGGGCTCACATTACTCAAATAAAAAGGCCCTTTTTGTCTTTCTCACTCGTCTACATTGTTCCCTTGCAAGGTTCCTGATTTTGCAGTAAGTAAACAATGTCACTTTCTGACAGGCCCAAGAACCTCGTTTGAGAGACCTCAAGAAAAGAAGAATTTATCCAGTTCGTACAGGTATTGTAAGTATAGTCTGATGGCAAATTCTTAGCTTAGCTTCTCAGCTTCAGGAAGCTTTTAAAAGTCTAATCCAAAATTCTCTATGAAAAGTTCCAAAAGAGCCAATTTGAAAAAAGCCTATATGGCCAATCACTAATCTTGCTGTACTTTATGCAAATAATCAGGCCAAGTTTAATAAGACAATAATTTATTTTACAAAATAAATTGGTCCTACTGTGATCTGTCTTTGGTAGAAAAGGGGGACTAGAGACAGAAAAATTATATTTCAGAAGAAAACCATAGAACACCTGCTATTATTATTATTGGGTTGAATCCTGAAATCTTTCCAGGTACAAGTCTCCAAACTAGTGTTTTTCCATTTTTCTCTCATTTTTCTGACTTGTACTCACTAGAAATTAAAACTGTTTTTCTTGAAGCCCTGCGTACTGAAGCTAGACAACTTGATATAAATTTTGGGATAAATCACCAGAGCAAATTAATGTAAATAGCCTTCACACCTGCTGGTGTACAGGCTACTCAGAAAGGTTACTTGAACACCTGGTTTGAACTACAGTCCAGAAAAAACTGTTAGAATGCCACCACAGGCCGGGTGCAGTGGCTCAAGCCTATTGTAATCCCAGCACTTTGCGAGGCGGAGGCAAGTGGATCACCTGAGGTCAGGAGTTTCAGACCAGCCCCAACAACATGGTGAAAACCTGGTCTCTGCTAAAAATACAAAAATTAGCCAGGCATGGTGGTGTACGCTTATAACCCCAGCTACTCAGGGGGCTGAGGCAGAAGAATTGCTTGAACCCGGGAGGTGGAGTTTGCAGTGAGCCAAGACTGTGCCACTGCACTCCAGACCTATCCCATCTGCAATGTCACCTCCTAAAACTGGAAAAAGCTGTTTAACCAAACTGACTTATTCTCAGTATGAAGAGTGATTTAAAAGAATATGGGGAAAATGTATATAATTTGCTCTTTTCTTCTTATCTCAATTGGTTTTTCCCCTCCTTTGCCTATTTCTTATCTAACAACATCTAACTCAAATCTCTCCAAAGCTATCAACTTGCCTTTTCTTTCCTTTTTTTTTTTTTTTTTTTGAGACACTATCTTGCTCATCACCCAGGCTAGAGTGCAGAGACACGATCTTGGCTCACTGCAGCCTCCACCTCCTGGGCTCAAGCGATCCTCCCACCTCAGCCTCCCAAGTAGCTGGACTATAGGTGCATGCACCATCACGCTTGGCTAACTTTTTTTGTAGAGACAGGGTTTCGCCATATTGGCCAGGCTGGTCTCAAACTCCTGAACTCAGGAAATCCACCTGCCTCAGCCTCCCAAAGTGCAGGATTACAGGTGTGAGCCATTGCACCTGGCTTCAACTGCCTTTCCATATGTGAAATTTTCTGAAGGTAAAAGTCTCAAAGTGGGGACTGAAGAAAATAAAAATATTTCACCCCAAAATATACTTCCTCAATATAGTTTAAGATGGCTATTCAGAAGGGCTGGAAATACAAAAATAACTAAAAAGCTGCCTTTTGTTGGGGAGATTTGCATCTGTAGAGAAATCTGCACTGATGAAGCCAGGCCGTATCTGAGGCCCTCCCTCATCCAGATCTGGGAAAGATTAACTGAGAGTCTGACACCTTTAAAGTCTAAAAGAAATATTCACCATCTATTCTCTCTGATGGTTGCTACCTGTGAGGCTTCATCTACATAACATGACCCCCTTTGCTAGCCAAGCCTCCTCTTCTTCCCCTCCATAACTGCCATGATCTGATCTACCACCATAATCTGGTTTTGGTCATGCTCTGAGCCCCGATTCTTTCTGTAACCTCAGGAGGGTAAGTAAGCTTCTGGATCCCATTGAGGGATTGGGATAATCACTCTGTGATTTTCCTTTTGTGCACATTAGTAAATTTCTATGTTATTTCTCATATTAATCTGCCTTTTGTGAGTTGGTTTTAAGGTAAACATTGAGAGGGTGAAGGGGAAGTTTTCCCTTGGCCTCTAGAGTCATTTGACTTATTTTTATATCCCCCATACCGTGATAGCTGTCTTACCAGTGCATAAGACCTGGCACTTGTAGGTGTGCCATGGGACTAGCTGTGAACAAGCATTCTTATCCGATGCCTATATTGTGCCTGGGAGATGCACTCTCCTAAACTCTGCTATCTCAACAGACTTTGATCAAATAGATGATCATGGTTATACAATGTTGATTTAGTTTGGATATTTGTCCTTGCCCAAATCTCATGTTGAATTGTAATCCCCAATGCTGGAGGTGGGGCTTGGTGGAATGTGTTTGGATCTTGGGACTGGATCCCTCATGGCATGGTACTGTCTTCCTGATAGTGAGTTCTTGCGATATCTGGTCACTTAAAAGTGTGTGGTACCTCCCCCAATCCCCCTCCACTGCCCGCATGCGCCCCCACCTGCCTCACTTGCTCCTGCTTTTGCCATGTGAGGTGCCTATTTCCCCTTCGCCTTCTACCATGATTGAAAGTTTCCTGAGGCCTCATCAGAAACCAGGCAGATGCCAGTACCATGCTTCCTGTAAAGCCTGCAGAACCATGAGCCAATTAAACCTCTTTTCTTAATAAATTACCCATTCTCAGGTATTTCTTTACAGTAATGCAAGAACAGCCTAACACAAATGGTAATAAGACACTGGACTCCAATGTGATTTACTTGAGTTTTCTGTTAAAAATCCAGCTTTGACCTGTTAAATAAAATTTATAGGATGCAATTAGTCTGGAGTGAGCTTCTGCCCTAGGCCCAACAGACCAAACCAAAATAGAGTTCCTCATGCTGAAGTTCCATGCCAACAAGCCAAAACTGAATTGTTTATTTGACCTTCCAGGGAATCAGGACACAGATGGATAATAGCCAAATCCCCAAACAGGCCAGTTTTAGCCAGCATGATAGGACGTCCCCTCTGCTTTAAACTTTGCAGATGCTCCCAATAAACCCATCCTAAATTAAAAATATTACAAATTAAGTCATATTCAGTTGGGGACCAACATACAAGGAAAGTCACTTTGAAACTACTCATCTGCTTTTTGTTCTCTCTTTCTGCTTTCCACAGACCTTTTCTCCCTATCAAGCCAAACGTCCTCTGTTCAGCTCATCGGAACACTCTTTCTATTTTACGAGAATGAGTTATTGCACAATTCTTGAGTCACAAATAAAAGCCAATTAAGATTTTTAAAACTTGTTGTGCTTTTGTCTTTTGAAAGATCACAGTTTGCTGATGGATCACATATGGGATGCAAACAGCCAACTTAGACTTCCTGTGCTGTGGTAGCTGCTCATGAAATTGTGGGAGCTTATTTTGCCTGGAATTAAATCAGCACAATTTGAGGTAATGAATAGCTTACATTTACTAGGGCTTGGCTCAGGACTTAAAACGAATGGACATACTGATAATAAATGTCTGTTTAGTGTCAGTCATGCAACACGGAAGATTTTGAAAAATAGGAGATTCTTGACTTTGACAGGAAGTAAACTATCAGAAAATTAAGAGCTGAGGCCAGGCATGCTAGCTCACACTTGTAACCCTAGCACTTTAGGAGACCAAGGTGGGAGGATTGCTTGAGCCTATTTCAAGTCTACAGCGAGCCGTGTTCATGCCAATGCACTCCTGCCTGGGCAACAGAGCAAGGAGACCCCATCTCAAAAAAAAAAAAAGCAAAAGAAAAGAAAATTAAGAACTGAATGTTCAGAGGCATTACACCGTAGCATTCACATGGGCAAAACAATCCCATTTCTAAAGGAAATAATTTTGCTGAAGAGCTGCAAAGGCCACTCTTCAAATATGGCAGACCCAAACTTAGAAGTCTCATTTTTTTTTTCTTTCTTTTTTGAGACAGGGTCTTGCTCTGTCACCCAGGCTGAAGTGGAGTGGCGTGATCTTGGCTCACTGCAACCTCTGCCTCCTGGGTCCAAGAGATTCTCCTGCCTCAGCCTCCCAAGTAGCTGGGACCACAGGCATGTGCCACCAAGCCTGGCTAATTTTTGTAGTTTTGGTAGAGATGGGGTTTCGCCATGTTGCCCAGGCTGGTCTTGAACTCCTGGACTCAAGTGATCTGCCTGCCCCGGCCTCCCAAAGTCCTGGGATTACAGGTGTGGCCCACCACTCCCAGCCAGGAGTCCCACTTTTAACACAAGTAACTTCTATTTACTTTCAAAACTATGCATCACAAAAGGAAATTGACAAATGGAATAAGAAAGGGGCTAAAAAAATCCGACAGGACTATGGGAATTAGCTAACAAAATAATATTGTATCATGGTTCCCATTTACTTCATTAGTAATGTGTCATCAACAAAACCATCCCCCAGTGAAAAGGGATCTTAAAGGCACTCCACTTCACTATGCCTGCTGAGCAGGTGGCATCGTCCAAAACAGGCTGATGTGCGGGTTGTGGGCAGGATTCTTTAAGGCCACTCCCAAGGTACATACAGAAGGTTCTTTTCCAGCAGCTTCACCAGGGTCCTCACAGCAGCTGGATTCTGTAGAACTAAGGCCTTTGGAAGATCAGAGATTTTTGTCGCGTTATGTTTTCTAGGATGTCCACATAGCCCATAATCTATTGTGGTTCAGGAATGATGCAAATCATGCTGTCATACTCCCTGTTACCCTCAGTCCTCTGGACAAATAGAGCAGATGAATTGGACTCTAAAGCCTCATTTAGAAATCTGCTGGCCTAAAATGGCCTCATGCTTTAGTGCTAGCCTCGTTAAAAATGAGAGCAACCCTGCAAGCAAGCACAGTATCGCTCCCTTTGAAATTCTGTTTGGCAGGCCTAGGAATTGGGTCTGAGACCATGTCCTGGGCCCAATTTAACTGAACCCTCTCATAATCATGTTCTATACTTAAAAGGGCTACTCTCTTCCCTGGAGACATAAAATTAGAAGGATTCAGAAGGATCTGCCAGAGGAAATCTGACACCCCATCAACGATCAGGTGATTTCGTGAACATAAAGGTGTTCTAGAGGAAAGATGCTGTCATCACCCTGCGAGGGACCCTTTCACATGTTCCAATGTGATTATCAAGGTGAAAGAAAAATCCAGCTGGATTCATGCTTTCAACTGGACTTGGGTTCCACGAGGACTCGAAACTTAAATCTTCTAGAATAACTGATATTGGTACTGAATTCAACTGAAAAGAACTATTTTCGTGAACTTATTATTATCATAAACAGCCCTGCTGGCTTATTCACAGCAGTGATGATTTCAATTACTTTAAGACTCATAATTGACTAGAAACAAATATGTTATTTGTAACACTACTTTTCTTTCTGTACTCCCAGTAATGGTCCCCACAATTATTTACTTCCCATCTGCTCTATATTGTGTATTCAGGATAGATATGGCCCAAATTTATAAGACCAACAATCTGATTGTCGTCAGAGTGAAGGTGGGACCATCTTCTTCTTTTTTTTTTTTTTTTTTTTTTTTGAGATGAGGTTTTGCTCTTGTCGCCCAGGCTGCAGTGCAATGGCACCATCTTAGCTCACTGCAACCTCCGCCTTGGGGGTTCAAGCGATTCTCCTGCCTCAGCCTCCCGAGTAACTGGGATTACAGGCGTCCGCCACCACGCCCAGCTAATTTTTTTTTTTTTTTTTTGACATGGAGCCTTGCTCTGTTGCCCAGGTTAGAGTGCAGTGGCCCGATCTCAGCTCACTGCAACCACCGCCTCCCAGGTTCAAGTGATTCTCCTGCTTCAGCCTCCCGTGTAGCTGGGATTACAGGTGCCTGCCATTGCACCTGGCTAATTTTTGTATTTTTGGTAGAGACAGGGTTTCACCATGTTGGCCAGGATGGTCTCAATCTCTTGACCTCATGATCCACCCGCCTCGGCCTCCCAAAGTGCTGGGATTACAGATGTGAATGCCTGGCCAATTTTTGTATTTTTAGTAGAGATGGGGTTTCAGCATGTTGGCCAGCCTGGTCTCAAACTCCAACTCCTGACCTCAGGTGATCCACCTGCCTCGGCCTCCCAAAGTGCATTTTTGGTAACACTAACATAACTAATATGCATCACAATATTCAAGCCCTAAGTTTGACATGAAATGTCTGAGGCTAAAGTAGTTTACATAACCAGAATTGCATCCCCTAGGCTCTCCCACTATGAAATCTGATTATTAAGGGGTTTATCTGAGGTCATACAAGGACAAAAAGAAACATTAAATACAGTCCTTAGAGGAATAGAAAGAGACAAGTGTAGCTAAAGCTTGTTAATACTGATACCTTCAATAATAAACTTAACGCTTTGAGACAATTACAAAAACACATAATACAATTGCAATGGAAATGGCAAAAATTCAGAATTGGACTATTGAGAAACAACGTAATGTCCAAACAAAAATTCACCACAAGGATCCGAGAGGGACTCAGCAATAAAGCAGCTTAGCAATTAGCTAGAAAAAAGCTCTGAGATTTCATCACTCGTTCAGCATGACATGCTGCTACAATAATATAACTATTGATTGGATTGATGTGGAAAACGGCCAATGGGTGGGTTTGTCCTCAAGACTTAACATAATAAGAGCCATGGACATGACCAGGCATGGTGGCAGACACCTGTAATCCTAGCACTTTGGGAGGCCGAAGTGGGCAGATCACCTGAGGTCAGGAGTTCGAGACCAGTCTGACCAACACGGTGAAGCCCCATCTCTACTAAAAGTACAAAATTAGCTGGGTCTGGTGGCACATGCCTGTAGTACCAGCTACTCAGAAGGCTAAGGCAGGAGAATTGCTTGAACCTGGGAGGTGGGGGTTGCAGTGAGCCGAGATTGCACCATTGCACTCCAGCCTGGGCAACAAGAGCAAAACTCCGTCTCCAAAATAAAGAAAAAGTCTTAAAATTTTAGATAGGTGCTGCAGGTAAGCCACTCCTTAGGCTTAGATTGGGTAAGACTTTGTAAGCAACTACAAAATGATACTCAAATAGTTAACTGCATGAAAGGGCAAGTGTTAAAGACAGCACAGCAGTTTGTAACATTAATGTGTGCCAAAGGAGAATTTTTGCACATTGCTAATCAAGTTTGCTTTAACCATTCACCATTAGTATGATGTGTTTAGAGGTTTTTCCCCGAGGTGTGTATTCTACTGACTGTTAAATTCATCCCATGGAGATCCTGATCATTGTTTTTACAACAGGCTGAATGTTTATGTACACCCAAAATTCATATGCTGAAATGCTAACTAATCCCAAGGTGATGGCGTCAGGAGGTGGGGTCTTTGGGAGGTGATTCAGTCATAAAGACAGAAACCTCATGAATGGGATTAGTGCCCTTGTAGAAGAAGAGTCCAGAGACACCCTCCACTCCTTCCAGCATGTGAGGTAAAAATGAGAAGACAGAAGTCAATGAGGAAGCAGGCCCTCACCAGACATCAGATCTGCTGGAGTTTCAGCCTCCAGAACTGTAAGAAATAAATTTTTGTTGTTTATAAGCCAGCCAGTCTATGATGTTTTGTTCTAACAGCCTGATCAGCTTTACTGTTTTACTGTGGGCTCGCTGAATATTTTAATGGCTTCAAACTGCCCAGAGAAAGGTAAAAAAAAAGCAATGGAGATCATTAGCAAATTATAGTGTTACTATAAAACAATAACAAAGTGGGGAAACTGTAAAGGTAAATAAAACTAAGATGGCATTTGTCTTGTTTCCAAAAGGAAAAGAGACCCCTTCTCCCCCTTCCCTTTCTTAGAACATTTCCTTGAGAAAGCTTGTATTTGTAAATCCTTCCTCTGTTCCTTCAGATACTTATGCAAGTCTTTTAGAAGTTTAAATAAATCTTTTACCAGAATTAAAACCCAGAACTGTTTTTCTGAAAAGCCTGGGAGCCCCCTCTCATAAGTGTAACATCAAGGACGACAGTGCCCCATGTTGCTGTCACCAAGGGTGTGTCAAGGTGCAACTAGGTGCCTTGACAACCTGCTTTTTTTTTTTTTTTTTTTTTTTTTTGTAGACGGAGTCTCGCACTGTTGCCTGGGCTGGAGTGCAGTGGCGTGATCTCGGCTCACTGCAACCTCTGCCTCCCGGGTTCTAGCGATTCTCCTGCCTCAGCTTCTCAAGTAGCTGGGATTACAGATGCCCACCACAATGCCTGGCTAATTTTTTGTATTTTTAGTAGGGAGAGGGTTTCACTACATTGGCCAGGCTGGTCTTGAACTCCTGACCTCATGATCTGCCCACCTCGGCCTCCCAAAGTACTGCGATTACAGACGTGAGCCACTGTGCCCAGCCAACAACCTACATTTCGTAGAGATTCAAGTTGCTTTATTTTCCCTACAGAAAAAGGCAACAATCAGCACAGATGCCACCCCAACCACCAGGTAAATTAGGTAAGCTGTGAGCATATATATAGCAAACAACAACACCATGGAGCTCTCTCTCACCTGAGTTCAAGTCCTCATACACGACAGTGTGTGTGTAATGGGTTGTAGCTGCTTGACTACATACATGGGGGGATTTCTGTCTTTATGATGGTGTTAGCTGATTACACATAATGCATCCATGTGTTTAATGCTTATTCAATCACAGAACTAGTATTTTCTTTATTTTCCACATTTCTGGAGAGAATATTCTGGGTTGGCAGGAGATTTTATTGAAAATAATTTTTTTTTCTCAATAGCACAAGGTCTGTCTTCCAAGTTGCCGTAGGCAACAATTTTAGCAAATGTTCTGCTACGACATAAAATGCCTTTCCTTACCGCCCAGCCCCCAACTGGTGATACTTTACCTGTCTGTTAACAGCATCACTCCATTTCAAAGAACTCATTTCTGTGTGTGTTAGAGTAGGGTGGGCAATGGTGTACTAAGTCAACCTAGATGTCGCATCCCCTTTATGCAGTAAAAGTTTATTCCTTGCTCACGGCGTGGTTTGATGAGAGCCAGTGGAGTTGGGGGCTTATTCCTGCTCCAAGCGGTCAGGGGCCTTCAGGACGCAGGCACCTCTTGTCTTGTAGTACTGCCATCTGCAACATGAGGGAGGCCTCAGAAACGGGAACCACACGGCAAGTCACCAAACCTCCAACCCAATCCTGGAACCTACCAATCTTGGAACCTTCAGTGGGTCATAGAAGGGAAACCAGCCAGATGTCAGCATGCTGCTGAGACCTCAGTCAATGAGTCACCTGGGCTCTTGTGAATTACAGAATCAATGTTGGAAGCCCAGGAAGCCAACAAATCAGGTTTGGAACCCAGAAGCCTGGTCGTCTTGGAGTCTGGAGAGGCTTGAAGGTTCCACTGAGCCAGGGATTTGGCACCAGAACTCTTGGGGTCAAGTCCTGGCCTACCTCTGACTAGTTGTTTCCACTGAGACACATTATTTCTCTCAGTTTCAGTGTCCTCCTCTGTAAAACTGTGTTCCACATACTGCTTGAGATGATTTCAAGGCTTAAGGGAGACAATGTTTGAGGAAATGTTTTGAAAGCTACAAGGCACAAGACAAACACCACTTAATATTACTCATCTTGTCTCTGCAGAGACATCCCTTGCTGGGCCAACCTCTTCCCATCTGTGCATAGAGTGGGGAGAGGTAGACACTGAACTGATGTTCCTTCCAGTGCTGCCGGGTGGGATTCCAGCCATGTAACACCCTCCCTCTGTGAGTCTCTGGCCCGTCATCCTGAGCCTCCAAAGTCTGGAAGGTTTCACAGCTCATGTGTCCACCAGATGACAGTGGAAGGGCTCAGAGAGATGCTTCCAGAAAGCCTTTCTCCACAAACACTACACAAAGTTAGGACCCTGTTCCCACCCTTGGCTCAGACCCTAAAAGAGAGAGTCACTCTTATTTGTCTTTATCCCACTCAACCCCGCCCTGGCTTTGGGATTTCTCTACATCCTGTATTTTGTACCCAGCCTGTTAACTATAGCTTCACTGCTGAGCCATCTGTTCTAGACCATGTTCCTGCCTCTGCCGACCACACACTTCCCTGGAGCTGGACCTGATCAGCCAGAAGCAGCATCTGAAAAGGAGCATCTCAATTTCAGCACAGTTGACCTTAACAAAATGACTTGGGGAAGAACACCAGCTCAGGAACCAGGACTTCGGGGTTCCCCTGCTTCTGTCACTGGCAGCTGCACAGGCTTATCTGAGACTTTCTCTCTCTGGGTGTGCACCTATAAAATGCCAGGATTGGACGCAATGACTGCTGTTGTGATTCTGAGATGAGGAGCTGGGGAGCGGG
The DNA here is from genome assembly GCF_002776525.5 of Piliocolobus tephrosceles. NCBI lineage: Eukaryota > Metazoa > Chordata > Mammalia > Primates > Cercopithecidae > Piliocolobus > Piliocolobus tephrosceles. Next base: position 19,352,800 of record NC_045449.1, read on the forward strand.
GCTGGGAGGAGAATCAGTTGGGTGAACTCCTGGCTGGCTGAGCCCTGCAGAAGTGGTCCTGGGCTCCTCCTTCCTTCAAGGCTTGATCAAGTTCTCTCTCTGCTTATGCCTCCATTCTGTCCTCTCGCTGGGACAGATGCTTGTTGACTGCCTGTTGACAGGATCATGGGAAGCAGTTTCTCAGAGAGGAGACAAGAGGAACAGAACCCCAAGTCCTAGTGGAAGAGCCTACAAAGGTGGCCATAACCACTTGGCCTTGGCCTGAGCCCTCTTGCAGCCACTCAATGGGGACCTCTTACATTCACTTCCTCGGATCTATTGAATTCCAATCTCCCTCTTCCCATCTGTGCATTCCATCAATGGATCTCATTGGTTCACCTGCTCCCACCATGAAGTCCTCTGAGGGTTAAATTCTGTTTCAATAATATACTGGGAAGCTGACATTCACATACACAAATTTTATTTTTCATAAAATAAAGGATAATGTGCCCACCCATACCGTATAAGTTTCATAGCCTAGAAGTCAGTTTCATATCCCAGAAGTCAGTTTCACAGCCTAGAAGTCTTCCTAGTAGTCAGATTTTCTGTCCCCCAGAGGGAGAACTCCTGCACCCCCAGTTCCCAGGGGACCTGGTGTTTGAGGAGCTGCATCAAGCTGCGTCATCTTACAAGCCCAGGGGAGAAAGGATGTGTTTAAGAATAGAAGTTGTTCATTTTGTTTTCCTTTGCAAGATTTTGATAGAATCTAGTAGAAAGGCTGTCTGGCTTAGCTCAAAATGCAAGAAAAGGTGTTATTCTTTGGCATTTGGGCATTTCACAGAGGCCATGGGCACTCCCCCATCTAAACAGGCTTGAAAAAGGGCACACACCCAAGACAGGTCCTCGGGGAGGCCCAGCACAGAGTGGTTCAGGATGCACAGACAGACAGCCTCCCTGGGGCTGTGGGCCAGGAGGTGGGGAAGCCACCTTACTCGGGCTGCAGCAGCTTTGGGAAGAGTCATGGGAGCAAGTTTCTCTGCTCTGGGGTCTGGGCCACAGCCTACCATGTCCCATCTCTCTGTTTCTGCCCAGTGTTCCCTCCTTCCTTTCGTCCCCAGCACCTCATCAGTGCTTCCTGCTCCTGAACACCATGGTCAATCATCCTGGGGCTTCTCACATCTGTGAAAGAACAGGTCTCTCGATCACCCAGGTGTAGACTTCCAGGATGGTGCCTGCTTAACTTTCCTACAATCCAGGGTCATCAGGGAAATGAGCCAGGTGGGGAGGGTAGAGCCTCACTTGCAGCCAGAAACCCTGGGATGTAGCCTATCTGTGACAAGGGCAGATCGGCAACCATCTGCAACCAGAAACGGGCCAGGTGTTCTATCCACTGCCCCCAGATGCTGCCTCCCAGGTTCCTAGAGCCACCTTGAGTCCCAGCTCAGCTGCCACCCAGACACCAAGCATTCAACCAGGGCAGTGCAGTACATGGGGGCGCCTTGGAATCCCTGGCATCACCCTCACCCCTCTTGCCTCTCTTCTTCGTCCCCACCTCACATCTCTCCCGTCCTTCAACATCACCTGGGGCTGTTACTCTTCCTGGAGAAGGGGCTCTCGGTCCCCTTCCAGCACCCTCTCATCCTCCTCCTTCTCCATACAGCCCACTGTGGCAGCCAACCCAGCGCCCACACCACCCCCAACCACGGCGGCCCCTGTGGCTCCCACGGCAGCTCCAGCAGCCACCATCCCGGCCTCTGCAGCCAGTGCAGCTGCTGCCATGCCAGCACCCACCACGCCCCCTGCCAGGCCCATGAGCCCGGCCCCCACAGCACCCCCCACAGCAGCCAGGTGGCCACAGAAGCGCATCGTGTAGGAGTCCATGAAGGCCTTGGCCGTGGCCTGCAGCTCAGCTTCCAGTGCCTCCAAGGTCTGATCTCTCCCCTTGCAGAGTAAGGCCACACCATGGCGGGCCAGAATGGCATCTTTCTGGGTGGAGAGGAGGTTCCGCATGGTGTCTGGCAGGACCCGCAGCGCAGAGAATATGCGCTTGGTGGCTATGTCCTGTGACAGGGAGGGGAAAAGAAGGTGCCCTGACCAGGAGCCCCAGGCATCCTCTCCCTGACCTAGACCCTGCCCGGACCACACCTGCCTCCCGAGCAGGCCCCAGGGCTCACCTGCTGCCTCACGTACTCCTCGAACTCCCTCTTGGCAGCTTCCACCTTCCTCAGGTCGTGCAGTTGAGCAGCCATCTGTCCACGGGAAAACCCAGGCTGCCTCCTTCCTTCCTCCTCAGCCAGGGGCGCCGCTTGTTTCCTCATCTCCACTCCCAGGGCACACAGACCCCCACCCGGAGGCCTCGGCACAGCCCCCACCTCCCTGCCTCCCCTGCCTCCCTGCCTCCCTGCCAGAATTCTGGATCCCCCAGGGGCTCATACCTCATCCGGAGAGGTGAAACCGGGCCCTGTCCTCCCCATCCATCCTGAGAGGTTCTGCGGAGATACCATCGCCGGGGTCAGGGAGAGCAGGGGCCCAGCCGAGTCGCCTGGGTCTCCAGGGAGTTTTCACACCTTGATTTCCTGAGCTAGCTGCTGCCCCGTGAGCAGGCGTCTGTCCCCTCTGGCCACGGTGCGCCCCTCGTTCCAGTACCCCTGGCAGCGGCTCTTAGCGTGCTGAGGGGCCGCGCTCAGCACATCTGAGACGTAGGCCCCCAGAAGGTGGCAGAAGTCATCATCTGTGTCTGAGGGAGAGATTTGCATGCTGAGAGACTGCAGGCTTTGGGAGGAGAAGGGGTGTCAGAGGCCAGGAGTGGCGGGTGCTTCGAGGGGCTCGGTTGCCCAAGGAGGGGAGCTGGGAGCAGCGCAAAAGAGGTCCAGCTCTTAGGGACACTCACCACCAGGGCTTGCATGGCCTTGGTTCATCCACCGCCTCCCTGGGGCAGGTAAGAGGCAGCAGCGGGCTCGCTTCCCTTGCAGCAGCTCCTGCACTTTGGGGTATCTGCCAGACAATCTCTGTGAGGCAGCAAGAGGAGTGCTCTGAGCTACGAGGTCCACCCTCCCATGCTTGGGTCCCTACTGGGACCCCTCCCAGCATTCCTCACCTCTACCCTGTCCATGGCCCCTCCACCCCATCCCCTTGCACCACTCACCTGGAAGATGTTGCCTACATGCCCCTGCCCTGCCTTGTTGGGGTGGGTTGAGTCACGAACTAAGAGGTCCAGATGCTGGAAGAGAAGGGGTCCTGACACCAACAACTGGGGGTGTGGGGCCTGGGACCAATGAATCCAGAGATAGGTATCTCACCTGGATGGGTACCATCCCATAATGCTTGCCCATCACCTCGGCCACGTGGACAAACATCTGGGGGTGGGACACAGACAGCATCAGGGCTGTGCCACTTTGAGGACTATAGTGTACCCCAAACCTGTCTCCCCACCTCCCTATGCCTGCTGTAGGAGCCAGGCTTCCCACTTCACAGCCTGGGGTTCTCCTGCCTCTCCCCAGACCAGGCATCTCATGCTTTACTCTCCACCCTCCCCCTTCAACCCTGTTCAAGTGTCATAAAACCCTAGGCCAGACCAGGAGGGCACCTAGTTCCTTCGGGTCCAGCCCCTGGCCTAGTGGGCAGGGCAGGGGTGGGGGTGACCCAACATCAGAGGTCTCTGTACCTCCAGATAGTCCAGGTCTGTATCCTTCAGCTCCTGGGAGGTGTTGAGGATCTGGAATCAGAGAGAACATGTACGAGGGATTACAGAGTCCAGGTGACTTCACTGGGGAAGGCCCTGGTGAGTGGGGAGCTCGCAGGCAGCCTGTAGGTCTCCGAGCATGGGAGAGGCCAGCTTGGGGGCCTTGAAGGCTGTAGGAGTGGGCTGGCCTCAAGGCTGGAGGCAGACCTGGAGGGTATTGTGATCCATCAGGCCTTCAGCTGCCCCAGGGACCATCAGCCCACCTTTAGGAATAACCCACGTTCCCACCTTCACCAACTAGGAGCACCTTCCCCCTTCCGGGGCAGCCCCAGAACCTGTGAGGACCCCAGACACCAAAGCCTGTGAGATGCTCTGGCCTTGAGGAAACTGAGCTGGAGAAGGGTGTGTGGGGTGGGGATGCCAACATCAGTGTCCCCCATCACCTGGTAGGAGCTCAGCATCGTGGTGAGAGCACAGAGCTTGATCCTTGTTTCCCTGCTCAGCTCAGGGCTCATGGCATCCCCTGTATCCACCAGGAACACCGCCACCTATGCAGGGGGTAGGGGAAGACCCAGGGGGCCAGGCCTGCCTTGTTCTCCCACATTCTTCCCAATCCTGCCCCGTCCCATCCCCATCTATCCTCACCCCAGAGATGCCCTTCTTGATTCCCCTTCCCATCCCTGACCTCCTTCTGCCACTTCCCCCCTCACCTTCTTCCCTTCTTTCCCCAGCAAGAAGGGGTGGCTCCACATCCATATGCCCCTGGCAAGGCCATTGGCACCCCACCTACACCCCTGCAGGGATGCTTCTCCTCCTCTCGGCCGGCCGCCCTCACCAGACTCCTGCAGGGGAGAGAAGGGAGAGCATCAGTTGGTCGGTTCCTTGTCCCCACAGACCAGAACAACAGATCCAGCTTCCCCCAAGCAGGGATTCCCATCCTTGCTCCCCGCCCCCCTCCTGCTCCGCCCTGCCCTCACCAGGCCCGGCAAGCCCTGAAGCAAGTGGTTGAGGAGGAAGGACTTCCCTGAGTGCTGCTCCCCCAGGACAGCGAGGAGGCAGACCGGGGTGTCCCTGGCCAGGGGGTGCTTCAGGCAGCGGTTGATGGCCCCCATCCTAAGAATGAGGCCCCCAGACGCATTGACGCGAACCAGCAGCAGCGGCTCCGCCCTCACAGGACAGGTCTCCTGGGCCGGGAGAAGAAAGGGGCCCCTGAGCATCCAGGACCAGCTCCTGACCCGGGAGTGTGTCCAGCCTGGAGCTCTGGGTGCTGTCTTGATGTTCTAGAATAGGGCCAAAGCCACCCCCTCCTCTTGGGTCTGACTGATTAGACCCAGTCCCCAGACCTGCAGCGCAGGGGGCAGCGGCCGCTGCGGCAGGAGCTTCATCTTCTCGCCCAGGCTCCGGAGGCCCCTCTTCTGCTTGCATATCTTCCGGCACTCAGGGCAGCAGGGAGGCTCACAGCCCGGGACACGGTGCGTGCTGAAGCACCGTATGCAGAAGTCGTGGCCACAGTCCAGCGAGATGGGCTCGCGCAACCTCTCCAGGCAGATGGAGCAGGTGGGGAGCTCCCGGGGTGCCATGGGCCGGGGCCCCAGACCCAGCTCCAACTTGGGGAAAGGTGTGTGGGACCTGTGGGGCAAAACAGGCCACTGAAAAGCAGGATGTCTATTGGGGGCAGGGGGTACCGGCCAGGGTTGTGGTGGAAGACCACAACCTTGGTTTGGTCTTGGGACCTTGGCTTGGGAGTGGAGTATCCTTTGTGCCAACCCAGTTTCCATTGGTGCCTCCATGGAAAGGCGGAGCTGCTTCCAGAGAGGCCAAGCTCTGCCAGTTCCTCACTGACGTGTGTCCTAGGACCTGGGGGCCTCAGAGTGGGGGCAGCAGAGCAGTGGTGAGAGAGTCTGAGAGGGAGAAAGTCTGGGTAGAAGGGACTCCACCACATCCCAGCCATGCACATGTGAGCAAGTTCCTTCACCTCTCTGGGCCCCAATTTCCTAACTGTCCCAGTGGAAAGGATGGCAATATCCCTCATGGGGCCGTTGGGGTGACCATCTGAGAGGAGGCGTGTGCAGCTGTCTGCACAGTGCCTGGTGCAAATGCTTGGGAAGAGCCTCTCCCAGCTTTCTGCAGGGGGCTGCTTCCATGCGGTGCTGACTTCAGCCAGGCCCCCAGGCATGATACCCTCCACAACACTATGCTGCAGGGACAGTGAGGAGAAGGCAGCAGCCTGTGCTGCAGTTGGGCAGATGGCCCTGGATCTTAGAAGATTCCTTCCGCTCTCTGCTCTGAGCTGGCATCTGCCTCCCTGCAGCACCCACCTGCTTCTTCCTGTCCCTCCCTCCACAGCCTGGCGGATCCAGCCTCAGGCGGACAGCCCTCCTGGCTGGGCTGCCAGGCTCTGTGTTCCGGGACCGGCCATTTCAACTGAACTGCCTGGTCTCACTGCACCCATCCCAGCCTGGAAGGCCCCGCTACTTACCAACTGTTGCCGCTGTTTCCCATGAAGCTCTGTTTCCTCTCCTTGGAGAAAAAAATAATAATAATAAAATTTAGAACAGAATCCAGACTTCTATCTTCATCCTGGGTTTCCAGGGACTCCTCATGCTCCCCCACCCCGCCCATCCCCCACCCCAAGAGGGCTCTTCCCACCCCACTCTCTTTCCCGATCTTAGGACTGAAGACTTGCCCGTTTGCCAAGCCGAGGACAAAAGGAAGTGACTGACAAGGCGGGCCTCGGCATGGGAGGCTGGGATGGGGAGAGGGTCCGGATGCAGAGGGGGAGGCCCCGAGACCTTCAACCAGAGGTAAGGATGCCTTTTCTCCGGGAAAGGCTAGCGGGCTGCGGCAGGTGGAAGGTGAGGTTGGGGGATGGTCTCCCCGAGGAGCTGACTCCCGGGCAGAGCTGGAAAAGAAATGTGACAGCCGGGAAAGAGGAGGCTGCTGCTGGACTCACCCCAGGGGGAGGAGACAGGGCTGCGGGTAGCAGGGCTCCGAGGAGGGAGGGATGGAGCCCGGCTCAGAATCCCTGGCAGAGGCTGGGATGCAGGCAAGCCGAGGTGGTGAGTCGCCATGGAGACAGAAGGGAAAGATAAGGACAGGGAGGGGGAGGGGGACAGAGAGGGAGAAGGCGTGCAGTGCACCCACAAACATGGAGGCGCCCTTCGGCGGAACCACGGGCCAGCACTGCCTCTGTTGGGCCAGCTGAGGTCTCCCCAGGGCCACAGGACAGGGTGGGCAAAGAGAAGAGGTGTGGGAAACAGGAGAGGGTATGACCAGAGCTGACCCAGAAACAAGGAGTTATTCATCCATTCATTCAATGAACAGTTACTGAGTACCCACTACGTACAGAGCCCCCAAATGCCACCCTACTTCACGTGGCCCTGCACATGCCCCTGCCCTCCCTCAGGTTTATGTCATTGATGCCCAACCCAGCTGCAGCCTTCTTCAGCACCCATGGGCCCTCCATGTCCTCTGGTGTATTTCCCTCCCAGTGGCTTTCACCCTGCCTCAAACTTGAGCAGAGTGAAATCTATCAAAACTATGAGCCACCTCTGGATCTTCTAATGGCCTCTTGACTGGGCTCCTTGACTCCCTTCCACTCCCCAGTGCACAGCCAGCATAGACTCCCCCAGCACAGATGACCTCACACTGCTCAAACACCTTCAGTGGCTCCCTACTACCATCAGATCAAAATCTAAACTCTCCAGCCTGCTGTCTGGGCTGAACCTTCTTTCTACTCTTCTCTCTCGCCCCACTGTTCCCTGCCTCTGCACCCTGGCTTGGTTGCGCTGCTCCTTCTCATCCCTCCTGGGACACCCTCCCAGGCCCAGCACAGGTGCTGTGGCCTCCCTAGAGCCTCCTTCCCTCACCCCTCCCAACTGGGTGCGGTCTTGTTCTCAGGCAGTTCGGGGCTGGGGATGTCTGATATGTGATAAGCTTGGCGCAGTCCAGGCTTCAGAGCCAGGCAGATCCTGGCTTGATTCCCGGTTCAGGGGCTCTGGGACTCCAGTGCACCTCTCTGTGCTCTGAGGAGCCACCATTACCTACCTAAAGCCACTAGTCCAGGCAGCGGAGTCATTTGTACATCTTAGGAGCTAGGATGCAGAAGGGTTGGGGTGAGGTGGAATTCAGAACCTAGAAAAGTTCAGCTGAGACCACCTTCAGCAGGTGGAGACACCCCTGAAGCTGGATCTTGTTCATTTTAGTGTCTGGAGGACCTGAGACTGTGGGCTGAATCAATCAGATTCAGAGAAGCAATGCCATAGACTATATCTCCTCCTGCCCCAGGTGGTACAAGCCCCTGTGTGTTGGCGGCAAAGCCTCACACTCAGGGGATGAGGAAGCAAGCCTGAGCCGTGCCACAGCTCTGCCTTCAGGGCAGAAGGGAGGGTTTTCTCAAGCCCTGTAGCCTTTCATCCTTGCAGGAAAGAAAGCGTGGGCGCTGGACTCAGATTGAAGCTCTAAACCTGCCTCCATCCCAGCATGAAATGCTGGTGAGTCACTGCCCTCTCTGAGCTTCCATTTGCTCATCACCAGGCAAAGATGTGAGGAAGCAGATGGGACAATCAGTCTTCACTTAACGATACTTACTGAGCACCAGGCACTGTGTCTCACACTGGGGTACAGCTGGAAACAAGAGAGACAAAGCTCTGTCCTCCCCAAGATCCCAACCGGACAATGAAAAGGCATTGCTATGATCTGGGTGAGAACCTGGATGCGGGGCGGGTGAGGAGGGGTGTCAGGCTGTCCTGATAAGCAAGGAGGTAGAAAAAGGCTGTCCAGGCAGGGCAAACCACATGTACAGGGCCCAGAGGAGAGGGGACACAGAACCCATTCTGGGGAATGAAGGAGGTCTGGCTAGCCTGGCAGGAATATTTGATGCTAAGATGGGTGCACCAAGGTGAAGGGCAGAGCAGGCCTGGGTCATGCAGGCCCTCAGGGGCCAAAGGAGGGGATGGGGACTTCACCAGTCAGTGTCCCAGGAGGGATCCCGCAGGGCAAACATGTATGGTAGAAGCCTCACTCTTAGGGCTGGCTATATAATTTTCTTTACTTTTATTATTATTATTGAGATGGAGTTTCGCTCTTGCCCAGGCTGGAGTGCAATGGCGTGATCTCAGCTCACCGCAACCTCTGCCTCCTGGATTCAAGCGATTCTCCTGCCTCAGCCTCCTGAGTAGCTGGGATTATAGGCATGCACCACGATGTCCGGCTAATTTTTGTATTTTTAGTAGAGACGGGGTTTCTTTATGTTAGTCAGGCTGGTCTTAAATTCCCGACCTCAGGTGATCTGCCTTCCTCGGTCTCCCAAAGTGCTGGGATTACAGGCCTCAGCCACCACACCTGGCCAGTTTTTTTGTTTTTTGTTTTTTTTTTTTGAGACAGGGTCTTACTCTGTCACCCAGGCTGGAGGACAGTGGTGTGATCTCAGCTCACTGCAGCCTCCACCTCCTGGGTTCAAGCAATTCTCCAGCCTCAGCCTCCCCAGTAGCTGGGACCACAGGTGCACACCACCATGCCTAGATACTTTTTGTATTTTTTAGTAGAGACGGGGTTTCATCATGTTACCCAGGCTATTCTTAAACTCCTGAGCTCAAAGTGATCTGCCTACCTCGGCCTCCCAAAGTCCTGGGATTACAGGCATAAGCCACGGTGCCTGGCCAGGCTAGTTATACAATTTGCGGATTTGGTGAAAAACGTAACTGCAAAGTCCCCACCAGAAGCAAGAAAGTCCACTGCCTCTTCTCACGGCACACTGCCTCCACCCATGGCCAATAGGCAGCCCTTCTAGATTGCCACAGTCATTTTAAGACATGCTCAATACCTGGATTGGGGGTCGTGGAGAAGCCTATGCTAAGTTTCAGCCCGGGGAGGGGAAAGTCACCACTTTGTCACACCCTAAGATGCCAGAGGCCAATCCAGCAGTCCCCAGTCCTTCTTGAGCCCACATTCAGGCCTCCAGATGGAGGGGGGCAGCCATGGTGGGGCAGAGGTGGGGACACCAGGAGCCTGGGAGTGGGCAGCCGAGAGCCTGTGCTGGGAAGGCAGTGGGACATGGGACACACACAAACCAGCTTCCAAATTCCCAGTGAGGGTGCTGTTTTCCCATCAGACTTCACTCACAAAGCACAAATTCAATGCTAACATGATTGTTTCAAGATGGTGGCCAGAGCACTGAAGCCCAAGCACAGGGCCCTTCTGAGCTCTGGTCTTGGAGTGGCTGCACTGGATGCATACCTGTGAAGCTGGCCCCGCCCACTCTGGCTGCTGTATGGACAACAGACTAGAGGGGCAAGCGGGGAGGCTGGGGGTGCTGTTGGGGAAGTCAAGGCTACAAGTGGAAATACAGATCCACCTGGGATCATACCCAGGCACCTAAAAGAGGGCAATCCTCAAGGCACGGTACAGGCCGATCAGGTGGATAGGAGATAGGAGGAACACCAGGCTTGCTCCTGGATAAACGATGGGCCCTGCTCCTTTGCAGCCAGAGGCCTCTGATGCTATCTAGGGCTCCAAGGGGAACCCCTGGCCCAGGGAGGCCAGATGTAGTGGTCCTGGGTCCATATCTATGGGCAGCCCCGCTTTAGCCATTATGCTCCACAAGTCTCTGAGTCTACAGTCTATAAGAATGTTTGAAACCTAATGGAAAAACAAGGGTCTCCAAACCACAAAAAGAAAATTTCAAAATCAAAAGTAACACCCACTTAGTTTAATGTCCTAGTACCCCTTACATGATGTTAGCTGGTAAACCCAGCTTGAGTTATCATCTGTAAAGTCAGATTCAAGTCAGGAATGCACTAATTCAACACATGTTTACTGAGCACCTACTAAGTGCTGAGCACAGTGCTAGGTTCTGAGAAGTCAGGGTGACCAAAACAGAGAAAGTAATGGCAGTAAAGTGTTGTGACATCGACCGGGCATGGTGGCTCACACCTGTAATCTCAGCACTTTGAGAGGCCGAGGTGGGTGGATCGCTTCAGCTCAGGAGTTCGAGACCAGTCTGGGCAACATGGTGAAATCCTGTCTCTCTCTACACACACACACACGCACACACACACAATCAGCCAGGCATGGTGGTGCACAACTACTCAAGAGGCTGAAATGGGAGGATCACTTGAGCCTAGGAAGTGGAGGTTGCAGTGAGCCAAGATTGTGCCACTGTACCCGGTCTGGGTGACAGAGTGAGACCCTGTCTCAAAAAAAAGTGTTCAGACACCAAGATAAATAATGTGTCTTATCAAAAGATGATCCTATCCTTTGAAAAATATTCATGGCAAAAAACTTCAACTCAACCTGGGCTGTGGATGCCCCATGTTTAGAGAGAGTCCTCCAGACAGTCAAAGGGCCCAGCAGCTGCAAAGTTCTTGAGCCTGGCAGCTGAGGCCCTCATTGGAGGATGACTACCCCACGTGGACCACAGTGAACCTGAAAAGGAATGGAAGAAACTCCACTCTGCCTAGTTGCTTGCTTTCTAACTCTGGTGAGGCTACCACTCAGGTTTCCCATGGTGCCCCTAAGTGGCCTCTGACCTTCCCCAGGGACTCAATGGGACAGGAAGAGCCACACTGAGCCAGGCCTGCTCCTGCAAGGTGGACAGGCCCTCAAGGTGCTGTTGGGGGCTGAGCAGTGACTTGAGTGAGAGTGGAGTCCACAGAGAGGGTTGGGGTGGAGGGGAAGTCCTGGGTTTCAGGGGTGGAGCTTGAGCTGTGGGAGGGAGTGAACTGCAGGCCCTAGAGACAGACTTATTTCTCATTTCACCTGTTGTCCATTCATTCGCCAACAAATATTGGCCGAGTTGGTGTGAGGTGCTTCTACCCAGCAAAAAAATGCCAGGAATAGGGCCATAACTCACCCAGACAGGATCACTACCTTCAAGACCTTGCACAGACTCAAAGAGTATGGACCTGGGAGTCCCAACGCCCACTGGGCTGGTCCTGCACCATCAACTAGCTCCATGCCATCCACCCTGTCAGACCTCTGCCCAAATCCAGCCCTTGGCCTCCAGATCCTGAAGCTGAAAGCTCCCAGCACCTGCTCTCCCTCTGCCTCTTCCACCCCTGTGAACCAGGCTCCTGGTGGCCCAGCTCAGGCGGCTGACCTGACTTCCTGACCTCTGGCTCTAGCTTCCAGGCTGGGAGTTGGAGGGGAGGTAGACTCATTTTTTGAATAACCAGCCTCAGGAATCAAAAATACAGTTTTCCAGACTGGGACCCTGTTTGGGGAGGTTTCTGAGTCCCTTGATGTGGGCAAGAGCCAGTTCCCAGTGAGGGTGCTGTTTTCCCATCAGACTTCACTCACAAAGCACAAATTCAATGCTAACATGATTGTTTCAAGATGGTGGCCAGAGCACTGAAGCCCAAGCACAGGGCCCTTCTGAGCTCTGGTCTTGGAGTGGCTGCACTGGATGCATACCTGTGAAGCTGTTTCACACACGAACACACATGCACACACACATGCATGCATGCACACACCTGGTGAGCCCTCCCCCAACATAACCTTCCATGTAAATCCTCACACGTACCATACACATATGGTCAAAATATTCCATGTATCCCACACTCTGCTCACACACTGTGCCACATGCACATCCATGACTCCACCTTGCCTGATACAGACCCACAGTGCTCACACACACACAAACACACGTACACAGTTACATCCTCACAACTGCACTTGCACATCCACATCCATTCACATGCTCACTCCTTCATTCTCACACACAAATACGTGTGTACCTTCAGGCCTCATGCTCATGCACATTAACACACGGGCTCACTCTTATTGCCTTACATGCACAGGCACACATCATACATCCTCACCCAACAGGCGCTGTTCCAAGCACTTTATGTGATAAACTCACCCCGAGTAACACAACCTATCACTTCCATTGTATAGATGAGGGAACTGAAGCACAGAGAGGTTAAGCCACTTGTCTAACACCACACAGCTATTAATGGCAGAGCTGGAATCCAAACCCAAGCCATCAGGCTCCCCAGTCCAAGCTCTTAGCCACTACATTCCATGGTCTCTTTGGTGGCAGAAATAAAGTTAGTTATTACAATAAGCCTTAGAAAGAGTTTGCAGTTTTGCTGTGTCTCAGTTTGCAGTTACTTGCCTCAGAGGGGGATAAAAATCAGTCCGGCCTCTGTCTATGCAGAATATTGGAAACAGGCAACTGAGTTCTGACTGGTTCTAACCCCAGCTTACTGTGTGACCTTGGGCAAGGCCCTGATCTTCTCTGGGCCTGTTTCCTGATGTGTAAATGTTGGAGAGAGGGACAATGAGATCAGAGGTCCCTTTGGGTGGAATGCCCCCAGTCCTCTCCCACCTCTTAGCCTGGAAGCTGGCCTTCATGAAGCCTGGCATTGTGGGCACTGCCCTGGTAAGCACTGGGTCTTAGCCCGTTTCTGCTGCAATAACACGATACCACAGACTGGGTAATTTATAATGAGCAGAAATGTATTTGGCTCAAGGTTCTGGAGGCGGGGAAGTCTAAGAACAAAAGGCTGCATCTGACGAGGGTCTTACTGTTGTGTCATCACATGGCAGAAGCCATCACAGAGACAAGAGAGAGAGGAAAGGGGACCAAACTCATCCTTTTATAAAGGAACCCATTCCCGAGGCGATAGCGTTAATCCATTCCTGAGGTGACCTTTAACCACCTCTTAAAGGTCCTATCTCTCAAACCATTGCACTGGGGACTACGTTTCCAGCACTTGAACTTTGGGGGACACGGTCACCATCTTGTTCATCTACCCACTCACCCATCCATGCATTCATTCATTCTTTATTCCTTCAACCATCTATCCACGCATGCACTGATTATCTACCTATTTATCCATCCACTCAATCACCCATGCACTCATTATCCATCCATTAATTCACCTATGTATCCACCATTCATTTCTCTTTTTTTTTTTTTTTTTTTTTTGAGACAGAGTCTTGCTCTATCACCCAGGCAGGAGTGCAGTAGCACAATCTTGGCTCACTGCAACCTCCATCTCCTGGGTTCAGGCAATTGTCCTGCCTCAGCCTCCTGAGTACCTGGGATTACAAGTGTGCACCATCACACCTGGCTAATTGTTTTGTATTTTCAGTAGAGACTTTTGTATTTTTAGTAGAGATGGGTTTTCACATGTTGGCCAGGCTGGTCTTGAACTTCTGACCTCAAGTGATCTGCCCACCTTAGCCTCCCAAAGTGCTGGGATGACAGGCATGAGCCACCACACCTGACCTCATTTCTTATATTCTTTCATCCATCCATTCTCCAACTACCAATCCATGCATGCACGCATGTAAGATTTGCTCCATCCATCCACCCAGATATGTACACATCTTTTCATCCATCACTCCTCCACCATCTGTGTATCTACTCATCCACCATCTACTCTTACTCTTATCCATCCATGCATGGATTCATCTATCTGTCCATGTTACAAACATTTATTGAGCAATACACCAGACATCATACTAGGCTCTGGGAGTAGACTGATGAGCCTTCAGGGTGCTTCCAGTCTACTGGGGAGACAGAAAGGTCAATAAACAAGTACTGGGTGATGAGTTCTCTGATTAGGTAGAGTGAGGGATAGATGCACAAGGCACAAGCAAAGGCACCTTGCTCAGACCTGGGCACTTAGGAAGGCTTCTCACACAGGCTGCATCTGAAGGATGAATATGAGGTGGCCAGGCAAAGGAATGCGGACAGGCAAACAACATGTGCGGCAGAGAGACCAGCCCATGCAATGACCCAGAGCTGCAAGATAAACAGCTCACCTGGAGTGTAGCATGTGAAGTGAGGAGAGGTAAGGGTGACGGGCCAGTCACAGAGAGGTGTGTAAGCCCTCCCCTTGGTGTCATCCGTTAGTCCATGCCCATATATTGCTTTCTTGCAGGGCTTGGGACACCTCCTGTCCTGCCGAACCAATGGCCTCTGGGTGCTGCTGGCTGTGGTGAGCTGGTGTCCATGCCAACATGGCTGCCTTCCCCATCTGGGTCCTGACCCTGGCCCCAAGGTGCAGCAGCATCTACTCCCTGTGGCTGCCCTCCTCCTGTCCCCCAGGCCCAGTGGCCCTCCTTGCTCTCACCAAGGCTGTGTCTGTGCCAGGTCCCCTTGTGTGAGCATCAGAGGCCAGGCCTTCCCATCAGCAGCTGAAAGGAAGTCAGAGCTCCCCAGCTTTACTTCTGAAGCCCCCCACCATCAATCTGGTACTAGGCATCCTGAAACAATTAATAATAGTACAATTATCCAACATTTGCTTAGCAATTTAGGGTTCACAATGTGTTGTCATGTGCCCTACTACCTCAAGTGATTCTCATAATACAGTGACTATTAGCCCTGCTTTCTGAATGAGGAAACTGAGGCTTAGAGAGCTAAGGAAACCTTCCAATGACAGCCCTGGAAGAAATAAAATGCCCTGAATCCCAATCCTGGGCCATCCCCTCGTTTCTGGCCTGCGGTGTGCTGTGGTCTCCCAACATTCACACCTCCACACCTTTGACCCAGCCACTCTCCTTGCCTGGAATGCCCTTGCCAGTCTCTGCATGCCTACCTGAAACCCATCACCCAGGCCCAAGTTGGCTCAGAATTTCTACAGGGAACCCTTCCACATCCTTCTCTCTCCTCCCCTTTGCTGTTCAAACTTATGAAATGCCTCCTATATACCAAGCATGTACCAAGAGTGATGCCGGATGCAGAGACTACAACAAATAACAAGATGTGGTCTGTTAAATAAGATTTGTAGGAGGGTTATTGGTCTGAATTGAGCTCCTGGATAAGCTCCAACAGACCAAATGAAAATGGATTCACTCATGCTGAAGTTCCATGCTACAAAGCCAGAACTAAATTGTTTATCTGATCTTCCAAGAAATCAGGACACAGAGAGATAATAGCCAAATCCCCAAACAGGCCACTTTTAGCCAGCATGACAGGAAGTCCCCTCTGCTTTAACCTTTACAAGGAAAGCAACTTTGAAATCAGTCTGCTTTTTGTTCTGTCTGCTTACTTCAACCCTTTCTGCCTATAAAGCCAATCTCCTCTGTTCAGCTCGTTAAATGATCATTCTATTTTATAAGAATGAGGTGTTGCCCAATTTCAAAATTTCAAATAAAAGCCAATTAGATCTTTAAACTAAATTTATTGTCATTTTGTCTTTTGACAGGTCCCTGCCCCGAGGAGCTCAAAGACTATGTGCAAACAAGGAAGCAGCTGCCTCACAGCACAGCCCCTGCTGTATAGGAGCTGCCCAGGGAAATGTGGGAGCCCGGAGGAAGCCCCTCACTCAGACTTGGGAGTCAGCAAGGCTCAGTCTTACAGGATAAGGGAGTTAGCAGGGTAAACGTTGTTGGGGGCTGGGACTGCAGACACAGGGCACAGCATACGCAAAGGCCTGGCAGTGAGTTGACAGGGCAGGTTCAGTGTGGGTGCAGCTGGAGCACAGGGTGAGGGCTGGCAAGAAGGAAGGATAGAGGCAGGGTGAGGGGACCAAGGTCAGTCAGCAGGGAACAGATAGATGATGGAGGGCCATGTGACAGATTTTTGGATCTTCACTGCATGTCAGTGGAGCCATAAACTATTTTAAGCAGGGATACATGTGAACAGATTTGTGTTCTTGAACCATTACTCTGAGCGTCCACTGGGACAGACTGGAGGAGACACCTTGCTACTTTCAACAGCCACTTTGCATTAGGCACCTTTGAGTACTGACCACATCCTCGAGCTAGGCCTCTAGGGACAGACATCTAGAGCATTGCTAACATTTTGCTATAACAAATAGCACTGTAACACATATTTCTATTCTTACCCCGTTTCTACTTGGGTAAGTATAATTTAACGATATCTTGTGAACACAGAGCAAAATCATACATATTGATCTTTGCCAATTTTGGCTATAAATATTAAAGGATGATTTTTATCTTTTATTCAGGGAGTTTTTGGGTTATCTATCTGCCATGTCAAAAACAGTTTTATTTTATTTTATCTTTTTGAGATGGAGTCTTGCTCTGTCGCCAGGCTGGAGTGCAGTGGCACCATCTTGGCTTACTGCAACCTCCAACTCCCGGGTTCAAGCAACTCTCCTGCGTCAGCCTCCCAAGTAGCTGGGATTATAGGCACCTGCCACCAAGCCCAGCTAATTTTTAGTAAAGTCGGGGTTTCACCATGTTGGCCAGGCTAATCTTGAACTCCTGACGTCAGGTGATCCACCGACATTGGCCTCCCAAAGTGCTGGAATTACAAGCATGAGCCACCGTGCCGAGCCTTGTAGAATTTTCAGATGCTCATCCAGCAGTAGGCACAGTAAAGATATCAGAAAGGGGAGAAAGAAGCTGAGGGCGAGGAAGGAGGGGCGGGAGGCACCTGGAGACTGAAGCCCCATCTTTTTAACCCTCACAACCCTTGAGGTGGATATAAGTCCCCCACTACCCCGCACACACACAATTTTACAGATGAGAAAACAGAGACTTAGAGAAGTTAAATTATTTTCCCAAACCTCATACCATTATCTCATTTGAAGCTTCAACAGTGAAAACAGTCAGGCCTGGGGTAGCCCAACAAACATTTGCTAGATTTATTGACAAAAGTGAGAAGGACGAAATTCAAATATGGGCTGGTCTCCAGAGTTATGAAGCACGGGGCACAAGAAGTGGGGTGGGGGTGGGAGGGTGAGGACAAGAAGGTGGGCCTCAGAGGCAGGGTTGAAGCAGGACATACAAGTTGGGAGGCACTAGCTGATGGGGACAACAGGGGAGAAGGAAGTGACAAGAGTCAAGTTAGAAGACACCTTGAGCACCCTTCTGGATGTCCACACTGGCTAGCAGTCCCTGGCTGCTGGCAGCCAACCTACCATTATGCATCATCTCCTCTCCTCCAAGTCAGAATTGAGACCAGGCTCCAGACCCCTCTCCTCCACTGTACTACCCCCATTCCAACTTGCACACTGCCCATTAGGATCCTGGAACTGGAGTATCCAGGCAGTCAGCCAGGAAGTCGACAGATGTGGCCAGCTGGCCCTTGTGGAGCCAACTTCCCCCCACAGACTATGCCCAACTGGATCCAGGCCCCATAGACCCCTCTGGAGTGAGAGGCAGCCCCTTGCAGCTGGTTTGATAGGCAGAAGGCCAGTCTGAATAGAGCCAGAGGCCCGCTGCAGTCCAGGCCTCTCCATGTAAGCCTCTGGTGGCCCGCTGACCTACGCCATCTTTCAACCTGACTGGCAAGGTTATGTGCATCCTGGGCAGCACCCAGGCTTTGGCACCAAACAGGCCTTGGTTCAAATAGTGGTTCCACTTAACTCACTAGGCAGAGTCACTTTTCTCACTCAAGCTCAGTTTCCTCAGCAGTAAACCTCAGCAGTAAAACTGAAGATATAATTACCCCCATGTAGGGTCAGTGCAGAAAGCTTGGTGAACAGTAGGCACTCAATAAATGCTAGTCTGTTTTTGTTTTTTGAGATGGAGTCTCGCTCTGTTGCCAGGCTGGAGTGCAGTGGCACCATCTTGGCTCACTGCAACCTCTGGCTCCCTGGTTCAAGTGATTCTCCTGCCTCAGCCTCCCAAGTAGCTGGGATTACAGGCACACGCCACCATATCCAGCTAATTTTTGTATTTTTAGTAGAGATGGGGTTTCACCATGTTGGCCAGGATGGTCTCAAACTCCTGACCTCGTGATCTGCCCACCTCGGCCCCCCAAAGTGTTGGGATTACAGGCATGAGCCACTGCGCCCGGCCAATGCTAGCCTGTTAATCAGCCTTGGAAGCAAGTCTGGGCCACTTACCTCAGTGTACCCAGATCTCCCCAGGCATCAGCCCTGCCCCAACTTGGATCTCAGACGAACCCCCCAAGGCCTCTCCTCTTTTTTTTTTGTCAAAGGAAAATCCAAGAGATTCTTACAGAAGGACTTTTTACACAGTAGGCCTGAGGACAGATATCCAACAGATAAAGAACAGTTTTCCATTAGTTTATTACAATGATAATAATGATGATGTCTATTTACTAGGCTCCTACTATAAGCTGAGTCCTTCTAACAACAGAATCTCCAATCCTTCCCACATTTCTCTAAAGGTGAAAATATTGGCTCCATTTTACAGATGAGGAAACTGAGGCTATCCAAGTGACCTGCAGCCAAGCCTATCTCCTATCTAGTCTCTAGCATTTGTTTCTCTCTGTCTCTCTTTCTCTTGTAGACACACAGTGTTTCTTCTTCCTCTCTCTCTAACCCCATTTGCTCTCCCCATCACACCACCATAATCCAGGGCCATGCAGAGCAAAGCAGCCACAGCAGTCATGTCCTTAGCAATCCATAATACAGCATGTTTGCTGACAAAATGAATGTGAAGTACAGTTAGGCAACAGGAAATTAACACCTGACCCCAGAGGTCAGGAAAGAGGGTGTACAAAAGCTGAAATGTGCTTCTGCTTCTTGACACTGAGTCTGATGCCAGAAAGAGCAGAGGTTCCCCACCCACATCAGGCAGCCCTGGACTGCTTGACCATGACTGATGACCCAGTGCCAAAGAGGAGGGAGGTGACCATGGAGCCCAGGCCACCCCACCCCACCCACAGAGGCCATCAGGGACAGATGATGGTGTCCGAGAACACTCAGGCCGTCAGTCCCTCCCCTGCCTCCCACCAATCCATTTTCCACCTGGCAGTCAGCCCGATTTTTTAAAGATGCAAATAAAAATGTGTCCCTCCTCACAAGAAGCCTGCTGTGGTGCTAGGAATCGGGTGGTAGTTCCCAAGTACATGTTTGGAAAGACTGGTCTACGTCACTCTATGTAACTTATGCCTCATAATTCTTTTTAAGGAACTTCCACTTGTGGGAAGATGGAGTAGGTATATTTTTTCCTATACTTCCTGCTAAGTACAACTGAAAACCTGGGACATCACATACAAGACAGACATGGGAAGACTCTGAGAGGTGGAGAAAAGAGGGCAAGCAGGCCAGGGACCTCAGGACTGAGGATGGTGGTGACTCTCCTGGGCTTTCTTTTTGTCTCATTATCCCAGAATGGGTACTGGAGAAGCTGGCAATCTGGAAATGCCAACAGCCATACAAAAAAAAAAAAAAAAAAAAAACCTCAACAAAATCTGCTATCTGAAGGACCAGGAAAAGGGTGGCCTGGCAAGACAGAAAATTCCTAGGCAATAAATACCCTACTGCAGCCAAACGCCACAGGAAAGCATGCAGCCCCACCCACCCATGCCACAAAGACTGAATGGGGAGCCTAGACCTCCCCCTCACTAGGCAGTAACAAGGAGTCCCAACATCCCCAGCTGGGTGGTATCAGAGAAGGCCAAGTAGGGAGCCAGAACTTGCATCCCAGCCATTACAGGTGCTCTCCCTGACCTTGCAGTGTTAGTGGAGACCACGTGGGGAGCTGAAACTTACACCCTGTCTAGCAGTAACAGGGAATCCCCCTCTTAAGTGTCAACAGAAGCAAAGTGAGGAACTTGGACTTCTACCCCCACCTGGTGGTACTGAGGCAGTGCCACCCCTCTCCCGGCCAGAGGGGTGTCAGAGGAGGCCAGCTAAAACAAGTTTAGGCTGGGTGTGGTGGCTCACACCTGTAATCCCAACACTTAGGGAAGTCAAGGCAGATGAATCACTTGAGGCCAGGAGTTCCAGACCAGCCTGGGCAACATGGTGAAAGCCCATCTCTACTATTAGGTTGACGCAAAAGTAACTGTGGTTTTTGCCATTAATAGCAAAGCTGCAATTACTTTTGCACCAATCTAATAAAAATACAAAAATTAGCCAGGCATGGTAGCATGCCCCTGTAGTCCCAACTACGACTCCGGAGGCTGAGGCAGGAGAATGGTTTGAACCCGGGAGGTGGAGGTTGCAGTGAGCCGAGATCATGCCACTGCACTCCAGCCTGGGTGACAGAGCAAGACTCTGTCTCAAACAAACAAACAAACAAAAAACAGGTTTCAACGAGACCCAGCATTTCATAACATAATACAAAACGTCCAGGTTTCAATAAAAAAGTATTAATCATATAAAGAACCAGCAAATCTCAAACTGAATGACAAAGGATAACTGATAGATGCCAACCCTGAGATGACTGGGATGTCAGGATTAGCTGACAAAGATTTAAAATGGCTGTAATAAAATGCTTCAATGAGCAACTGCAAACACACCTGAAACAAATGGAAACATAGCCTCAGCAATAAATAAATAAATAAATAAATAAATAAATAAATAAATAAATAGAAAAAAAGAAAAAGAAAAATTAAAAAAAGGAGCTACAAAGAACCAAATGGAAATTTTAAAACCAAAAAATACAATACTCAAAATAAAAAACCTCAGTGGATGGGCTCAAGAGCTGAATGGAGAGGACAGAGGGAACAATCAGTGAATTCCAAGACAAAACAACAGGAATACCTAATCTGACAACAGAGAGAAAAAAGACTGGAAAAAATATGAACAGACTCATGGACCTGGGCAACTATTGTACCACAAAGATCTAACATTTGTGTCACTGGAGTCCTTACAGGAAAGAAGGAGGGTGAGTCAAAAAGAAGTACTCAAAGCAATAATGGCTGAAAACTCCCCAAATCTGACAAGAGACATAAGCCAACAAGATTAAAGAGGTGAGCAGGCCGGGCGCGGTGGCTCACGCCTGTAATCCCAGCACTTTGGGAGGCCAAGGTGGGCGGATCACGAGGTCAGGAAATTGAGACCATCCTTTCTAACACGGTGAAACCCCGTCTCTACTAAAATTAAAAAATGAGCCAGGTGTGGTGGCGGGTGTCTGCAGTCCCGGCTACTCAGGAGGCTGAGGTAGCAGTATGGCATGAACCCAGGAGGCAGAGCTTGCAGTGAGCCAAGACTATGCCACTGCACTCCAGCCTGGGCGACAGAGCAAGACTGTCTCAAAAAAAAAAAAAAAAAAACGGCGAGCAAATCCCAATCAGGATAACTCCCAAAAATTCATGGCAAAACACATTATAAATTTCTGAAAACTAAAAACTAAGAAAAAATATATAAAGCACCTAGACAAAAATGCTTTATTTATAGGGGGAAAGCAATTTAAACGACAACAAACATCTCTTCAAAAACCATGGAGGCCTAAAAGATGTATCACAATATTTCTCAGGAAAAAAAAAAAAAAAAAATCTCCAGGCCCACATGATTTCCCTGAAGAATTCTACCAAACTTTTACAGAAGAATTAACACAGGGCCAGGCTCAGTGGCTCGTGCCAATAATCCCAGAACTTTGGGAGGCTGAGGACAGAGGATCGTTTGAGCCCAGGAGGTTGAGGCTGCAGGGAGCCATGATCACAGCACTGCACTCCAGTCTGGGTGACAGAGTTAAGATCCTGTTTCAAAAAAAAGAATTAAAACTAGTTACATACAATATCTTCCAGAAAACAGAAGGAAAGAGAAGGAAGTGCTTCCCAATTCATTACAAGGCTATTATGACCCTGTATCACAACCAAAGATGGTACTAAAAAGATAAATATCCAGACCAATATCCTTCATGAATAGGTGCAAGAATTCTTAACAAAATATTACCAAATAGAATTCAGCAATATAAAAATAATTCTACACTATGACCAAGTGTAATTTATTCTAGAAATGAAAGGTTGGTTTGACATTTGAAAATCAATCAATATAACCCACCAAGTGAATAGGCTAAAGAAGAAAACCCATAGGATCATATCAATCAATGTGGAAAAAGTATTTGAAAAAATTCAACACCTCATGAATGATAAATTGTCAGAAAAGTAGGAATACAGGGGAAATTTCTCAACTTGATGAAGAGCCTCTACAAAAAAACTATAGGTAACATTATACCTAACAGTGAAAGACTGAATTCAATTCTTGCTTTCTTTTCTTTCTTTCTTTTTTTTTTTTTTTTGAGACAGAGTCTGACTCTGTTACCCAGGCTGGAGTGTGGTGGTGCGATCACAGTTCACTGCAGCCTCCACCTCCTGGGTTAAAGTGATCCTCCCACCTTGGCCTCCCAAAGTATTGGAATTACAGGCATGAGCCACCACACCTAGCCTTGGATGCTTTCTTGCTAAAATCAGGAACTAGGCAATGATATCTGCTCTCATCATTCTTATTCAACACAGGATTAGAAATTCTAGCCAGTGCAATAAGAACAGAAAAGGAGATAACAGATACACAGATAGGAAAGGATGAAATAAACTTCCCCCTATTTGCAGATGACCTAATTATCTATGTGGAAAATCCTAAGGAATCTACAAAAAGAAGGGGGAAAACAAGAACTTGACTATAAATATTAACTTAAAGTGGATCACCAACTTAAATGTAAAATTACAAAACTAGAAAAAAATAGAAGATCTTTGGGACCTAGGACTAGGCAAAAAGTTGCTAGATATAACACCAAAAATGCAAAGTTGACTAATTCAACTTAATCAAAATTTAAAATGTTTGCGCTATAAAAGACTGGCCCTGTTAAGAGCATAAAAAGACAAGCCACAGAATGGGTAAAAATATTTGCAAACCACATAGCTGACAACGTACTAGTATCTAAAATACATAAAGGTCTCTCAAAACTCCAGCAGAAAAAAGCAAATGGTCCAATTAGAAGATGGGTGTGGGAAGTGGGTGCAGTGGCTCATGCCTGTAATCCCAGCACACTGGGAGGCTGAGGTCAGAGGATTGCTTGAGTCCAGGAGTTAGAGAGCAGCCTGGGCAACATGGCAAAACCACGTTGTTTGGACGAACCGAGGCAAGATGGTGCACTTCCGGGTTCTTCATC